>NC_054550.1:26321494-26635244 GCF_017654505.1 Polyodon spathula
AATTCTAGTCTTCCTCTTTCTTATATGTATAGCTCTCAGCATAAGAAGTAAGGCTCAGCTGGTTTTGGAAACGCTTGTATGCTTTTTTCTACTTTTTCAAAGAACGCAAAAACCAGGATGAATTCCAATGTGTTTAAAAGGAGCAGCGCTAGAAGATTAGCTTTGGAATGCAGCATCTTAATTTAGATACTTGATCATATTTTTATGTGATCAAACTTTGGTAGGTCAGGGCACTAGAAGCTGGAGACCTGAGTTGCCACATAGAGAGCAAGTAAGCAACTCACAGCAAGATTATAGAAAGCTTGGTAAGTTAGCAGCAGAATATTGAAGTGAAGTCAGTGGTAGGCCTACAAAGCATACCTGAGTAAAACTGATCAAAACCCAACAGACTTAGAAGTAAGCATTAGTAAGCAACTTGCAAAGGGGTTAGCTAACGATAGTTGTGTCTCCATTCCTTACACTTTGGAAAACAATTGTAACATAAATTACAGTAACACTTTGAGCTTTTTCACTCTGATGTATCTTTCAAGCAGGAACTACATCTTTGTTTCGAATTCTGCATTGTTTCCCAGTACACAAAAGAGGCTGCACTCTCAGACCACCTTTGAGACTTTAAATAGAATGTAGCTGCAGTGATTGTTCAAAGTACCACAAGATCAGGTTGATTAAAAAACCAGGACTGTTTGAGAAAAAAAAAATAATAATTGTATTCCAACTCAAGTAAAAATTCTGCTGTGTTATAATCAATGCTCATGAAAAGTGAAGGACAATGGCACTGACTGAAGTCACAGTGCAAGTATTTCCCCTGTATTGACACATCTCAATTCTGACTTGAATTACCCATGCCATTCAGATCTGGGCCTCTCTCAAGTATAGACTTCCCAGATGTGCGAAATTGTGTGCCGGTTTTGTGACGTACACTAATGTCCACTGGGGGCTAAGTTGAGACCACCATTTCACCTGTGACCTGAACTGGATTCAGGCCAATTACATTAATAGTTTAATATGGGAAAGGAAGAGCTACCTATATCAATCTGTAATAAGGGATACTACAATATATCAATGACAGACTCTTCCGGTAATCAGCTTTAGCGCTGTTCCACAAAATGATGGATACAATCAGGCTCAGATGGTACCTTCCCCTCTGACCTGAGCCCTGTGTCTGAAACCACATTCTAAAACACAAATCGTTATCTCTTGTTTACAGGCGGTAGCTGGGGTCACATGATCGCTGGGAACGTGCCCGGAGCAATGCCTCCGTGCTGACACTAACCCCGGGAAGCCTGTGAATTTTGGATCATAGTTCCTCCAGAATAGGAAGTAGAGCACAGTTGTATACATCAGAGAGAGAGGGGAGGTGGGGGAATACGGCTTCTAAACAGCCTAACTTGTAGTTTCCATTGTTGCAAAGAAGCAGAATAATTTTAGGTTTGACATTTTCATCTCTATTTTTAATATAAAATACATTTGGATACACCAGTTATAGCATATGCTCCGCATTGCAATACAAATACAGACGTTTATAGTGTAACAAACTGAATGCTAGTTAACAAGGGTTTTCAAGACTTCGTGTACCGTAACTTGCAATGTGCTGTTTTTATTTTTCTCCTCTTGAATAAGAAAAAAATATTTTAAAAAGATTTCTTAGAAAACTGTCCGTAAATGTAGGGAGTCACAATGTTACAATACAAATATGTACCCAGTATATGGTGCACGACACAATGTGATGCCTTTTTGACATTAATCTTCCTTTAAATGGTTTTTGCAAGTTAGTTAAGTGAAGAAGAACACATGCAGCAAACTATTCCTATATACTTTGATTTGTGAATTTCATTTGTGGAAATTTCTACATGTAGGTGAACTGCATAGCTATTCACAACTTCTTCTTCACCATCTCACCCCCACCGACTCCTGTTTCAATTTCAGACCAATTGCCACTTTTGTCAAGGATGAGGTTGAAAATCTAAATTTTGGAAATTATTTTTTAAAAGTGTGTTATTTTCTGTGGAGGGCGCTATAGTTTATTGCTTGAATTATGGTCTCAAAATTGGATTCAGAGAGTAGTTTATACTTCTGAAAAGTACTGGGAAATTATTTTTCAAACACAGTATTTATTTTTTGGCATGGGGCACTATAGGGCAATTCTTTGTTGTGAACTTATGATTGAAATAAAATCTTGTGGAATGGGAGGCTGGGGTCAGAGGTCCCAACTTCCGGTTATTATATATATATATATATTTTTTTTTACCTGACCATGATATGTCAGTATAACACTTTGGAAAGGAAAACACATCCACTAATAAACACTGTTAAATGTATATTTTCAATTGATCTGAAAACCAAGGCACACAATAAATCACTGTGTTCCAACAAAGCAGCCTCATAAAAAAAGTACTGTGTACATCATCATATCTAAATAATTTTTTTAAACTAACTCATTAGTTGTGAAACAAAAGTTCTCATACATTATCAGTGATTTACAATGTTATGTATGGGAATGAGGATGATTATTCTGTGGGTACCTGTGAAGTCCATTAACCTTTAAACGTACAGTAATGTATCCCTTTTGCCAAAAAAAAGCAACAGCATTTAACTCAGACTTCCCTTTTCCTGAGCTATTTATACAGAGGTGGGATTTATGAGACAAGTATTTCACTGAGGGAGGAAGTCTCATCTGTTTAGATAGATCCTCTGATTAATTCATTTGCATCCATAATTTACAGTGTGCATTTTACTGACCAGTAAAATCTTAATTTCTTGTGTTAACCTGCTTAAATTACACAGTTCTTCTTTTTTGTTGCTCCAATATTGTGTTTTTTATTTTTTATTATCATATTTCTCTATTTTTGGTCCTTTTCCTGAGAAATAACATGACACAAGTTTAAAGGTCACAAAATCACATGATCTGTCACATGATAATTACATTTTTGTTAAAGGAAGTGACAGCAAGGAACAGTACTTTATGCACCCTGAGATAAATTATGTTGTGAATCATTTATTCCAGATATATATCATTATGGATCAAATACCTTTAAACATTTTAAGGTGCTTTATCAGACTTTGCTATCAAAGCAAAGTAGCATTAAGTGCACTGAGAATTCTAAATAAACCCAAGGTTGAGCATTCAGCATCTGTGATAATGGTCTTTAATATGCCTACTTCGCAGGGTAACTGTGAACTATTTTAAAAGATTAATTAAAATCATGCCACTGTGTTTTGATGTAATGAAAATACCTTTTAGGAAGTTTAAGGGGACCTACATTCATATTGTTTGAAAACAATATCTAACAATGTAACCTTCTCCCCTTTATTTTGTAATATTTTTACACCAACAAAACAGCAAACATGAAAAAAGACCTCCTTATTTTGTAGTCTGAGTATTCTGCAAGAAAAGATTAATTTTTTTTCTTCAGATGAAAAAGAAAATGAGATGGCAAGCACCAGCATGGAATTGGAGAAATCATTCTGCAGCGTGTTATTTGAAATACTGTACATCACATGAAGAATCAAGGACTGAAAATGAATTAACGCATTTATATAAACCATTTATTCAGTTGTCACCAGTGAAGTGTAACCCCTTGTTTACAGTGTTAAGTTTAACGCAGATTAAAGAATTAAGGCTGAAAGTTTAATTCGATGTGGTAAGCAAAACCCCTCAACCTTTTAATTATGCTAATTATTTTGGCCCTCCCGTTGAATCTTTTCATTCGACACATTCAACTTGCATGAACAAATAAGTAGCAGGTCCACAGCTGAATCAGTTAAATAAAAATGAAAAAAAAAAAAAGATTTCTTTACATCCCTGGGGCTGAGAATTTTTTATTTATTTATTTAAATAAAATGAGCTGCACTGTATTGTAAGTGTGTCTGAAGGAATTTATTGAAAAGTACTAGTATTTATTAAAGCATACTAATAAATATACAAACCATGAATTGTCAAGGCTTGCTACCTACAAGAAAGCTGAAAACACTGGCAGCCCACAGCAAGGATAGGTGGAGATATGGGTTCTAGTTAATTTATCTAAATAGCTGTGTGTTTAAGTATTGCCACCATTTGGATAATTTATTAAAAAGTACTAGTATTTATTAAAGCATACTAATAAATATATAAATCATGCATTTTTAAATGTTATTAGAATATTAGAAGCCAACTTTTTGTATTATGGTTTAGCATTTCCAAAGGCTGAACTAGGCCGCAAAATGTAAACTTTGATAAACTTTTCCTAAAATGAATTGAGAGCGACATTTTGTTTTCTCTCACTAGACGTGTTAACAGAATAATTGTCCTGCACTTCATTGTTCTGAGATTTTTTTTTTTTTTTTTTTTTTTTTTTAATAAAGCTGATTGAGTGAACTACAGTAAAGTTGTGTGTGTGTGTGTGTCATTTTGAAAATAAGGGATGCACCTTGTCAGTGCGTAATATCCTGTTTATTGTTCCATTCTTGGGCTGCATGAACCCTTGATTCAATGTATTGTTTACTGTGTAACTCATGGAAAACAAAAAGTAGGGTGGATTTTATCATGCTTTTAAGATAAGCATGAGCATTTTTTTTTTTTTACAGATATCCTTTTCTGGTATCCAGAAATTTAAAATGTATTCCTAAACTCAAAATGGAAACACACATGTCCATGTTTTTCAATCTTGAGAATGCACCTTTGTATTTATTTTAATTAATATAAAAACATTTTTAAAATGTAATGTAATGTGAGAATTTGGAATGTTTGTACTATCTTTTATAGCTACATTTTCACTAGCAATCAAGGAGAGATTTTAATTGAAACTCAAGCAGGTATCATTTTCCACCTCTTTATTCCCTTCTTACTCTTTTAGTTTCTCAACTAATTTATTATGTATTTATCTTTCTTATCTTACTACACATCTACCTAAAAACCAGTATACATATATGGGGTTGAAAATATTTTCTCTTAAATGTGTATGCATATAGCTATTTTAACTATCGTATATGTTGTTGTATTACAGTGGTAACCTGCAATATATACTTTCTGTATGCATGTACTGGATCTCTCATTTATCAGAATAAAAGCAGACGGCGCCATCAGTGTTGATTAAAAGATTAAGGCAACCAATTACACTTAGAAAATGAAACAGAGATTTCCTTTAACATTTGTAGTTAGAGGTAACTGAAAAGGTACAGTATGGACATATATGGGGAAGAAGGGTAAAGTAACAATTATTAGATACAGACCTTTAAAAAAAATAAAAAAAATCCCATTTTGATTGAAAAGAAGCTAACACAAAATTTATCTTACCAATGCACATAGACGTATAGGCTAGTACAGCATATTCTTTTATTTGTGCATCTTGAGAATTACACATACTGTACACACACACACTTGAAAAGTCCACCTGACGATTAAACACAGTCAGGTATTTAACACGTTCAATATAACATGCACTAAAAATGCTGTCCTCCTTTGCAATATTCTGTTTGTTTATGGATTTGTACATTACACCCTCCTGAGTCTTTCCTCACAGCTTTCCTGGCCAGCAGCACCTCACCAGAGTGACTTGTGGTATCTGATTTCAATGCTGGTGCATGACAAGCAGCCATATTCCTAGGCAAATGAACCCCAAATATTGGTTAGTTCTGAATAACACAAATCGGCATGGTTCAGTATCAAGGTATGGGATTTTTACGCACCTACAAACCCACAGCAGCAAAATAGTTGTTCTACTGTACTCTCAATTGTCAAACGTGTAAAGGAAAACAGTTTTTGTAAGTCAATGCATAGACAACTATTGCAGCTAGTCTGATTGTGAATGACAATACTATTTGATATATACTATTGAATATTGTATCAGTCTTGGCAGACACCATTCATGACTTGTGAGACGACTTGCTCAAAATCTTTTGCAATACCTGGATATTAATAGTAAACTTTATTTTTATATAGCACCTTTCATAGGCCCACTGTCACAAAGCTCTTTTCAAGATATGAGGCTAGATAACTCAAAGGAGTTAATTGACTTGCTCAGGGTTTCACAATGTCAGTGGCTGTGCAGGGATTTGAACTGGGGACCTCCTGGTTACAAGTCATTTTTTTTTTAACCACTCGTCCACACAGCCTCCCATATTCAGTAAGTAAGTGAAGAAAAGCAGGCAATACAATCCCCAACCCTAGACGTGCTGTAAATGATTTTTTGTTTCCATGCTTTGTACCCGTACTGTAGATATTTAGAAAAGTAGGGGTAAGTGAGGAGAATTAGAAGATCATCTCCACACTACTGGCTACCCCAGCTTGTGTTTCCTTTCAGCATGCAATTTATTTCCTTTTCTGTCTTTGCTTTTAATGTAAAAAAAAATCCTCAGCCCATTTCCTGCTGCCACCAGCATGACATTAATTTATTTCACAGTTTTAATCTTCTGAGAGTCATATGGCCAAATTATTATTATAGATCAAGAGTAAAACCTGCCAGGCTTCTTTGATATGCACAGTCTCTCTGGCTGTGCTTCCTTGATTTTTCAGTTTTTGACCTGATTTTGAATTTTTTTCCATTACAAACACAGCTTTTGGTATGGCGAAATGTTTAAGCCAGCACATTACATTTTTGTGAGATAGATATAAAGAGAGTGCATAGTTCCATTAACTGGGTTCAGGGTCAGTCGAGGAAAAAAAAAAAAAACACAAAAAACGTGACCAACCAAAAATATTGTCATTAGCTCAATGTTCTCCCCTTCATAAAACCAATATGCTTTGGAGCACTTTTTGTTTCCATAGCTACAGTGCCTCTGGTAACAAGTGCATGTTCATCACCCCCACCCCCCTCCCCCATCAGCCTTAACCAGAGCCTGGGAGCGGAATTCTGGGAACATTTTTCCATGTGAAACTCTGAGGTCCAGCGGAGGGGTGTGACGCCACTGCATTGTTCGAGCAGCAAAAAAAGGAACCGCTTGTGATGAGGCCAAATCCTGTTGGGTCCCAAAAAACAAGCACTTTCTCACACTGGCTTCCTTCCTCTCCGGGTAGCACAAAACAATCACGGACTCACCAAAGGAGAGAAGAAAAGTCCTGATGGAGAGCAAGGGGGAAAAATGTTCTGTCATTCTATACAGACTCTTTATCGGCCATTAAAAATAAACAAACACCAGCACAATCTCACGCTTCCACATGAAATTGCACCAACAAAGGATAAGCAAATTAGCATTCTATCAGTATGAACAGATTACGTGTCCATGTGTGTTTTCCTAACAGTGCTAAACAACCTTGCTTACAACAATAAAATCCACTAATTAACAAAAGAAAGCCAGATTACTGATGCCTAGCTATCTCTGTGAAAATTTACATGCACATTCAAACTCAACTGCTCACAAAGATCGCAAAGCAAAAATCTAAGCATATTCTTTAAGTGAAATGTAACTTGGTCTGTCATCATTAAGTCTTATCTGCATCTATTATAACAGCATCCGCATGAAAGAATAAAAGCTACACCAGCTTGAATTAGACAAATATAATGACACTGAATATCTCATTAGTGCCATACATATGTCACATTTCAGAGAGTACAATTGCTAACATTGATAAGGTTACGGTTAGAGTCGAGGTTAGGATTAGGGTAATAAAATCGGATATTTCAAAATGATTTATTTTCTAGAACAATGTTAATTACTACCCAGTTAACATTACAATTGATTACAACATTTTATTACACCTTTATTAACCATTCATAACACATTCATAAAGGGTACTTAGGCTGTCTGTGTGCATCGTCCTTCATCAGTTTGAAAACCGAAATATCTATGCAACCATGCACTATAAGTATGTAATATAATTTTAGGTTATGTATTCCTTTATATTTAAAACAGTTAGGCCCTTTTTGGTTGGCTAGATATTGTAGTCCTTATAGAATGATTCATATATTGGAGCTTGTTTGTTTTTTGTACTGCAAACAATATGTGTGAAGAAACAAATGGCTGGATTGTGAAGTTATGAAGTTAAGTTAAAGGTTGCCAAATTTGTTTAGAATTTAAATAAATCTCAGTGGTACAAATTGAGGAATGTGTCTAGACTTACTGGATACATTCAGTAATACATGGCTTTTTTGTATTTGCCAGTTAAGTACAGGTCAGAAGTTTAATGAGTTCCAAGCGTGTGTGTGTATTCCACCTTCCCACTGTATATTTGCCTGTCACAGAACAAGACTGTGAACTAGCCTTTTGTGTTAGAACCATTGTTATGTTATGTATCCAATTCAAAACCATGGGTGTATTGCTTCCAAATACAGTATATATTTTATTGAATTAAAGCCTTCCATACAAAATATGTCAAGTGCATTTTCCGATGTTTTGACAACAAAAGTCAATAACTACACGAAACCTGTTTTTCCTCAAACTCCACTATATCAAGGCTTGCTACCTGCAAGAAAACTGAAAACACTGGCAGCCCACAGCAAGGATAGGTGGAGATATGGGTTCTACTTAATTTATCGAAATAGCTGTGTGTTTAAGTATTGCCACCATTTGGATAATTTAAAAAAGAGCCTTTTGTGTACCAAGGTTATAAATCTAACATTGAAGGGAACATTGTTTCTTCAATGTATTTTTGTATGTATTACTGGTTCAGTTAATAGCCCCGAATGTGGTTGTGCACAAAGGACTATGAGGATCATGTATCCCGCGTTTGCAAAGGCATTAAGGCCATAGCGCCGAGTTTACGCCTGCCTTAAAATTGGCCTGTATGTATCATAACACTTTTGACAAGTTAAGGCCGTCTTAGCACTAACACAAATGTGCTCTGCCACTCATTAGCCATGCATTTTAAGGCTTGTCAAACCTTAATTATATGCATTGGCAAAATTGTAGGTGGGGCTCATCAGTGATATTAAAATGAGATTTATGAAGTGGCCAAACAGCTGTGCCAGCTATAAAAGGGTCCAAAAATAAGTCAGATCTCAAATTGGTCTTATTTGGGCGCAAAGAAAAAGTGCAGGCTACTAACCTTCCTAAACAACCCAGAAACAGAGGGAGTATTTAGGGTCTGCATTACCGTTTTTGATCTCCCTGAGGATAAAATTGTAGCTCAATACAGGCTATTTCATTTTGTACAATTGTATTTGTCGTATAATAAACTTGGTTTATTAAGTTATCCTTTTCATTATATATATATATATATATATATATATATATATATATATATATATATATATATATATATATATATATATTTGCTTATAATAATAATAATAATAATAATAATAATAATACAATATAAAGTCAAGACACTTGTAACAGGGAGAGATCTGTGCTGACTCTGCTGGCGTGTTCACGGGCTGCAGGATGAGGGCGGCAGTCGTCCAACAACCGCCTGTGAGTCATGGCAGTGACACGGGGAGGTGGGAAACTGGGTGTGTGGACTTTCCCCCTCTCTGAATGGCTGAGAGGCGCGTCTTGGGAGATTGTTAGCCCTATAAATTAACGCTCTGTTGTTTCCATAGATCTGCCCTTTTAAACGCGTAGAGTGCGCGGAAACGCTGGTCCACGACCGAACGGAACGGAATGGAGGTTCAGAGCGAGACAGTGAGGGAGGGGAACCCTTGGGCAGATCCCTGAATAAGGATAGCCGAGCAGGCTAGGTAGCCGGCAGCGTAGGACGGTGATCCGGGTCGCACGGGCAGCGGCGACCGGGATATTGCTGCAGAGTGCAGCACCTTTTCTTTGTAGTTTTGTTACTGTTTTATTTTTCCCGTTTCTTTGTGCCTTCGATTTTGTAGTATTGTTTTGAAGCACCTGCAAGTGTGCCTGAACTGTTTACCTTTGCTTGGTATTCCCGTGTCTCTGTTTACCATAGTTGGTAAGCAGACCACGGACCAACAACGCCCTCTGCGGGCTAAAGAAACCCAATGTGCCCCTGAAATAAAACTGGGCACCTGTGTGGTGTTTTCAATTACACCTGTCTGTCTCCTGGTCAGTGAATTACCCACACCCCTTCCACAACACTTAGTCAACATGGGTCATTTCTGCCTCTCCAAAGGACCTACCTATTGTTCAATTGAGGTAGCCCATTTGGAGGGGAGGCACTATTTTTCAGTTAGTCTATTAATCTGTGCTACTGGTAACCAATTTTGAGGGGGAGGTGCAGATTTTCAGAAGACCTTAACATTTACTTTGTGCCAGTTAATACATTCGGGATGGGGAAAAATTGTGCCATGGCAGAGCGTTACTTTACACTCCTCCTATTTAGAGCTGCGTCGGTCGATCTGGATACATGCACCACATGTGACTATGCAACCAGTTCTGCAGGCACACAAGTACCCTGAGTGTCTGGTCTGGGGATTATTTCAATTTCTATACATTATTTTCAATCAATATAAGGTTACTACAATATGTGTCTAAGATGGTATTAAAGTGATGAAAGGTGTTTAACAACGCTTTTTATTATGTAGCAAGTGCCACACTATATTTATCTAATTCTAACTACCTTAAAAAAAAAAACGGTGGTCAAATTAACGGTTACCGTAAGTACAGTACTGTAGACATATATATATATATATATATATATATATATATATATATATATATATATATATATATATATATATATGTGTCTATATATAAAATGTACTGCTCATTTGTTAATATTCTTCTTTTGGAGTTGAATATATTGTTTTATTCATACCCCGACTTATATTTTCAGTACCTTGCATTAAGAACTGGGCCTATTTTTAAATATTAGTTTCTAACAGGTAGTACACACACACACACACACACACACAACATTCCATAAAGCCTGGAAGCATGTCTCGAATGAAGATACTGTACCTTTAACACAAATTCGAAAGGGCTTTGGGAAGAGAATGTTTGGCAACTGATGTACAAAAGCAAAGTGGAAGTGATTTAGTGCAGCTTGCAGGAAACACCTGCCTCGGCTGCGACGAGTGCGTTTATCTGACCTCAGCCACATCAGGTGGTTTCCTTGTTTACGTTAGCTTGGGGTCCCAGTGGCCTGCCCTTCATTGGCTGATCCGGCCATTCCCTTTTCCACCACGTTCATTGATCTTAAGAGAATTTCACTTCCACACTTTTTTTTTTCCCACCACTTTAACTTTATGAATTCTGTTTGATCTTCCTCTATCATGAGATGTTGGTTTCACTGCAAACTATTGGTATCCATGAGACCTCCTGTTGTTACAATCTGTAATACATATTATTTATTTTCCATAAACCCACACTCACCAATTCACTGTCTTACTTTGCTTGATGTCTGTGACACTATGCTAGAGTGTAGGGGTTGTAAGCCTTAGCATGGTGTGGTAAGCATAGTAAATGCACGGTAAAGAATCATATTAATCCCATTCTAATTAAAATGTATTTTAAAGTTCATGAGGAGCCTGCATCTTTTTCAAAGCTATCTCCACACATGTTTAATATTATGAATAAATAAATAAGGTTACAAGATAGTTCTTTCAATCAGTATTGATATATAATTCAGAATCAAATTTATTTTCCCTACACTAATATACCCCCCTCCCCTCTTTCTGTTTAATTGGCACCCCACTGCTGTTAATTCAATGGCCAATTTATCTGGGAGCAAAAATAAAATATCTTGTAGCTTTTTTAAAATTTTGATTCAATGATTATATAACCCAGTTCACACTATTAAGCCACCTCAGGGCCTCCTCAGAGCCATCGCATATTGAGGTCTGCAACCACGTTCACATCTGCGGTTTGAGACAATTTTGCGCATTCACATATGTGATGGAAAAGCAGACCTAAAATGTGGCAAATTGCTTGTTGGGAAGGATATGTGTAATTCAGTAATACGCCAAACATAAAAGCCAAAGGTGGTTGAATGCTTGTTACTACTCTGATTTGGCTTGCTAAATGACAAATTATTAGTATGATTATTATTTATTACTATTTGTCAGATTTATTTATTTATTATTTATACTTTTATGGCATGATAGCCTGCACTTAGAGAATTCTCGAGAATAGAAGAGGCCCTACATGTCATCAGGAACTAAACAAAAATTAATTATATATATATATATTTGTTCAACAAAGTTACGTCGTGTCATAGTTAAAACACCATATATAATTACACACACACACACACACACACACACACACACACACACACACACACACACACACACACACATATATATATATATATATATATATATATATATATATATATATATATATATATATATATATATATATATATATATATATAAGACTATTTTGACTTAATGTTATGGTCTAGTATCAATCCTAATATTTGTGGATGAGGACAGTACTTTATACGTAAAAGAAAGCAACCAAAAGAAATGATTGGCATTTTAATGTAGACACACTTCTGTATTAGTGGCAGTTGAATACGCCAAGCCGCCAGCATTATTGATCATTATTGAGATCCACAATCCTGCAGTTTTTATAGTTATCACTTAGTTACTAAATTACAGGAATAAAGGTAAATTAAACTTAATTATGAATGCACTTTTTATATTTCCGCATTCGAGTATGGGGCTGGCTCTATTTACCTTTCACATGTGTGGGAGCATGTGAGTATGGGAGTGTCTACTGAGCTACGTAACCAAATTGGTCTTGTGAAAGGTGGCCCTAAGTCTGCTTTGCATTCATCTATATGCCCTTGGCTGTCTTTTCTTTTTTGCAGCTTTCACGTTTGAGAAAAGGTGGCCCTGGGCCGCCTTAAATCGCAAATGTGAATGGGGTCTATGTTTTATTCTTGAACCTTTCAATTCCTTATTACATTCATGTATTTGTTCCACAGCGCCTATTTCAAATAATTTAGCAGAGAGAAAAACTATTGAGGTCATCTTGAATGAATGTCCTTGAAGACATTATAGAGTCAAAAGCAGCTGCAGAGAATGAAACAGTTATATTTTATTTTATGCTAGACACAGGTCAAAATGCAGTCATAAAATATTTAGTGTCGAATCATGCTTTTCTGGTTTTATAACTGATTCTAATTTAAAAAAAAATAGAAATCTGAGTGAAAGTTAAAATGTAAATCTAGTAGTGGTAAAAGACAAAGTCGGGTGGGGCAGTAAGAGAAGTGTAGTGAAGAACGGGGGGGGGGGGGGGGGGGGGTAGGGGTAAGAAGAGTTTATGTTCAAAGGTTGATTTTAGATTAAGTTGCATTACTTAATTTCAAACATGCCATTTTCCAAACAGAATGCCACTGCAAAAAAACTGCAACCTCAGTCTTTCTCTTCATGCACACCCAGCCTCTGTCCCAATTTGACTTTCTGTTTTACCCTATGCTTTTCTTCATTAAGTCCGCACATTCTATCATATATGCATTAATGAAACAATAGGGGCTCTTTAACAACTGAAAGCTTCCATTACACACCCACACTGAAACACAAAAAAATTGAAATCACTTATACAGGTTTTGCAAATAGTATACATTACTGTTATACATAACATACAGTACAATTCTGAAACCATTGGAAAGACATTGGATAAAAAGGAGAACAACTTATAAGTATGTTTTGTAAAGATTGCATACATACCAACGTCAGTGTACAGCATTGACATACACAATGAAGTTTCAGGCATCAAGTCATCTCAATTTTAACAGACTTGGGGGGGTGTTAGAGTATACAAATACTGGAGCGTTAGAGCATTACAAATACTGGAGTGTGGGGTAGAGTGCAGGGAATGGATGTGGCTAGTGGAGAACAGCAGTGAGATCTGAGGGGACTGAATTAATCTCTCTGCACCACACAGGGCCTACAGGGAACGTAAAGGGAATTGGGCCTTTTGCTAGGCCTCTTGTTTAGGATGTTCATTAATGAAAGCTTTGGGCTTAACAGCAAAATACAGCAAAGGTTTCTTTGTTAATTGATGTCGAAGTATGTTTAAATGTGTGATACTAGCAATTATTTATATATAATGGTCTAATATAAAATAGCATGGATTCATGAAATGGTGTTCCGAAAATGTTCATTTTTTGGCTGATGCATGGGAACCTGTTATAAATATATAGCAGCAGCAGTTAACTGTGGCAGTCCACATTGTTTGTTCTGGCAGAGTTTGGAATGCTGTGATGCCACAGGCCAGAGTTCAGTCTGGTTGGCACAAAAATTAGTTTTCTGAAAATAAAAAATGGAAGATAATCGTCACTAGGTCAGATAACACCCTAACTACTGCCAACAGTAGATCACAACACTCTTTCCATTCAACTCAGTATTATTCTTGTTGGTTTTATTTCCTCAATTAACTTACATTTTAGCAGCTTTATTGACATTTTTGCTGATCCACCTTTTATTATGTGGAGAATGTCTTGATTCTTCCTTTTTATTTAACTTAAGCTGCTGCATCCTGGTAAATTTAGGTATGATGATCCGTTGGAGTGAGTTATTTTCTAAAGGGTTTTTCTGATATTATTTCCACTTTCCTTATCCTTTTGTACCATCCTTTCCCACCACTCCTAGCCTCCCTAATCTTTTTCAGTAAGTTCCCTCCCAGTACTAGTGCCTTCCTAATTATCTTTTTATCATTAAGTGTTTCCTGGAGGTCTGCTTGATAAAACAATATTTTCTACCTTTTATCAGCGTTAGATCGTACTGTATCTCTCAAAGTGCAGGGCATTTACCAGCAGTTACCAGCAGTTACCACACTGAGTCATACTTCATTGATTGATTACAAACCAGTAATTCTCTGCATTGTTATTCCACATATAGTCTGGCCTCCTGACAGTTCGAAATCTAACATGAAATACTGTACTGCAATTATGGCTTTCGGTAGACTTCTTCAGTATCATTGTGTAGTTTCTTTGATTACATAAAAGATATAAATTATGTTCATGTCGGGTTTTTTTGGTTTTTGTTTACAGTTTATCTTACAGACAGATCACTTGTTAATAATCCCCTATCACTTGTTCGTAATTCCCCACATAGTTCTGGATATTTACAGTTGTGTAAAATGAAGTTAAAATGTCAGGAACTCATGGCTATTTCAGCTTATCTTTGTTTATCTTTGTTTGTCTGAGATTTGACATAGTTTAATTCCAATAGTTAAGATGCAGAACCATAAAGAAGATATTTAATTAAAGTTCCACAAATTTGAGAAAATACCTACAAGAAATAGCTCTGTACAAGGCATAATATATCAACAGGAAAGAAAAACAGTTCTTATCATGGCTACCATTTCCTTTCTGGCTTTATTTAGTAATTACTATATCAGGAATTTATCTGTGATGAAAATGCTTCAAACTGATACAAAACAAACAAACAAACAAAAAAATATACAGTGTATGTGGCAAGTAGGTTATTGTTGTTTTATTGAATCCAAGATTTGCAAATGAGAGATTCTTAGGGCAGCTGTTAAAGTTTTCTAAGCAGTAGGGGTTTAATAGAAACATTTGACTGCCATTGTTATTGCTCATCTAAAGTACAACCGAGGAACTGCCATGCTTCTGAACTAAGAGGTAAGGGTAGCACCAGGGAAACAGCAATACTGTGAGCCATTGATAAAATGAAAAAAAAAATACAACAGAGGTAATGTTTGAGATTTGGGATCCCAACGCACTTACACTGGTAATCAATTGTAGTGGTCTGGTACCATATTAGTATTAATGTGTTGAAGACTACAGTTACTATGAAATATAGATGCTCAACAAATTCAAGAATCTGATAAAGGTCCAATCGAGGACAACAACCTGCCCTACATATTAAATCACAGGCTCTACTGGCCATTTAGCATGTTGTCTTTATAGCAAACCACCTTCAGTTGCCAATCGCTCACTTCTGTGAAAAGGCGGCTGCTGCAAATGATGCAGCTGGCCCCTTCCTCACTGCTTCTGCCCTTTCCTGACAAATTGGATATGGTGCCCACTGAAGGCAGAGGATTTGTTTCTCTCCATCCTCAATGTCACCAGAAACTGCCAGTTTTCTCAGCACCTGCTAGTTATGGCCCCAGAGATAGATTTGCCAGGCCAAGATCTACTTATTACACATTCTATCATGCTGCAGCACTGGGGTAAGACTGTTGTGCTGCAGATCTCAAATGGGAGGACTTCTCCAAGCCACACACAGGTTGATTGTTGATAGAAGGACACCAATGTGAGCAGAAACTCAATTTTTGCAGAAACCATGAAAGCTGAACAGCCATGGTTTATTCATGGTTCAAACAAGCACCCTGCTTGCCCTGTGCCACCGTAACTATCCTTTCTTCCCTCTTCATTCATTCTATATCCTCTACAAACCTTTGGCCTAATGTGTTGGACCAATGCCTGCTTATTACATATCCTGTCATGGTGTGTTGCAGGCTAGTACAGACAGTGGCATCGGCCTCTCACACTAAGGTCCATTCCAGCCCATATATTTATGTGGGAAGTCAATCTGTGCAGAAACTACTTGCCACACGATAACTAATCCATCATCATACTTTCAACAAACATCCTGCTTGCCCTGTAACATTGCTATCATCATTTTCTAGTGACCCCCATCTCTGTTTTGCTCTATCACACTGCATTGCTAATGTTAACCCATACCTATGGCCAGTAGACCCTTTATTCAGCACCTGATGTTCACACACAAACACACTTAATTTTTTTTTTAATTATTTGTTTTGTACAGTCTGTGAGAGACCAATAGGTTCAATATTGGTTTAGTTACAGTGCAATCAGATATTATTAGGCTTCCAAGCCAAAGGCTGGGAAGCCTATTGTTATTGTTAAGATTTATTTATTTTTATTTATTTATTTTTATTTATTTTTTTTTTCAACTGGTTTTTTAAACTGCTGCTGCTTCGACACTGTGTAAACTGCTGATCCCAAGCGTGTCTGACTTGGCAGCTAACAAGATGGATACATTGGCTGTCTGATGCTGAAAAAATTTGCTGCTGCGTCCTTGCAATTGGTGCTGTGACGCATTTTTCTATAAAACATTTCGAAATCTTCTTCTTGTAAACCGGTGAACTGATTGATCTGACAATTGGCCTATATCATCAGCATCCAAACCCGCATCAAGTTTGTGAAGCAGAAATTTGTAATGTCAAAATGGCTGCAACAAATCTTATTGAAACGCGCCCTTAACAGCAAACTGCTGCTATTGAACACCTTTCCACCAACAAACTCAGTAACAATGAAATACAAATATGCCAAAATGGTTATGTTTTATAAAACAAGATGGCCACCAGATGTATGTTTATGTCTGAAATTTAAAATGGGCTCAGTTGACAAACGGTTTACTTGACTAACTCGAAACTTCACAAGCATCATCCTTGACACTGTAGCAGTACAACTGACTTTTAAGAAACTTACGTTGAACAAGATGGCTGCCTGCCGCATTTTTTAAATCAAAAACTTCTTCTGTGGAACAGTTGAAGTTGCTGATTTTAAACTTGGCACATTGAGAACTAAACACACTTAGACGGTTACTGATACTGGGGCTTGGGAGCTGTAAAACTGCCTGGCAGTTCTAGTTATTATTATTATTATTATTATTATTTATTATTATTATTAGTAGTGGTAGTACTTGTAGTATTGATATTATTATAAGAACAGGGAAAAAAATAACAACTTGTTATGTTGCGATCACAGTTTAAATTATTAACCTAGCTATTAAGATAGCTATTTGTTTTCTCCAAACAAAGGTTATTATTTGCTTTCTGTGTGATGCAATTAATACATCACGTACACTATTTAATCTATTAATTAATTAAGCTTCAACTTAGATTCTGGATTTTGACTCATTTGAATTATAAGTGCATTTCTATCAAGAGCACTTTCTTATGATGATTAATTTTATTTTACTTTCATTTTAATCCTACAATATACTAGAACAGCTTCAATCTGAAATGGAGTTTCTATCTCTGTTGTCCCAACACATTTATAAATCTGTCATACCACAATGACTGCTTCCTGTCCTTTGCACTGCACCTGCAATATTGGGAAGTGGAAATGGGCCAGCAGGTTGGGCATCCAATGAGATGCCTGCTTCTTGTCTTCCTGCCATTTTCCTTAAAAAGCTGAACATTGTAGGAAGCCATAGTAACCACTCACGCTAGCCCTTCAACCTGGCAGCCACAAACAATGACAGTGGAGGAAAAAACAAGACAATAACAGGCTGTACAGCCTTGGCAAACCCAGAAGCAGCAAATTCATTGGCAGGCTTCAAATCTGCTTTGTCAGTTTGAACTCCAAGGTTGCCACAGATGCCGAGGTCAGCTTGGGATAAAATATGAATTTTAGGAAAAAATTGAATTGGAGGCAGTACTCTGGAGTCCAAGAAAGGGCTGAATAATTGGTATTTTAATCTGAAATTTCACAGAAATGTTGGATTTTGCATCTGAAAAATCAGAACAAAGAACAGCAGTTATAGTGTTTTCACCGACTACACACTTAATTTCATGATGTCTCTCTGACTAAACTGTAATGGCATGTATGGTGATGTAGTAAGTAATACTAAACATCAAAATGATGTATTTTGCACAGAAAATAATAAAGCTATTTGTTGAGACCATTTCTTGTGAAAATTTGTTGAAGCCCTGAATATTATTTTCTGCCATTAAAATCCCATCTTGGATTAGTTTAGTGATTAGTCTTAATTTTCTGTCTGCAGACTAAATGCATTGTTTGAGCTAAAAAATTTAAATATGGTTTGTTATCTTGCTGCACCTACAGTGTTATATGTAAGTGATTTACTACTGAGCAGATCTTTTAGGAAGTGGTTCAATTCTAGGATGCTCATAGAAAACAAAGCAGGGGATTCCATTTTCACTGCATTACCCCGATAAACTGGTCAGCGTTATGATTTATTCATCATTCACTGATGTAAAATGAAATACATTTTTTAAAAAAATGTATGAAACATACATGAATATTTTGGATTTCATGCAGGGCAGAATCAACCAAAAATCCTTTCAAAAGCAGTGATCTAACTAATTGTAGAACTGTTTTATTACCAGTAGCTAAGCAGGTACAAAGGTCAGACAGTACCCTGTCATTAGGGATCCAATTAGGAAGGTGGTTCCACTAAACTGGAAATATGGCACAATTAAGCAAAGTGTGAGTCTGATAAATACAATAGAATTTAGTGACACTTAGGCTTGGCTGCACCCATGCCATTCATTACCTCCTTCAACAGTCTAAATTATATCAAGCAACTGAACATTTTCTCTCAATTAATGAGTACAGAGGGCCTCCCAGGAAGGCACGTTGATGCTCTGTGCCAGTAGAACATCTGTCAGGTGCTAGAAAGTATCTACAGCACTCCCCAACCCCCCCCATAAGCCACATGTCAACACTAACAGGTCTGCTACCTTTTATTTGACAGACCGTTCATCAGTTTCCATAGTCACATAATATACTTTGCAAGGAAAATAATTGAGGACAACGTAATGCAGATTTTTTTTAGATTAAAATGTTTGGATTTATGCAAGCAATGTAGAAATCTGTAGAAATCTCAACATCTAGGTGTTAAGGTGTTGATCATATCGAAATGCAATGTATTTAAGACAAATCTGTTGTAACAATATTCAAACAGCAAGAGTTTTTTTTTTAATAAACACAAACTTAACATCTGTTTTTTCATTTGCAGAAAATAATAAAAGGATTGCAATCCATTCAGCATGCTTTACATTAAGATTGAAGAACAGACCAATTCAACACAGCTGTATAGAGCGCAGGATAATCCCACATGCAAGCAAGTGAGATCATGCTTCAGAAGAGCAGGATAATGAAAACATAGCTGACAAACCTGGCAATTGCCCTAACAGTGAGGTAGTTATACATGGTCCAAGGTCCTATTTAAGTGACCCTACAGCAGCAGTTGTTGATGCACAGTTCACCCCCTGCTCTCTGTAAGTCACTTTTGATAAAAGTGTCTACTAAATGATTAATTAATAATAACGGATTAATAATTAGTAAGGGTTTTGATCATTTAGTTGTAACATAACTAAGGACAGGTAACAACTCTAGAGGCATACTATTCCATGTTACACAACGATAGTTCACAAAATATTCCTTTAATTCATATTAACGCCTGCTTGTGTGTCCCCAAGATTGATTTAATGACCTTTTACTAACATGACTATATACAATACCAATACAGTGGAAACAAATCTGCCTGTATTTCTAATGACCATTTGAACAATAATCTAGCAATAATGTTTTAAATGGCAATGCTTCATATAAATGCATGATATAAACAGATGCTATGTCACACAAAAAACACACTTTACATTTTGCTCCCAACAAGCCCCAAGCCAAGACCAGGTTATAGCCCCCCCCCAAACGAACCTGTCAAGTAAGACTGGCAAAAGTAAACCAAAATTATTATTATTATTATTATTATTATTATTATTATTATTGTTGTTGTTGTAGTTGTTAACTTCGCATAACATGCATGTCTGTAAATCTGACTAAGGTTATTTTATTTATTTATTATTATTAGATGCCCACCCACCCTCACAAAATGCTAGTTGCGCTACTGCTTACTGGGGAGGCAATATCATGACTTAACCCTGACTTAACCTAGGCCTGATCCTGTTTAACCAAATTGAGTTTGATGTCAGCACATACTGACAGAAAAACTGTATAAGAAAAAATAAATTAAATAATTCAATACTTTACTGCTTCCCCTATACCCGTCCATGACCTTCAAAATATCAATGTTTGTGTTCATTTCTAAAGAGCGAGACCATTGCTGTTGACGCTGGATTACCGTCGAACCTTTTATTTTACTGTTGTTTTATATAAGTAGACCTGGTGCCAGCCAGAAAAAAGAAACATGGCAAGAACAGATCAGCACAATATGAACCGTGGGGTGTTGATGTGTTAGGAGGTATTTTGAGATATTTTGACATAGTAGACACCTCTCATTTAAGGATATTCAGCCCCCATTTACAGGGTGAACTGAAGACTGCATCCCTCTGATAATGACAGCTGTGAAAACAATGTTTTTCTTTAGACTTGTAGCTGTTTTTGACATGTATTTTTTTCTTTTTAAGAATTAAAATATAGAACCGAACTGTTGGACTGTCATTAATATGTTTAAAGTTTTTTTTTTTTTTTTTTTTTTTTTTCTACAAATCACATATTTAAACACAATCTTTGGCAACCTAAAATAAAGTTAAACAGGAACAGAAAGCTATATATTTGTTTTTTAATAAGTTTAAATATATATTTAGCAAAAGGTCAGAGAATTTGATTGCTTAAAATAATCCTATCACAGATATTATTGCAAAATGTGCTATATGTGTAGCACTTTGCTAAAACCCATGATAAGTTTTATAAATAGTGTACATTCCCTTAAATTAATTGTCCTAATTGAATTATACATTTAATGCAATAGGGTAACTATACAATTAAATATATCATAATATGAAATACGGGTACCTCTAGTTTAGGAATCCATTATAAATGGTTATATAACCTGTAAACATGTTAATCATGCTAAAAGTAAATATAATTACTCACTATTACAAATTACTCAAATATCCTATATTTACACCATGTTTCTATGGCTAGCAAGAGGGTCATAATCTGTAACTTAATTTGTTCATGGATTTACAAAGTGATAAAAATGTTTATATTATCTGTGTGTCTAAAAAAAAGAACAAAACACTTTTTGTTCCAATACTGATCAAATTGGTACTGGCCTACCCCCTCCAGGCTCTCCATGAATGGAATGTGTATCTCTAAAATCTAGAAAAAGAACGTTCTACTCTTGTAAATATTCTTTAAAAAATGCAAATAAAAAGATATTTAGATGATGTTTATTTAAACAGATTTGGTTTAGTTGCCTCCTAGAGATCATATAATCAAATACGAGAAACACTTTTAATGGATAAGACCACAGAGGTTTGAGTTATAGAAAATCGATTCCAAATCCACATGTTTCTGGATAACAGTAAAATCAGCCTTCTCCCCGAAGGGACTAACTACCACCTCAGCGAACAATGAAAGTTCCCAAGTATATCCTGTGTGCAGTTTGCTTTGACAATAGTATGCTTTAACCTCAGCAACAACAAGGTTAATGAGACAAAGTGAATTGTAGTGTACAGTAAGTGCATGTTCGATTTACAATCAAGCTCTTCCAGCTTATCAACACTCTTTTGTGATGCTGCCAAACTTACTAGGTTGGTCTTCATTCAATGAGGTATCCCAAACTCGCTTCTGACACAACTATTAAAAATCTCACATTTATATACAAGTGGCACCTTTTCATGCACTAAAACATTTCACTGTGCTTTACAAAGCAATAGGTTGGCAGAAAATGGTGCTGTGATTGTAGTAAGCAATGCAAGGCATTAAGGAACATGCTGCCTACGATCAGAAAAGGGAGTCCATTTCAGTTCAGTGTCAGGTACAATGTCAGTTTCGATCATTTTTAATGTCTTTGTACTAAACATGGGTGCTATCATTTACAATTACAAAAAGAAACTGTTATCTCAAAATTAGCAGAGTTTTTCTTGGATATTTGGAATTGAATTAACATATTGAGACAAATACCATTGTTATTAGTTACCATACTTCACAAGCTTTAAACAGCTGTCTATTTTGAGATAAGAATTTATAGGTGTATGAATAGTGGTCGTAATTTTTACAGAAACAGGACTTGTTTACATGGGAGGAAGTGCACACAAGCGTGTTATATCCATTTAAATATTGACCTTTTTCTATCAAACTGGGTTCTCATATGTGTCCAACATGATGAAACATCTGGTGACCGAATTATACCACAGCAGGCCTCTAATGGCGACGAAAGCCTGAACAACAAAGAAATCACATTAGAATATATTGCTCAGGGTAAGGCATGCTTCATTTCCTCTGAGCACACAAACACACTGAACAAATTTAGTTACATTAACCATAGCCATTTAATTCTTCCCATTTTTCACTGCACTTTGGCAAGCTAGAGTCCTTCACAGAAAACCATGTCAGTGATTTAACTGGGACCCTGCAGGGCAGACAGCTGTATGGCAGTCTGAGGGAAGGCCAACCACTTCCTTTTAGGAGCTCACCAGGGGCCAGAGGGACACCCTCATGATGTCAACGTTCAGAACCTTGCTAAACCTTGGGTCACAAAGTCTGTTTACAGATCATTCTTAGACTGATTAAAGGAATTGTACTTCCTATTGTAAAATTATTTTGTAAGAAGTGGAGGATAATTAAATAGCATTATCCAGAATGTTTGGTAAGCAATGGGTCTGGGGTGAAGTTTGCGTCTTGTACTGACAAATTGACAAACTGGTCCTTATCTCTGATAATTCCCAATATGCAAGATTGTATGCTTTATAATGGTACAAAGCATTTACAGTTTAAACTGTGACGTCCAGTTTTCTGTCATAATATAAGACATGTTTTCTTCCAGGATATTAGCCTTCCCTTATTATTAGTCAGTGTCATTTGTGTTTAAGATTAGCCATAACATAAATAATCCCACTATCGTATTGTCAACTGAGCATGTTCAAACCAAAGTCCAGACCTACCAAGTTTTTATAATCTTTACAGCCTCCTCTTGTGCTTCTGATTATGAGGGCTCCACACGAATCCAGCACCTCATATCTGAATTGTTCACAACTGCTAAGATCTACTGCTCCAACCAACTGAAATATTATATTTTTAGTCAGAAAATCACCCCATCATGAAGGCACTGAAGGAAGAGTAATGCAGCAGACCATTATATTATACAAGAACCCAAGAGGGTGAGACTATGAGAATTAGCCACTACTAATAGGTATGTTTACTAAGAGATAAACATTCTTCCCAATCAAACCCACTTATGATGTAAAAATGAACACAACAGCAACTTCCTTTTTTACATGCACGATTCATTAGGCAGCTAAGTAGCTAGGGGAACTTAACAGTCTGTTTATTAATGGCCCTATACCTCAGAGGGTTTGTGACTGACTCCAACTTTTCCACAGCTACGCCGTATTGAGCATATGCTGGTGTGGCTCATGACTTAGCGATCCGAACACAAAAGCACTCTGTGGGGGTTTACAAATAGAGATGATCTTTGAAAAAGCTTCCACTGGGAGACTAGTGTGGAATAAACAAATCTGCTACCACAGAGATCAGGCATATTGATATACAGGTTATGTTAAAAGGTTAAGTGCACCTTTCATCTGTTCCCACTAAATGAAAGAAATATTGAATATTCAGCATAGCTATGGTTATCTTAGTAATATATAGCTTTTTTAAAAAAAGGTTTGGATAGGCTAACAGTCTGTGTATTAGTAGATACATACATACTCTTATGTATGCACAATAATTTATTTATTTTAGTGAATACTTGTGTAACAACAGAGTGGGTTAAAGTTCAAGGACATATTTCCTCCTATTTTCATTTTTTATCTCCACTACAAGCATCATGCAACTTCCATTTATAGTCTGCGAGGTACACTATTCATCATAATAAACACTTACTGAAATACAGTATATTATTTTTCTCTTGCCTATGAACAACAGGTTTTCATAAACGTGCTGAACTTGGATTGCTTCAGTTGTTTATGTTGTCTGTGAATGTATACTGTATTTATGCTGACAAAATATTTAGATTATATATTTATATTGCTTAATATAAAAAAAAAAACTAGAAGGATGCCTAACAAATCACTCTTGCAATGAACTATGCTCATAGATTTGTTATTACAGATATCTCCGAAAGTTTTTCATCAACAAGAATTTTAAGATTGAGACATAATTATAAAAAAACAAAACTATATGAAATAATTTTGATATTATATTTAATCAATGAATCAAAGAAACTACAAAATAATATCGCAAACGTCTACTGGAAGCCATAATAGTAATACAGTTTTTCATATTAGATTTCAAATTTTTTGTCAGTTTTTCGTTAAGTGCCGTATTCCTTCTAATTTAAGATGCCCTCAAATTTAAGAAGCAGCCCAAATTCCCCACCCTCAATTTGAGAAAATAATAAAACATAAAAAATATGCATTTACAAAACCTCAATTCTGCATATGAAGGCAGTCTGCAGCTGTCTGCTGTCACACAGAGCATTATAGTTATGTGCTGCTTCTCATTTTCAGTCGTGATTACTCACACCTGTTTTTCTCCCAATTTCTGAACTGTGGTATTGCTTTGCATGTTGAAAAATACGGGGGTCTGTCCAAGCTGGCACTGTCTGTTAGAAACGTCAAAATTGTAAAAGCTTCTCTTTGAATTCCTCAGGATGCTAATGACGCTTCTTTGAAAAGGGTTGCCCGTGTGTCATGGATGATTCGATGGTTCGTCGTTTCTCGGCAGTAAGTCACGTTGCTGCTTGTGTATTCGTGCATTGATGTCTTTGTTCATCTTTTCTCAGCAGTCAGTCACGTTGCTTTTTGTGCACTCAGGTCGTCACGTCTTTTGTTGTAGATTTTAATATACTCATCACTACTGTACTCAAATTTAAGACGCAGGATATTTCATTCAACTTTAAGAAGATAAAATTAGTTAACTCTATAAGGTGATGCAAAACTATGCCTTTCCTTATATAGGCAGACCAAAAGGGGAGGTAGGGAGATATTTCGACATGGATTTATTCATAATCATCTTTCATATGGGAATGAACATCATACTTGCGACTGGAAAATAGTAATTTTATCAGCTTTAATTGAATCACAAGAAATAAGACATTTGCATTTGCATTGGGGAAATGTTTAGAGTGCTCTGGCAATATATTGGGTGATCAGCGCATAGGCTAACATGGTGTGTTCGTCTTACATATTTTTACAAATTACGTCAAATGAAATTGTGGACTAAAGTGGCCAAAAGAAAAAAAAAAAAAACAGCTTATGGAACCTGAATTAGGACAGAGTTTTTCATTCGTTAGCCACATTATTGACAATAAATTCATATATTGCTATTTGTGAGAACAAAGTGTGCCACTTACTCTTACTTGACACACTTTTTCTCTCACTGCTCCCCCTTTTTCCACCTCACAGAAGGTTTTGTCTCTCTTTTTTTAATGTTAGCTTCCTGTTCATCTCATTTTGGTTATGGGTTTGAATCTGGTTCAGATCAGTTTTTGGTGGCCTCATCTTAGACACCAGTAGAAAATTAATCCTGATAAAAAAATAAAAAATAAATTTGCACAAACCAGCATAATTGACAGTCTCTGTTTGAGAGAGGTCCTTGACTGAATGACAGGGGTCCTAGCATTAGTTGTTCTTGAAGGGAGGGGGTAGTGTTCTTAGAAGTTGACTGTTTGCGAGTGTGAGGCAGCTCCTTTTGAGAAGTGTGAGATACAGATAGAAATAAGATGTTGTGGAGCTTGGGTGCTTTCCAATTCCATATAAAAGTGATGTAATTATATTAAACAAATTCAAGGAAGATCCACTGTTCCTGTATTCCGGGAAAATGCTGGAATTGCATGAATTGTTATAACAAAAATGAAAGGTTATGCTTGGGCCACTCATACCAAATGCTAATGACTAGACAACTAATGGCAACACCACTCTGTTTCTGTCACATGCAGAAAAAAAAAAAAAAAAGACTTAAGCTTTGTCTATAACACTTTTAGCCACCCGGTGTTCTTTGAAAACCTATTTTTATTACTCTTAAAATAAATTTTCCTGCTCGGACGAGCATAACTATAACTTTGTCTCTGACTTTCATTTAGTTGGAAGGGGCATGTATAGGGGAACCACGTGTTATTTTATATTCCATACCTCTTTGAATTCATACTAGAGGTTATATTCCTCTTTAAAACCTTTTTTTGGTCTAAATTTTAATGTTTCTGTTAATGTCATGAAATCTAAGACTAGCATCTGGTGTTTAATTGAGGTATAAATGCAAAGTTTCCACCACTTCATTTATGTTTAAATGTTTTTATTAGGACCGATTCACAAAACTGTGAAGATTAAGTACAGTTTTTGAAAGGTATATATATATATATATATATATATATATATATTATATATATATATATATATATATATATATATATACATTCAGTGCTTTGAAAAACTTTTAACCTTCTGTTAAATTTTTAAAACAGGTTTTATGATATCCAAACATGGTTTGAATGAAAAATCATACTTAACACTAATTAATCATGGAAGATTTTTATGGGGGGGGGGGGAAATTTCCATGTGTGTTCTAATTTCTCTCGAGACATGGTTGTCGAGCCAAATGAAAAATGACCCTCTACATTCAGGGTTTCCATTGTCTCAGTTTATTTTACTCGAGAAGACCCTCTTTTCACCTGACGTCATGCAAATGAAGGGGAAAGGAGGAGGTCGATATGCAAATTAGCCATGTGTGGCGTTCTTGTGCTGCTTTCGCAGACAGCTCAGGAAAATGTGGTTTCCATGCACAGAGAACAGGTATCACCTCCTAGAAATCCCATGGTTGTCAGGTGACATCTTGCTTGACTGAAGCTCTAAAGTGCAGTGTTAAGCTGTTGCAATAAAACTGTGATTTGTAAATGCCTCGTGCCTGTTTCTCTAATAATATGTTTCACTCCTCTTGCCCAAATTGTTTTTCAAATGTCCTTTGGTGGAGTGGCATATCGTTAATGAATAATATTTCAACGAATTTATCACACAACATATTAATTAAAGAAAAAAGAAAATAATTAACCTGGAGGTATATATAATTAAACTGTTAAACCCAGCTATTGCAGATTACCATGACTGAAAACTAGCGGAGACTTAGGATTATAGAGATCCGTGCCAGATACCTTCTAAGAATTCTCCCAAGGCTGTCTGGATTGGGAGCAATGGACGTTTTCACGTGAAATGCGAGTTTCCATGTGAAAATATGTGTCTATTTCCCGTGTTTTACGTCATGCTCACAAGTAAATGAATTTTGCCATATCCGTCTCTGTGTCCGTTATTTTCTACCACAAACTTGAGCCTGTGGTGCTGTTCTCCCAAACGTGCATGCGCTCCTCCACTTCACGTGTAAATAACCACACATGGAAACCCCTCCATTGAAAGACAATCAAGGTTTTGCAGTCACGTCACATGAAAAACCTCAATTCAGAGGATGTGTACTAGAACAGATTTCCTTACATAAAGTAGAAAAAGTCAAATACATAAAAGAATACTGTATTTACCTATTTTCCAGGTTAAAGAAAATCTATTTAATATACAGCTATACCTGTTACATGCCATAAAGAGACTCAGAGTTGGGGGAGGAACATATTTTGGGGGGGGGGGGGGGTTGAGCTCCCCTCCCTGTCCCCACTGTTCACTTACACTTATTTAAAAATGTAACCGAAAACAGGTCTTGTATACAAATAAGATGTTTCAGGTCACTGTGACCCATGGCATTTTTCTATGTAGATTTGTGTGCAGGAATAAAACAAACTTCTTTAATTTGTTATTTTATTATTATTATATTTGTATTATTATTACTTCTGGAAATGGCTGCACCTGTCTGGAGATATTTATAAACAAAAAAAAAAAACACTATATATATATATATATATATATATATATATATATATATATATATATATATATATATATATATATAAGGCAGAGCCTAATTTTATCTATCAGTATTGCAACAGCATCTCACTGGTAAAGACATTCCAAAATGAAGAGTTCCCACTTTGACAGTCAAATAAGTTTTATCACAGCTCCTGGACTAAAAGAGCATAAAAGAGTAAAACCTTTGCAAATAAAAAAAAAAAAAAAAAAAAAAAAAACACTTAATCAATTTAAGGCTGTTTAAATTAGTTTGAAATTGCATCGGGTCAATATAACAATATAACAAACATAACAGATGTACCTAAATTAAATAAATAAACTACCAACCATTTAGTTCACTATGCATGGCATTAAAAATGAATCATAAAACATTGGGTGCTTATCTCGAGGAATGAAATACATTTCTACAGTACGTAATCTATTTACACCCGAGTCAATTAATACACAACTGGGTCACTGCATATAAATAAATCTTTATTCAAAAGATTTAATCAACAGAGTAGAGCTGTTATTATCCCCTTGCCCCACATGCCCCTTCTCAATGTAAACACGGTTAGTTAGAAGCAACCTAATACATTTATTAGTGTCATAATGTAATTACAATCTTATAACATTTTGGTGTACAGTTTTTGCTAAACCTTTATGTTAAGTTTCTCTAACTACACTGTAGTAACACAGTCATTACACATATTTGTTTAGTTACACTACAGTATATGTTACAAGAGGCTGTATATTCACAATATAATTATTATGTCACTACATGTGCAATTACAGTGTAATTACAATGTAGTTAGAGACATGTAATTCATGATACAAAACCATACTAAACCCCAGATTACCATTACTTACCTGCTATACCTGCATTATGACTGCAATGTAAAATAATATAATACCAAAACCAGAGATATGATGTATGCTTTAGTTTAGAGCATTGATATCACCGTGTAACACATTTTTGGCATCAAGAGGCTGCAAGCATCCGGCAGACGCATTTTGCTATGTCTGCAGCCAATTTATCAAGACAAGAGCGAAAAAGTACTCCATGGAAGCATCTGCTAAGATGTGTGAGGCCTACAAGGCATATTTCGGCATGCCTGTCGGGGATCAAGACAAACCCTGGGCACCTCATTTCACCTGTGAGCACTGCAAAAAAACTCTGGAAGGTAAGATGGACAATTGTTGCTCGGAATTTTATGTTATAAAATTTGTTAAAATTTTTTAAATTGTAAAAGTTTTTAATTTTAAAATGTTTTACAATTTTCAATGTTATTGAAAAAATATATCATATATGAAAAATGTTGCGAGAATCTCTTACACATTAGTCATGGGTGAAATAAATGTATTTTTGTAGGATAGTATAGAGGGGAAAAGAGAGCCATGAAGTTCGCTATCCCAAGAATTTGGCGGGAACCCACTGACCACTCAAGCAACTGCTACTTCTGCATGGTGGACCCTTCCAAACGTCGGACTGGCAAGAATGCACCTGCTATCACGTATCCGGACCTTCCTTCATCCATCGCCCCGGTGCCACACTGCCATGAGCTCCCCGTACCCACTCCTCCGGAGAGAGAGCAGCCGTCTTTAGAAGAGAGCAGCAAGTCAGAGAGCGAGGAAGACGTTGTAGATCCAGATGACAATTTCAGAGGTGGAGCTGAGGAGAGAAACCCATACTACCCCAACCAAAAAGACCTCAATGACTTGATTAGAGATCTTGGTCTCACCAAGTCCAATGCCGAGCTTTTGACATCTAGGCTCAAGCAATGGAACTTGTTGGATGAAAGTGTGCAAGTCGCAGATCAAAGGAAGTGTCACCAACCTTTTTCCAGCTTCTTTACCCGTCAACATGGGATCTGCTTCTGTCACAATATGATCAGTCTGTTCGAGGCAATCGGAATCTCCTGTAACCAGAATGAGTGGCGCCTCTTCATTGACAGCTCATCCAGAAGCCTCAAAGCTGTGCTGCTCCATAATGGTAACAAGTACCCGTCTCTTCCCCTGGCTCACTCGGTGCACCTCAAAGAGGATTACAACAGCATCAAGACCTTGCTGGACGCCTTGAAGTATGATGAGTACGGCTGGGAGGTCATAGGAGACTTCAAAATGGTAGCATTCCTGATGGGTCTCCAAGGAGGTTTTACCAAGTTTCCCTGCTATCTTTGCCTTTGGGACAGCAGGGACACCAAGGCACACTACCACAGGCAGGACTGGCCACAGCGGACAGAGTTCTCTGTGGGGAGGAACAACGTCAAGTGGGAGCCACTGGTCGACCTCCGGAAGGTGCTGTTGCCACCACTGCACATCAAATTGGGCCTTATGAAACAATTTGTCAGAGCTCTAGATAAGGAGTCTGCAGCCTTCAAGTACCTTCAAGACTTCTTCCCTAAGCTGTCTGAGGCAAAGGTCAAAGCCGGTGTCTTCGTCGGACCACAGATAAAGAAGATCCTGGAGTGCAATGAATTCCCCGAGAAGCTCACTAGTAAGGAGAAAGCGACTTGGAACAACTTTGTCGCAGTGGTTCGGGGCTTCCTGGGCAATCACAAGGCCGAAAACTATGTGGAGCTGGTTGAGACTCTGGTGAAGAACTAGGGCACAATGGGCTGTAGGATGTCCCTCAAAGTCCATATCCTTGATGCTCATCTTGATAAATTCAAGGAGAACATGGGAGCGTACTCGGAGGAGCAAGGTGAGCGCTTCCACCAGGATATACTGGACTTTGAATGCTGCTACCAAGGACAGTATAACGAGAACATGATGGGAGACTACATTTGGGGGCTGATTCGTGAAAGTGATTTACAGTATAATTGTAAATCTCGAAAAACTACTCACTTCTAAATCTTTTGTAGTCATTTTTGTATTACTTTAGTATAAATACATGTTAATTTGGATTCATATGTTGTTTTTTTCTGACTTGTGAAAATTCCTTTATTGGAAATAGTGATATTTTGAAATATCACTGTCCTGGTCAAAAAAACAAAGTTTGTGGGGAACAATAGCCATTTTCTATACTTTTGAGGCATAAGCAATTAAAATTGTTACATGGTGTAATGGATGATTGATAATCATTTACGTATGGTTCAATATGTAATTGTTTTCACATGCAGTATGTGAGGTTATTGTGGTTAAAGTGTTCTACTTGTTAATTGTCAATTATATGTAATTCCTGTGAAAAGTTGAAAAGCTATCCTGATGAACGAAAAGACACAAATTCACCCGTTTTCTCATTGGAAATAGGTAAATTTCAAAATATCACTGTCCTGGTCACAAAAGCAAAGTTTGTGGGGAATAATAGCCATTTTCTATACTTTTGAGGCATAAACAATTAGGAAATAACACTTACTACCCAGGAACAAAAATTGTGTTACATAGTGGTAATTGCCATAAAAATTTGCCTGAAAGTTGCTTCATTTTTCAAGGGCTTTATTTTCATAGAAGATAGAAGAGCTGTGTTCAGTGTCTGCAATCCAACTACAGTTTACAAACATCACCAACTTTATCTAATAAACTGCATGTTAGACATATTGTACACCTCAAATATACTTTATTATTAAAAAAACAGATCTCTTTTTAAATATTGGTATGAGAAAGCTAGATGCCCTGCACATTTTTACTATTTCACTCCCATCTCTGTTATAATGTACAGTTATCATTCCATTGTCTGAAACTATGGGTAACTTTGATATGGATGTGTTTAAATATCAGGGCTTCTCAATCTTTGCCTGAAAAAAACACCTGCCATCCCACAGCAGTGCAAATTCATACTCAGAAAAAGACTGTAGGCCCTTATAAAAAAAAAGTTCAAAAATCCTATTAAGTTACCATTATATATCATTGTATTACTTGAAGAAACCCTCCGAGTAGTACTTGCAGATGAACACATGTAACAAGTGTGGTTGGTGCTGGTCAAAGAGAACAGCATTGCTACCAATAGCAGCAAAGTACTGACGTTCTTACCATAGCTAGCTGCCCTGTTGTTACCTTTGCCTCTTAGTGCCCCTTGCTCTATGTCATAGGTACCGTATGTACAGTACAGAGGGGGTTCATACTTTGACACATGAAACCTCAGCTCTATAGCTACTGTTTAAGACTTTGATGACCAAAGAAGAAATGCACTTGTACTGATGGCATCAGTGTATAATAGTAGGCTCTGATAACAAGACTTTGTATAACATGACCCCGACACTAACAGCAACACTTAAAAGAACAATTAGCCATCTATTTTCTTTGACATCAGAGTTCATGAAATGGCAAAGGCAGTGTGGCAAAATGGTTTGTAGTGCTGCGATGTATAGATGATTTGAGGTGCTCCAACAAAGGACAAACACAAAGTTTACCGGTCAGGTTTCTTTTAATGCCCTTTAAACCGGGTTTCAAATAATAAAGCTGGCTTTACCCAGCAATGGGTATTGCCAGCGAAAACTGGACTCAAATAATAAAGCTGGTTCTACCCAGCAATGGGTATTACCAGCTACAAAACAAAGGGGTTGCAGTCCCGAAATAATAAACACAAAAACACGTCTCCAAACTGGGTGCTCTGGTGCAGGTGTGGTGCTCTGAGTGCTGATGCTCGTGCGCATTCAGGTCCGGGCTTCTCGCTGCAGCTCCAGCTTCGTATCAGCCGTCTGGCAAAACAAATACAACACTTCTCAATGAACCCACACTTCATTCAAGGTTCCGTCCTTGTCTCCTCCCATTAACCACAATAAAGGAGCCGATTACGGCATCACGTCCCCCTAAAGTACCCTAAGCCCTGCCCCCTCCGATAGCTAGTTTAATCATGTCTCCTCCAATTCATGACTGAAACTTCGCTCACCGTACTGGGGCGATGACTCCAGGTACCGTAACGCCGCCCTCTTCCTGAATGGCCGGCTCCCGACTGTCCCTGGGATGAACTGCCCAACTATTCAGTAGGAAGCCCGCAGCTCCTGTTGTACAGTGCCCTCCCCGGTTGAGAGGGAGATTGTTGATTCGGATTCATTCGCTCTCCGTCACAGGCAGTCATTAGTGTTATATGAACTCTAAATTGCTTTGAAGAGTGGCATGATAACCCAAAGTCTGGGTTTGATTCCAAGTGAACAGGAAATGCTTAAATAAAGGAAACAAGTCTGGGAGAGTGCCAGGCCCATGTTAGTCATCAGAGAGATGTGAGTAACTCTTGGGTCATACTGGATCAGGGGATCCACACATATTAAATTTAGAAGAAGGTTACGTTCTCCCTGAACACCTGCTAGTTGAATGAGGCTGAAAACCACCACAGGATCAGGAAGATGAATGCAGGCATTACGCAAGTCAAACCACTTCTACTTCCAGTCAATTCCTCTAAAGTACTATAATGTATTTTTGTAACAGATCAGTCACAAAACCTTTGTACTTTGCTCTGTGTTTCCAAGCTAAAGTACTTCCTGGCCTTTATTATAGTTATCCGTGATTCTAATACCCCCTGAGAGTTAGAAGACTAGGCAATCATTGTGACTTCCCTCTAAATTACCAGTACTAATTTGCCTGTAGTCAAATTATTATTATTATTATTATTATTATTATTATTATTATATTATTATTATTATTATTATTATTGGAATCTTCCCTAAGGGGATGATTAAATAAAAAAAAATATATAGCACACTTAAATCTCTATTGTGTCAACAACATTAAATCAATTTCCATTAGGGTTTACTAACACAAGCACAGTGACATGTTTTGGTTCCCCAAAGATCATTTATTCAGCTTATATTAAATAGAACTGTTACAACTTAAAAGTGCTAAATTTAATTAAATACCTGCTATATTAAAGGTGTATAGGTTTATCAAAAGGGAACTTTTTTTTTTTCCACTGATTGAACAACAACACAAAATGTATCATTAAATATATTTTTGAAACCAAAGCATATTTACCTTAAAGCTTCATCAGACTGCAAAAAAAAAGAAAAAGAAAAAGAAAAGAAAACTATAGGCAGATTATGCCTTATCTCAGTAGTTTGTTTAGAACGGTCATGCTTGGTGGTCTACATGCCTTTCAGCATATCAGAAAGCACAATCATGATGTTAACTCAGGGGGAATTTTACTGACGGGGGAAATTATTTCCCAAATGTCTTTGCAAATTTGCTTCTGCTAATTACAAAATATAATTAATATATAAACCGGATAACAGGAAAATGGAGACAACAAAACAAGACTAGTATATATGGTTATACATATACATGGTTAATAAACTTTGCTTTCAGTGGAACAGCTGTCTTAAGGTATATCACTTTTATACAGTATAATCAGATGGCTTCTGCAGATAATGACCAAAACAGGTCTTAGAAACCTTGATGTTAGTTTACTGGCCACTTACTGTGGTAGCCATATCGCCTGACAATGTAAAAAAAATATATGTCTCTAAATACTGAATCATAAAATTTGTGGAACCCAGATAAGAACTTCTCCCTGCACTGTAGTATATCAATATATACCATACATTATTTTCAAATATTTTAAAGTTAGCAAAAAGAACTGAAATAGTTTATGATTAAAAAAAAAAAAGTAACATTGCTTTAATCACAGTTCCATTGTATTTATCAGTTGCTTCCACAAAGTTCTTTCTGAACATCAACTACATATCAACTGGAGGAACATTCTTTTATCCAGATGGATGCCGCATCCAGCATCTCTGCTTTAAACTCCATCCTGACACCTGTGATGCCTGCAGCAAAACAGGCCAATGAGTCAACAAACAGGACTGTGCTGTTTCAACTCAAAAGAGAATGTGAGCCCTCTGTCAAAGTTAGAATTCAGTAGGGTCCCCACAGCCTGGAACCAAACTAAAAGAAAGGCTGCACATGTAGCAGTTTTGTAAATTGGAACCTTTGTTAGAAAGGCCACAGGGAGCCATTTCCATGATACATTGAAGGAAACAAAGACAAGACAAGTGACAGCGCTGGAGATGCATGTGGTGGAAAAGACCTGTTGCTAGTTTGATTCTTGGGAATTGCAGGAGTCCTACGTAAGAGTAGTTTTCGCAACTTTATAACTTTTTAAGTTTTTTGACCAATGTAAATCCAACATTATTGCATACATTACAGCAAAGTATTACCTGCACACATCTTAAAAAAACAGTATTTTTTCTTAATTGCAGTATGCCTGTCAAATCAGAAGACGGCTTTTTCAGACCTGGAATTCAAGAATATAAATCTATTTCCCACTGACATACAGACGCAGCGAATGGTACATCAATGGTAACCACCAACAGCTTGGTACCAGTGTGTTACAGTATCTGGGCTCCAGTGTTGTCACTGTTGTGGCCTGTTTCACTTGCTATTTCTTCAGGGTGATATGCTGATCATGCCATTACCCAAATGGTTTCTTAAAAAAATATATTTATAGTTTTTCTGATAGGGTGTGGTTGCTCAAAAATTTAATTTGCAGAATGAAATCTGGAAAGCCGAAAACAAAATATTCTAGTAATATCAGGTGTTTTCAAGTATGGCAGACTAATTGGTTTGGTATGAATATGCCCTCATGTGTAGCAGAATGCAAGAAAGGGTGCAGGTGGCCTTATCCCCTGAGGCAGTAACTGTTTACAATGTAGCACCTCTAGAAACAATTACCATTCGTAACTCAGTTTATTCCCTCTTCAATCAATATGGCAATAAATTACTTCAATCTATCTGCTGCTAATATGTTCATCAATACCTCACTGAATTGAAACAAATAACAAACCATTACAATGAAAAGAACCAAAAGAATAGCAAGTAAAATCCAAAAAGGTAGAGGCTACTGCTGCCCATGATATTAGTTTGCATCTTCTTACACCACAACCCATATCAAATCTGTGTTCGTCCAACATGAACATGTATCACACTGGAAAAGATACTGTAAAACATTGGTTGGCTTGGTTTACCCAATTACTTGATTCTTGTATGCTGACACATATAATGAAGTCAGTTTATGAAAAAGCATTATATATATCTATGTTAGGACACATTACTGACAGAATCGGCAGAGCAGAATCAGCCTGTCACATTACACCTGTACCAACATCAATTAACAACATTGGAGTGCACAGCTAGGTATGAGGTAGCACAATAGGAATAGAGTTTTAAAGAGCACGAGGCAGCTGGGTGACGTAATGTAATCTGCCATTTCAACCTGAAGAAGCTGTAGGCAAAGGTTAAAGGAGTACAAGATTTACATCTTGGTGGCTTTGTAACAGTGCTTTTGCAGTACATTATGGTGATACAAAAAATGAAATTGTAACAAAAAGTTCCCATCAGACAGATTATTCATATGCTACACTGAAAATCTCTGATGAGACAGGCTGTTTCCCACATACTTTTCTTTTTAAGCAAGATAGGCAAAGAGCAGGCTCAACCATCTGTTCTATCAAAACAATTCCTAAAATTAACTGCTTCCAGTCTGAAGCACTGCTTTCTGTTTAGTGTCTTGTGAATTATAGTCCTAAATTAACCTTGTATCCTTCTGAGACCTGGGTTCATGGAAGGACAGCCAAGTTTCAAAATTATTGTATTTAAGCAGAGATTCTCTGTTTGTGGTTTTTAACAGCTCGGCCAGGGTTCTTTATCACAGCATATTGTGCTATCTCCTGCAGGCCCATCATTACTTGGATCACCATAGCAAAATGTTGGGCAATTTACTATTGCTGCTGCAGAGTTCCTGTTTCAAACATTATTAACTGTCAAACACTAGGGCACCAGTCCAACACCATGCAGTGCCAAAGTCTTTCATGATGTGATGCTGAATATGTAATACCAACCAAATGAGCTGTTTCACCTTTTGGGAGACATAACATTATAAAATGCATGCAATAAGATGATTAGTATGGAAGATATGGGGCTTAATTTACTTAGCCAGATTTGCATAATTAAAAAAACTAATTGCAATGAAACTGTTTGAAATTGTTATTTCTTATGACATGCCTTTTTTTCTATCTGTGAAATACACTGCTATGTTCTTTCATTTGAATTCATGCGTCATGTTGTATCATATATGTTTTACCTTATATGCAGTTTCAGTGGTGAAAAACTGGTGAAAAAAGTGGTGACTGTGAACATATGAAGAACAGCAGAATAAATGTAAACGCCTTGTTGCAGAGCAGGGGTTCCTGGAACACTTACTGCCAGCAAGAATAAAACAGGAAGGAGACTGATGTGAAGGCTAAACAGGCATGGAACATGATTTAGCCATTGGAAGTCCAGTACAAAACACCCACACTTTGGTTTTCCTTTTAGGAGTGGACATCACTCATGGCTCAATTAATCAAACTCTCAGGAACTAACCTGCAGGAACTAAACCATATCCCGAAAGTAATCAAAATAAAGTGTTTCTGAGCATTTTACTCAGTAGTGGATTCTTTCAATTTTGCAGATAAAAAGTCCCCTCTCCACTATATCCTATTAAGAAAGATTACAAATCTCTTAAGAATTGGAAAAATATGTAAATATAATTCTAGTTAACAGAATTCTAAGTAATTGAGGAATTTCGTTTAAGACTTTCTACATGCATCTTAATTATTTCTCAGAAGTTCTGTTTGATTTTAGTATAAACTTAACATGGTGGTAAAAGCTTTTTGAATAGGGCCCACAATTCCTTACCTGACTAGTAACCAAAATCCCAATGAGAATATGACCACAGCAAAAATGATGAGTTAATTATTCTGATGCTAACAACCTCAGTAAAGAATAACAATCTCAACAAGATGAAAGAAAAGACTGTATATCTTCTGCAGTTACGATAAAAAAGTTACGATTTCTACTGGTCTTGTTTGCTTTTTCATAAACTATACAACAAAATGCCTTCATGAGCTCATAAACAAAAATTCATATTTAAACAAGCAAAAATAAATAGCAATAAAACATCTGAAACATGAATGAAGTCTTCTCATGTTTATTTTTTATTGTCTATTACTGTATGCAGAAGCATGGGGAAGATGGCTTATTAGGAAATGAATACAACTAGAAAACAAATATTTGTGTGCTGTTGGATGGTTTGTGTGCTGTTGGATGGTTTAGCCGTCAGGTGGTTTATAAACACAGACAATTACTAACAGACACAAACAAACAAAACACTCACGAATATTCTTATAACACAGGTTTATTTCAGCAGTCGTTACTGCGTCTCTCACGGTCCTTCAGGTTCAAGTTCACAAACCAAGTGAAGGAACTGATTACGATTCTCTGCTCCCCTTATATGCTGTCACACATGACCACTTGTTAAACAAATGCAGCTGTCTTTACAATCTGCAGCTGCTACATTGTTTCCCTTCCAGGTCGATGCGTTCTTGCAACAGAGTCTCGCCGTTCTCCAGACTGACTTCCCGACCCGGGGAAAGAACTGTCAGGCCAGCCTGGCAAAAAAACTCTGTCCTCGCCTAGTACCCTCATAGGTTGGGAGGGAGATTTACCACCAAGTTTCATTGTATTACTGTCGCAGTCATCCAGTCACATTGTAGCATTTTCATGCATTAGCTGAAAATAACAGCATCCTAAACTATACTGTTATTAGACAATATGGCCAGTGTAACAACGCTGACCAAATTTCAAGAGGATATGTGACTTTGCAAACCTGACAAATAGCAAAAACAAAACACAAAAGAAAGGAAAACCATACAGGCTATATCAGCACTACCGTTTTCAAAACCACCTGTAGTGTGAATAGACTAAAAGTCACACAATAAATAAACACATATGGATTATTTGCCATGTACTGTTGAACTTGGCAGCCTTCTGGAGTATAACACAAAAAATAGCTAATTACCCAATATTATCATAGATTTGTAAGCTATTTTATGTAGTGTAATCCTGTTCTTTCAGTCACTTAAACTGATACCTGGGTATAGAACTATTGTAGTGCAAATGCAGCTACACCTGTGTCACCTGCCAAACATGTCATCCATTACTGTCCACTCTGTAAAATAAATAGCTCTTGAAAGCCATATCAAATTATCAACATTTAATACAGGTAGTTTAGCACTTCTGTACTTATAATGTATTGCACCTTCATTACAATAGGTAAGTACATAGAAAATAGAATACACTGTATAATGATATAATAGAAAAAAATATTATTACTATCAATGAATAATTCATGAACATAAAAATTCAAATTATGACGCCCCCCCCCCCCCTGCATATAGAGGTAATATCCTCTCTATGTAGGTTTAGAAATCACCTAATGCAACTTTACCATGTCTGCATACACTTATTGTTTCAGTTCTGTGGTGGATTACCTACATAATGCATTCCAAACCTGACAGACACACCACACAAAAAATGATAGCTGTGCAGAACTGTCATCACATGTCTAGAAAGAAAGTTTATTGGCACTCGGGCACCAAATAAACAATCATTAATCTCTCCTTTTTATGAATATTCAGGCACAGCTGTCTGTGAGCAGCTGGTGTGGCACAGCCTGCTGTTAGCCTCATGCCGTCCCTAGACATGGGCCCCGGCATCTGGCCCTGCTGAGAGGGAGTGCTGTTCACTAATACTCTGAGCTGTTAGATTGAGCCCCCCAGCCCAGTTTACAAGCAGAAGGTCAAAGACTTAATCAGAGAGGAGAGGAAAAGGACCTGAGTCCCCAGAGTCAAGAAGAGATTGCTTAAAAATGAAAGCATGTGCAGAGTTGGAAGAAAACATGTAATTTACAAAATTATTTTGCTTGGGTATGGATGACAACCCTTCATCCAATAATGGGCTAATAATCACCTTCATGAATTTATTTTTGTCTCTCAGTTATATAACTTTATTCTTGCTTGAGATCTTTTTTTTGTTTGTTTGTTTTCCAGACCTTAGGTTTAATTTGAAACAGGTGCAACACATTTATCATCCCTCAACACAAAAAAGTGAACTTCCTGTTTTACAGGTAACAGGACCCCACCTGAACAATCATATTTTATGTGGCACCTGTGGGGTAATGTGAGGCCTTATTACCAATACCACAGGAACTTAATGGATATTGCAATGGAAGGAAATATTTACGTTACCTGAGTGATACTGAAAATACCAAAGACTTTTAAAATGTGTTTGTACCAAGACACCTCAAGGCACTATATGTATTTAGCCCCAAACTACTGTCATAAAACACAGGCACACACAGTTTAAAATAAAAATGAAAGCAAATAGTAATTACATTGTAAATTCATAACAATGCAATACAATTAGAATACACACTTTCAGTTGCAAATATTTTGTAATTAAACCTGCTGTTTCCTTGTAACTACACAATCTAATATGTAATTACTATGCTATAACAGTGTAGTTACCTAGGTATAAAACAATAAAATATACTGCACAAGGCTTAAACAGAGCATTATATGAAGGCATATAAAATAATTTATATTTACCTACATTTCTACCTTCCTTGAAATCCATCCTGCTTTTCATTTTGAACTGTATGGTACAGATTTACCTTGTTGAATCTATAAGAAAAGACACACCACAGCAACAGCAAACAGAATGGAAGTAAATTGAATTTCTGTGTCACACTCTGCCCGACAGAAACACAGCGAAGATGACCTAGGTACTTCTGGCTCCCTCCCTATCCTCTGTCAGAGTGCCAGGCCTGGGATTTGGCTGTCAGTCCACAACAGCAGGCTCTAATTCACCCATCTGCAGCATACAGTTTTCACCCCCTTTCCCTCACAGCTCTCCTCTTGCACAAAACAGGCACTCTAATTATACAAACTCAATCTGTAGGCTCTGGCCAGAACCTAATCTACCATTTTTTAATCAAACAAATTTGTAGTAGAAGATGGTGCCAGCACTGAGGTTACTAATTATCAAACATGCTAGTGAATAAACACCTTTGTGCCCTCTTTATCGTTTATCCCTCTAAATCTTTCACAACTCCCAGAACACTGGCATGGAAAACAAAGACATCATTGCCAGTTTTACTTCTTGCTAACATAGTTAAAGATGTATTTGTATTTATTTTATTTTTTTTAAATCATGAAAGAAATTTATGTAAGGAAGTTTCTTTATTTCGAACAGAATTAAAAAACCAAATCCATTTTTAAATGCATACACCAAAAGGGTTTGAAGGAGGTGAAGACTAATAACAAAGCTACATGTCATGCAAAACAAAAATGTTATTTGCACTAAAAAGAATGCTTTCAATGGTGAAGTTTTAATACAGTCACAGGTTGCTTTCAACGAACATGTAAATGTATCAGTATCATGAAATAATATACCATTATAACCTAGATCAAGTTATCCAGATACAACACCTGTTTTTCATATTTTATTATGATTGGCACTTTATTACTTCAATAGCCTTAAATTATGAGTATCAGTAACAGTAACAAAATGGGAATTAATTTTCGTAGACCATGAGATTTAAAAAAAATACAAATAAAAAAAGGCTTGTCATCAGAAACCATAAACACTCAGTCACAATGTTTATATAATTACTCAGAACTTACCCATAAAAATGACAATTATACTAAAATAATCAGGTAATAGGAGGTTTCATTTTTTATTCTCATTACCTAGTAGATGCCCATACAATTGATAGTTACCATTACATTGAATACCTAATTTATTTACCTTGTTACTGTGATCTACCAGGCACATTACCAATTAAACTGTAATCATACTTTCGTTTTTACTCAATTTATATATTCCATTTCTGTCACCTACCTGAAATATACCTCTCATATCGCTACTGAATATCTACTACATCAATCATACAAAAATAATACCCAAAGATTACATTCCGCCAACGTGGTTCAAAAATGTTTAGTTTTGTATGCTCTCCAACCAAAATAATGGGGAACCTTTGTAATTCCATTAAAAAATATCTGCTGATGAATAATGTAAACCATGACAGCAGACCATTCAATGTGACAAGTCTATCACTGGCACTTCTAGCCACTTCATGGTGCTAATTGGTTCTTACCATTATCAGTGAAATGCTGACAGTGATGGTTCTGTCGCTTTGAGACACATTTCACATTAGCACAGTCTCCCTGATCATCTTGCTAGAATGTTCCAGGCAGATTCATTATACTGATATGCCCGAGAGCAAATCATTTTGTTCATTATACCTCAGCAGTATTTAACTCTCTTGTACAGTACACAATACAAAGTTGTTAATGCATTGATTAATTTATGCATGTTTTCCAATTTTCCACATCAAGTAACACTTGTGTCTCTCAGGTTCATCAGCTAATTAAAAGAAATGAAGAAAGACAGCAAGCGGTATCTTTTCTCATTAACTGTGATGTGTTTTAGTTGGACTTTCATTGGGCAGTAGCCTACACATATACAAAGACTGTATAACAAAAGTATAACAAAACACAAATGCTTCTCCTGTATAACTGGCCAGATTTTCCCCTGTTAACCTGCAGGAATGTAAATCCAGCTCCGTCACTCTACTGGTATATTTCAAACATGGCAATAGTTCATTGCTCAGTGCCTTGAAGGATTATTCGATCATGTACAGTGTCTGATAAGATGCAATATGGGATATACCTCACCTGATAAATGAGGGTAACGCTTGGATCAAGGTGTGGTTAGCTTGTAAGAAATATATTTTGGTACATGTGTATGGGGGTGGGTGGCTTTTAGGAAAGGAATCCAGTTCTAAACCGGTGTGTTTAGTGGCTCTTGATGCTAATGCTTGTTTATGAAGGAAATATGCATGATTGGATGAGACTTTACAGGCCTCTGACCCTTTTTGTGAAGATTAGACTGATCAGGCTATATCATGGTATAATATTTTATGTAGACAATACCCTGTGGATGTGTGTGTTAGATAATTCAGAAGTAAGAATAACCCAAACAATTGGTAATATACATTATCCAACCTAGCTAGAATTTGGGGGCCATTAGATGCATCTATAGTAAGATGCATAAACAGTTAAGCAATAGCGCCACCAGCAGGTTGCTTCCCACTTAATCTAACTTCACTTTTACCCACCTCCTGTCGATGTCACTAATCACATCCACACCTGCTTTGAGAGCACTATTTGTCCTAATCTATAACATTTCCATGGCTATTCTTATTATAAGGGTGTCATTTTAATATAATGGCTGTAATAAGTAGAAGTATAATAACACAACTCATTTTTCTCTGTTGAATTGGAACTGACAGAATGAATAATTTAGTAATATAGCTGCACTAAGGGAGGAATGATAGGCTATCTAAAAGAAAAGACAGATCGCTAAGGGACAATAATAGATGGATTAGGGCACACAAATGTGTAAAAAACGATAAAATTCTCAGCTGGCAAGTTACCTTGGAACAAACTGTCTTTAATCTGATTTGCATAATGAAACCATGCCTTGCTCCCCTTCATTGTTGGAAGGGTACCGCTTGTCCTTGAGCATTTGGAATGCAAAGTGCTGGTCTGCTGCCACGGGGCCTGCTGGTAACTTCACCCCAGTTTCTCCCATTATTGTGGCAGGCTGCGAGAGCAGTGTGGTGCTTGCCGAAGCTTCTGAATGAAATTAGAAATGTGTTTACTCACTAACAGCTGTCTCTATTGTACAAAATAAAATGATATCAAGACTTGCATATCCATCACATGTTGTGCTCCAACACAAGTTATTATTAACTTATTTTAATTTTATAAGAAGAGAAAAGATGTTGTCTGGCTTCTTTCTTCAGAAAATGATGTACTATCTTGTGTGCCCCAGATACTATCTCGTGCACCACAGATATTATATCATGCTCACCAGATACTATCTTGCTGACTACAGCAGACGCTGGGTGTTCTCGTGGATAGGTTAGGAGACAATCACGTATTTTCCTCATGGCATGACAACTATGCAAAACTGGTGTACTTTTAGACTTATGCTATTTTTACTAAACATCATAGAGCAGTTCACAGCTTCTGAAGACTAACTTGCAAGAGAAAGCCATTTTATTCTATGAAAGTCTTCATGCTAAGGAGTAAATTGAGTCATGTGCGTCTCAGTGATTTGGGAGTTATTATTGGGACCGACACATTGATGATCGAGCCTGATCCTTCTTTTGTTTTCAGAAAGTGGGCGGAACTGCAATGCTATAATCATGGCTCATCTACCAAAATCACAGCATTGCAAAGACTGAAAGAGAAATTACAAAACAAGAGAAAATCAAATGAGGCTACCACAATCTCTTACAAATACAAACCTTCTTTTTTCAATTCACACCATGTCCTTTTAGGAGTTCTGTACAAAATAGCACACAGCGCTATTATTATACTCATGTTTTTGTGCTAACTTGTTGTATGAGCCAAACACCACACATGTAGATTAGGACAATTACTTGTCTGTTTTTTCTCTCATAGTTCTGTCCATTGCCTGTCACCCAGTTTGTCATTGCAAGTCATTTAAAATATATATTCAATGCATATCTATAAAATACTCTGTTTTACTGTTTCCAGTAGCTTTGGTGTAGGCAGGTCTGATTACTTGATATCACAAGGGTAACAACACACCACATGTTACAATATGACTCTATTGGCACATTCCACAGACTGGAAGCAAAATCTGTACCTTACCAGCCAAGAGCTTAACCACTATAGAAATAAAACTGGCTCGTTTGGACAAGCAGTTAAAGATCTGGAGTAGTGGATGCACTACCTCCTTTGTGCCACTCCCTGAAAATCAATGAAAATGAATAACCAACATTGGTTGCTTGGAACAGCTGCTGTAGAATTGACAGCAGAGTTTTTCATATTTAGCATATGTTACTCCAGTGGAGTCTAAAATCTGCCATACACAAGGTAATCACAGCATTACTGCAATATGCTTTAGTGTGCTGTCATTGTTTGTGTTTCACGTTGTTTGTGTATGTGTCACGTTGCTCCAATGAATTGGTACAAAATTCACAATAAATGTTTTCACAGTTAAATTAATTATCCAAACTAATTTCATGATCTGCCAAGATACTGTAGCTGCAATCTAAACATTATTTCCCTGGTATGCTATTCAATACAATTTCCATACATGCCACAGAGCATGATAGACCAACAACACTGTGTTTAAATCGTGCAGTATCACATACAGTATATCACATGAGTATATGTAAGCTCATACAGGACATAATAATATACAGCTGCAGACAGCTATTATAAAAATGTACAAAACATTATTAAAACCATTGCAATGTCACTGGAAGTATGTTTAGTCACTTTTAAAAAGTAAGAGCTTTTCGTCTACACTGTATTTGAAATGACTGGGAATGCTGTGCTTAACTGCATTAAAAAGCCTTCTGATGTTGTCTTTCTAATTGCATCTGTATTATAGAGTTTGAAGTTATTTAAAAGTTAATGTGCCATGCAAAAGTGACGGTGCTAAAACAGATCATTGAAACAGCAATCAGCTGTAAGCCAGTGTGTAACCCATTCTTTTGTAATAGCCCACAGCTGTGGAGTGATCCCATAACACAGTGTTAAATTCATTGTAAGCATCACACTCCTGTGAAATGTTAGCCCTATACAGTACACAGTATGAATTGAGAGCACTAGCACAATCAAGGCTTCTCTCTATAGTGAGGTGCTAACCTAATCATTTTTTCCATGACAAATGAATATTATACTTTTGAGTTTTAAGTTATATAATATTATATATATATTATATATATATATATATATATATATATATATATATATATATATATATATATATAGATAGATAGATAGATAGATAGATAGATAGATAGATAGATAGATAGATAGATAGATAGACAGACAGACAGCCAGACAGACATATAAATATAAAAAAAAACCCTGCTTGTCCAATTATGACAAAACTTGCTCTGGGCATACATTGGTTGTTTTTCTCTGCCTGTATGCAATTTTGTAGATTTTCATATATCTAGAGAACCACATTTCTCCTTCTTTAGCTCAAATTGAGTGTATCATGTTTGGACATATTTTTGGAGAAGTGCTTATTCAAATGTAATGAAGCATGGTCAAGGTGTTAAACTTTGTACATGTGCAGACAGTGGCTACAAGTCATGGTGAATTCATTTTTCATGTTACAGATATCCCTAATCCTGATTTTTTGATTTCACTGACATGCTTGCTTTAATTGAAAAGTGCACCCTGCTTATAGGTTCTTGAGTTCCTGCTTTTTTTATTTCCAATTCAAATTAAAAGTTTTGGGGTTTTTTTTGGCAGACATTTCAGGGGAAACTAACATGAATTCGGTAATTTGCCACTTTGAGGCCATTTATGCAAATTATGGAAATCAGAGATTCCTATGGTCTACCAAGCTCTTTTAAAGCGCAATTCTTTTTTTGTACAATATAAATGGGTTTGGTAAATAAATGTGTTGGTACACCAATTCAAAAACCAAACATGAACCATCACTTCCCTAGCTATATGCTAGATGCACAACTAATCTGTGACTTTAGAGAATATTGAGATATTAATTTAATGTACCGTGTTAAATAGAAACGTTATGAATTGTGGAATATGGAGTTTATGCATGGGGCAATACATACTTTACTGTGTATTAGCAGTGACAGAATAAGCCACTGCCAGTATCTATTGTTACTCATAGTACATATAAATACCATTGGAATACCATTACAATCTCAGTGTATTAACCATGGCATGTGTGTAGTTTGACTGGTTATTCAGTTTTACCTTCAGGATTAACAGCAAAGGCAATGCAATATTTCAAAGTGGTCCTGCTATGACAGCAAGCTGGTTATTACCATGGTGCTACCAATGTGTTTTGTTACAAGTTTGGTAGCATTCTACCAACTGCTCACGTTGTCATAATGTACATGTTCCAGAAATGACAGGAGAGTGTGCTGACCCAATCTCTCTTGCAATCTCTCAAGTGGCAACTGAGCAGGTATGGGTCTGTGAGTAACACAAGGTAGGAATTGTGTTGAACCATTCCCCTTCTAAGGGTTGCCTGAGTTCAGTGTTTCACTCTTTGCTTCCAGATGCTAAGCTTGCTGCTGGGTTGTTGATCGGAGGCTTGCACTATCAAACCTGTTTGACTGCTGTTTAATATGCAGATGGAGAGATGTTATCTTTTGCGCTCATTACCTCAAGTGCTTTGTACCATCTGTCGGTTTCAAGGTAACAAATATTCACCCAGTAGATTAATAGTTGATTAGGAATTCAGCATTTACTAGCACCCCAGCCAGAACAACACAACTGCGCTATTTTATTGCTATTCAGGATTGGTGGTGGCTATTTTTATATACACTTATTTTCTACATTTACACTATGGAGGCTTTACTATAGCTATGTTTTTTTTTTTTTTAACAAAGATTTACCATATACATTCTGCTATTGGTATTGGTATGGTAACATAATACATATGAGTACTCATATCTCAGTGGTACTGCATTTCAATATTCTATCACTTTTTCTGCTGCCTGCTTGACTTTGATCAAACTGCCTTGGGATAAATAAGCATCAAAAAGTTTTGAGGTGTTCAGTGTTCATGAGAAAGAGATATATCGCAACTGCAATAGGCCACAAAAGTAGACAGTGTAATCAGTTTTAACTTTTCCCGTCATATATTATCATACACACCACTTTTCGATAATATATACAGATCAAAACCTTAGTTTGACCTGTGATTTTACAAGTAATAAACCAGTACACACATACCAGCCAACATATTGTCACTTCAGCACTGGCTCCTCGGTTTTCATTTCAAATTCCATTGTTGTACACTTGAATTAACACAGAAAAGGGTTCATTACTCATTCTTGCAAAAAAGCAGCTGCCACAAAATTACAAAAGGGAATTAATAACACTGCTGACAATGGGATACAACAATATGAGGCATGGGAATTCTAATGTAATAAAGGGCTGTGATGACCTCACATTTTAAACTTTTTTTTTTGTTTTTTTTTTACATTACTACCAGCTTTTAAATCATGAAGAGCAGACTAAAAGATGTGTCCAATGTGACGTTCATGTTTGCACTCATCCTGTATCGCTCCTCTCATCTTTCAAGCATTCCTTTAACAAGTCTCTGCTGGTCTTCTCCCATAAGCCGGAGAACTGTACTTGTGAAGGCACCCCCGTAATGCAGGAAACGATAATGATGATTAAAAAAATAAGTAAAAAAAAAACTCTGTAACAAAAACCACATAGACCTACAGTATAGTACAAGTACATAACAACACTATGATAAAAGCACACATTCCTAAAGCTGTGATAAGGTCCCAGAGAAAACCTCACTCGGCATGCTCCTCATATTAATAGTGTTACACTAAACCTACGGGAAGTCATCACAGACAGTGACTGTTCTGATTCATATATTGACTATGATCACTGAAAGAGTTTAGAAGCAATATAGCCCTGTTTCCCAGACCTCAGACACATATAAAACTAATTCTTAAGGTTTTTATATGTACGTGTGTTTTTATAAAAGAGGGATCTGAGCTCTATTTCAATTTGTATTGAGTGTACAGTTTTTCCATATTGAAACAACAAGGGCAAGCATTGTTTTCACAGTGGAAACTACAAAAACCTGTCAACCATCTGTTGTAAGGCTTCAGTTGCCAGCATGTTCCATAAATCCTTTGGATTTATATTAAAGTTGGCTGCCAGTGTTTGCTGTGACATCAGGCTCTGGCACTACCTATATACTGTATCAGTCAGTTGTATTTATATTTGCCTTTTCTAATAGCTTGGTTAAAACAGTGATAACCAATACTTTCCAGAGTAGCTTCAAATGTAATTTTAATTTCATTTTAAAATGCCCCTTACTATTGGTATGCTATGGTGTTTGCATTCATTGTAGGTGGATCTGGGTTGTTGCTTCAGTGCCGAGAATCCTAAGACCCTGTATTGTACATCCTTGCTCGTTATATTCAAATCATGTGATAATGTTACCTTTCAACTCTGCCAGCACACCTACTCTCTTTGTCTACAGAAATGTAGATTAAGCTGGGGCTGTTCAGTCCTGACACTTTGGACTCTCCAGACAAGCTCAAAGCAAGTTAACGCCAGGGATGGGAAGATTAATAATAACTTGATATGGGTGCAACAGAACCCAGAACCACTCAGAACGATCACAGACACCATAACATGTTAAGGGAAAAAACAAAGCAATTGGAGACATGTGAAGATACATGAATACAAAGCTCTTGACCAAAGATTTTCATCAGGATATATTATAATACATTAAATAAGGTAAACACTGTTGGAAAAGGTATTCATGTAAGCTTGTCTTTATATGTAATGGGTGATATGGGTTATTTTCATTTTCCTGGTAATTTAATATTTGAATAGTTAAAGTGGTTATAGCTAACTGCACCTGTTTGTTATTTCTGTCTTGCAGTTTTACAGAAAAATGTCCTTTCATTGGATATGGTATTTATACCATACTTGGTTGCAGATAGTTCTCACTTGGCATGCTTTATATAAGAAGGCACTGCCATCATCAACAAACAAACAAACAAACAAACAAACAAACATGTGTTCAGTGTTTAACAGGTGGCTGTAATGTGTACCCATCAAGCTTCCAACACCATTTCTGACTATGATACTTTGATTACTATGCTCCAGCTCTCATTGGCTGAGATATTAAGTGTCAATCTTTTAAATAATCAATGCTACCTTTGATAGGTGATGTTGCCAGCAGAGCACGGGGCTATTCTGTACCCTCCGTTCTAAGGGGAATGTATTGCACTACTCTTGCACAACTCTAATTTAATGCAGACGTCAATGATTATATACAGTATGTAGGGTCTATTTTATTTTGCTCCAGCTACAGTAAAGTAGTCCTTCTTGTGAGTCTAGGTTTGTAGTGGACCTTATGCAAGCAGGTGCTGCAGGCCTGCCCAACCTACCGGCTCCTATTCCTAGAGGAGAATGGAAAGATGGTGTGTTCTGCACCATCCACTGAAATCACCACACTTAACCAGATGAGATCATATCCCTCAAGGCTGCCTATTTCTGTTCACTGCTCCCCATGCAGACTTCACCTTGCCCTGCCGTTTTCTACTACAGCACTAAGTGGTTGTTTATTCAGGTATTTCCTTCATCAGGTCACCAGCTAATAAATCAGGCTGAGACATATTATTGCAGGAGTGGACATTTCATCAACTTTATAAGTCAGTAATTTTCCGGCCTGTTACATTATCCTCATTTAGACACCATACAGTGTGTTAAGAAAGTGGAGAGTGACGTTTTAAGTTTGTACCAATGTAGAGCTGAAGACGCAGTCATTATTTCATTGTAGCAACATGGAAGCACCTCCCAGGGTCAAAACAGATTAGAAAAAGGAAAGGAGACAAAGGAAAGAACAGGAAGACAAAAGAAAATATATTTTGGAGCACACAAAGTAATTAAAATACAAAGTGGAGAGGGGGTCCTCGATTGGATCATCCAGTTAAGTGGACGGTGCCAGTTTGTGTCCAGGCTGTGCAAAGAGGCCAAAATTTGCTGGGGACTCCGCAGGGGGTGTCATATTGGCTCTGACAGGCCCAGGGGTTGGGATTGGAAACCAGCAAGAACTTATCATCATCACGCAACAGCAAACCCTACTGGCCAGACATTGAGCATATTCAGAGTTGATAACCAGCAGGGCTGATCTCTGCCTTCCAGGATCAGTAGCCCTCTCACCTTTGCTCTGGATTGCTCGGCATAAAAGCGATTCTGGCTTGTGAGATCGGAGGACACTCATATGCTCTCAGAACATCTGTGCTGTGTGGGGACCTGCTGCGGTTAGGAGAAAAAACATAAATGGACATTTCAAATCGGGGAAAAAAAAAAAAAAAAAATGGTCACTAAATTTATTTAAAAAAAAAAAAAAAAAAGTGTAGGAAAATTAATCAAAGAAACATTGATGAAATACTAGCTAAATACCATATAGTGGACAAATGTATAGAACTATTATAAATCAAAACTAAAAATATAAATAATAATACAACATTTATTGTTCCAACCACACTGTGAAGCGAATAGTGGCACACAGTCTTATTAGGTTTATAGTGTAACCAAAAGCATGACAGTTATTGAATGAATGGCACCACACTTCCAATTATGTCACTGACTTTTCAACAGAAGGATTCTGGTTTGAACAACTGTTTATTAAAACACAAATAGATAATGTTCAATTCATCAAGCAGAAGCACAAATGCTTGGTGTAATCCAGTGCGTCTAAATGAGAAAAGTGCTGTCTTTGAATACTGTCATTATAGGACTTGCAACAGTTAATCCACTAACAATGCTTAGATATGTTTAGTAGAAACGTACGTGACTTGAATTTAGAATTATGTTATTGAAAACATTAACAGCATTACGTTTGAGTTCAGAAAGGAATCTCTACTGGCATGCTTTAACTCACTCATTGATATGTGACTGTGGACCTGGTGAATAATCACTGTCGTCTCTCCTTGAATCCCTCTGCACGTACTCTTCATTTTCACCAGCATTTCCAATCACTCATTTCTATCTATTCAACACCCTTGGTTATCACTATTCTTTTCCACATGCTGGAGAGTAGATTTCAATAGCTCGCTGATGTCCATTTACTATTGTTAGTTGTATTATATAGCTCTATAACGAGTCCAATGTAAATTATATTCTTTACAGATAATGTATTAGCTAATTGTAAACCATATTTGGAAAGTTGGTAACCACTTAGATAACCCCTAACAAGAAGCACATTTCACATGCATTTTATAATGCCTAAACACTTAAGACAAAATTATAAACGTTAAATGTTTGGATAATGTTTAAACTCTAACACAGCTTATCATTTTAAATACAGGTTTGTTTCCGAATGCTAGGGGGAAAAAAAACTGTGACTGTGTCTCGTATTAATTGTAAAACCACATGAATGAACACTTCAAGATGAATATGGGTGGTTCAAATTCACATTTATAACAGACACTAGGGAAATTGCAGTACAATGTAAGGTATATGCCTGAGCATAAATTATTTGTGGTATATTTGAAATCACAACCTTTGAGTAAAGAGCCCCACGAGTGTCTGGGGGATCACAAATACGCACACTATCTTGTAAACAAGGATGATGGTATTGTCCAATGAACCCAATAAAATGACCTGGAAAAACTGAACACTCCAATTGGTTGAAAGTAATTTCAACCACAGGCAACTGTCACTTGGCTATCACCACACACCTAAGGTGCAGGCCATCTCAGTACTACCTTCTGTGTGCTAATGCCTCCAGTAATGGCAGACATAGGAGACTCAAACGCCATAAAAACAAAAACATAAGCACATATATTATCATTTTATTTCAATGTTGGAGAATAGTAGGTTTTACACTTCTTTTACGGTAAAATGTTCCCTTTCAATTAATCGTTAAAAAAAAAAATTAAAATCAACTAAACAAATACATAAAATCTTAAATAGCATCTGAAATTATATTCTTGTCTTCCATTATCCTAAATTATTAACTAAAATAGCATTCAATAAGCAGGGATGACAGCTATCTCATTTTACTGAAAGCCCTGTCCTTATTCATCAGACTTGTCCTTTTTTTTCTAGTGCATGAAACACAACCCTTGTCATCTGAGTTCAAAACAAGCATACCTTTACTCCAGCCTCATCAAATATTCATGGCTGTGTTTTGTGCTCATTTTTTCGCTACCTGAATGGGGCCATCTGGACCTGTGAGTGTTGTTCCCATATTAAATATTAATACCCTGCTGATTACGACAAGCAGCGTATCAAACACTAATCTTATTATACTGAAGGGACAGGAGAGTTGGACATAGACAAGACAACAGTAATGCAGTAATTCATAGCCTACGGAAAACAGATGGGAGATGGGGGAAGCTGGGGCCATTACTATTCCCCCCGTTTAGCTCTTCCTAAATGCTACTGAGAGGCCCCTTTGCTGCTGCCTGTACTATTGAATACCAGTGTGCACCTGTCATTAAATATTAAAAATCCCCAAACTCTGGTTATTGTGTAAACAACAAAGCAAGATGTTAAGTCGTCGCCCCTTGATAAAACACATTGTATTACTGATTATTATTAATAAAGTCCCAGTATCATGAATTAATTATTCAATAGGAATCAGGCAACAGCAAGGCGCTTGATGCTGCCAAAGGTTCATTTCTGTCATGAATCAGTGGCAAGGTTATTGGTATAAACTGCATCTTGTTTTTTTTTTTTTTTCTGAGCTTAGATTTTGGTATCAGAGAAAGGTGGTTGCTTTGTACTGATCATTTTAAACAGACCTGAGGTTAAACAGTAAGCCTTTCTACGATAGTACCCCTTAAAAATAATACTGAAGAAAAAAATGTTTAGGCTACACAAATTTTCTTTTTTTTTGATAATTTGTTTCACCTAAAGATTTTACGATGGAGATTTTGCGTTAACTGGTGAGCAGGAAAAGGGAGTTCAAGGAATCAATCTCCATACCTTACCACTACAGTCCTGTGCTGTCAACAACCAACACCCCTTCGTTGAAGCTACTTTAAGGAATCAGATAGTAAGGAAATAAACCAAGAGGATATTTAGGTTGAATAGACACTGCGTACCCAAGGACCATGACCTTACTTCAGATTGGTGACTTGGCATCCAGCAATGCACACATTTGTAGTATCCCTGTGCTTTGCTAAGTACCATTCTAACACAGATACACTGACTGAGCCACCGGAACCCTGCGTGAAGGACTTACTTAGGTTCACCATCAAAATGGGTTATTTCCAGGCATCTCACCTTCACTGAGGCCATCCTGGAAATTAATTATTTACTGCTGGCAGGATGGCGGTAGCTGCTGCCCCCTGCTGGTAGAAAGGAAAAAAAAAAAAAGATTCCTGAAGCAAGCTCATGCAACCTTAATGAAGCTCACTGTTATTAATATTTGATCTTCCTTGTAAACTGCAGAAATCCAATCTGGCAAAAACACATACACCAAGTCAGGATGGCACTCACCCCCCACTCCTCTTTCTTTAACAATCCCCATGCAGTCCACTGAGTAAAACATATACAGCAGTATTGTTTATTTTAAGAGGTCATGCAGCATTTTCTTTTTTTACTTGTACTAATTTTAAATTATGACTGGAATGAGTTTATTTTACTTTGTGTTTACTAAGTTGCCAGTACAGTTCCCTTCACATTACAATAGCAATGTTTTACCAGTTAAACATGATAGTTAAAGCAGGTCATTTTTGAGTAAATGTACATTGTTTGCTTTTTGTTCCTCTTTCTCTTACAACTGGCATGGGGGACCTTGAAAAAAGAGAGGCCAAGGATTGACTGGGCATGAAGATGGATCTGATCCCTAAACCCTTAAAAGGGTCCCTCTAGGGAGAGCTTGAGGTAAACAAACATTGCCCATAACTTCACAACAGTCAATCAAAATCCTGAGGTAAAACTGATAAGTCAAGTAGACAATGTTCTGTGCTTTTTTCACTGTGATGATAGACAGACTTCTTTTAATCAAATCTTTGTGACCGACATTTCTTAGAGTAACTAGTTCCAAGTTGAAATGTTAGTAATACGACATTTACTGCTTATTATTGAAATAAATAAACTATCCCCTCACTGTGGGAAGCAGGATTTCAGGACAGCTCTTAGGAAAGAGGATCATTTACATTTGTGGCAGCTATCATAGGAGATCAAATTGCCTTAATTTAAACAACCCCCCATAGAATCTATTATAGCCTTATCTTTCTGTTACTTTGCACATGTAAATAAAGCCATCATGCATGTTTTTTTATCCTTCACATCAATTATTTTCAGTACGACCTATGTGCTCTAGTACATGTCTTAAAAGAGCATGAACAGTAAAGGTGGGAATAACATTAAAGGTGCAGAATGGGAAAACCATCAAACCAAATTGCAGTTGAGAATCTTCGTAAGTAAGGGAGGGAACACTGTAGTGTAAGCCATCCTACCCTTTAATAAATAATTCATAACATGCCATTAATTATAAACTGATCTGTAACCTGATACTGGTCAAGTAACTTTCTAGTTGCTAAGGAACCATGACCCATTTTAAAAGCACTCTAGGTCCATACACAGTAACTAAAATGACAGCTTTTGGAGTCAGAATAAGTTATTGTTTTAGAAAGTAAATAAAATGGGATCATATAACATTTGTGTAGCATTGAATCGCAAAGGGGGGGGGGGGGGGGGGGGGGGCTACATACAGCTTGTTCATAATTCAGTGACTCTTCTTGTTACTACTTGCTTGGCTTCTTTTACATTGGCATCAAAGGTGATGTTAAATCGAACTCATAGCCAATATTGAATATTCATTATTTCACCAGTACTGAAAGAAAAGTTGTATCCTGTTAGATTAACATAGCATATACCACAAGCAAACTACTGTACAATGTTGATGTTTATGGAGTATTGTTCAAAAAAAAATCTTCAGAAAGGGTTAAGAAAAAAGGTTAAACCCTCATGTACTGGGTTAGTAATCAAATAAAGGAATATTCCGGAAGTCATTGAACTAACTGTCGGAAGCCTCTGTTTTGACACCTGAATGTTGAATGGCTGCGAGCTATTGTGTAATACAAGTCCCTCTCAATTACTGCATGTTTGGAAACAGAAACAGCAAATTGGTGGAGAGGGACTTGTATTTGCTGTTTTTGGGCAGTGAAAATACATTCCGATGGCTCAAGGAACACTTGGGCCCTACACAAAGCATTAAAATAGGTTTGAAAAAGCTTCACAAAGTTACTTCACATTTTTCCATACAAGCCAAAAATGGTCTAATTAAAGTTAAAAATAAAGTTTTGAGAATTAGCCACAAAAAAGTAACATACTGTGCAGCGACTGTATGGGCAACAGATCTACTCTCCCCCATCTGCAGCATGAATGGAAAGGTAAGCTTCCCACAAAATGAGACACAGAGTTTGTGAGCTTGGGAAGGTAGGAAACTGAGACTATCGTGTGACCATCGCTCAGATCCTTCCTCACCAGCCTGGCTCACTGAGAAACAGGAAGCCAGGCTTGCTAAGTGTTATTGTGGCTGAAAGGAAAGGCAGGATCTTCAAGAAGAGACCTACTTAGCATCTGTCAACAAGCTGAAATTATCACAAATACAGCCATGCTTTTAGCTTTCATAAGCCATTTCAATTATCCAAAACCACTGTTCTGAATTCACTCAGAAAATATACTTTAAACATTGAGTTATCCTCCAGAAATTACTCTACTGATAGGAAGGTGATTTGTGTGACGATAGATGAAATCTTCTATCGGGAAAAAAAAAAAAAAACACTGTTTACAAGGGTGTCCTTCCTGTGAGGCATCATGGAAGGAAACAAAAAATTACATGAGCGGTGTGAGGACCTGCCTGTTTAATCAAAAGTGTGAACTACATAATGTAGGTTCTCAGAGTTTGTTTAATAACAAAAGGAAAATAAGCAGCCTTTTATATTCTACAGGAATGAACTGACTTCATGACAAACAACCCTCTAAGATGAAAGCTTATGAAAACAGTTTAGTACCAGAAAAAGGCAAGAAAAATGTAAATCTCAGCTCCAGATCACATCCATAGATGGGTCTTTTTTTTATGGAAATGCTTGCCATGGTGTCTGGCTTCACTCTTGCTGTAAGCTGCATGACGCACATTGTTATCTCAAAAATAAACAGCAAGTTGAGAGTTCTTTTTTGTTGAAATCATGAATTCCCTCAGCCAAATTGTTAGCTCTCTCTCTCTCTCTCTCTCTCTCTCTCTCTCTCTCTATGTGTGTGTGTGTATATATATATATATATATATATATATATATATATATATATATATATATATATATATATATATATATATATATAAAAAATTAGTATATTATGTCAAATATATATATATATATATTATATATATATATATATATATCAATCCATTATCATTAAATTTAGTGTATAACACACATCACTGTGAAGCAAGACAGCAGCAAGACTTTTACCTGGCATTCCTTACCGTAGGTAACATAAGTCAACAGCACTGGTGAACCATAAAACAATATACAATTTTAGATTATTTGTCGGTATACCCATTTTAACCAATCTGCCATACCTTACTAACGACCCGTGTCTTGAAATCTACAGCATGTTTACATAAAATCCACTAGTTTTGACAGCTGGACATACTTTTCTAGTGTGGTCAATTTAGATTCCTGGTGCTTTATGAACATAATTATTATTCTCCTTGTATAGTTGAGGGTAGTCATCAAATATGTGTTGTTTTTTACAAGATAAAGCAAGTTTCACTGCATGCTCATTAACACACTGAACAGCAAATAAGAAGGCAGCTTGAGCATTTCTATAAACCCTTTACCCTTTCTGTGCACCATTTAAAGCTCTGTTTCTGTTGATTTCACTATGGGGGGGGGGGGGGTTTAGGGTTACCACAAGAAGCTATAATAAACCCATTGAACTCTGCAGCATTCAGCAGTGTTTGCATAATATACATAATATTGACTAGTTATCTACTGAAATTCAAATGGGGTCTAGGGTTATCCTATACTATTAGTGTTAATCTAGGACAGTGGTTTCCAACTCTGCTCCTCAGTCTTTTCTACTACAAATCTAATTGACCCTTTTCCAGATCAATAAACTAAATTAAGACCTGATTGGAATAAATAAACTGGACTGGGATGGATCTTGTACCAGAGTTGGGAACCATTTGTATGAGACGTCATTAACGGACATGGACAGGGCCTTTCCAGTCCAGGTCTTTGTTCCAACCATCTCCTTATTAAATTGAACCAATTAAACCACTAACCAGGTCCACAGTAACTTTTCCTGACCAATGCCCAACCAGCTGTATACTATAGAAATCATCCCCTCTTGGATTGTAGCTGGCTTTGATCAGATACAATTCTATATTTTCAAATTATACTTAGTATTAGTATTGTTTTGCCCAATTACAATGTACTGATGCTACAAAGCAGTTGATCAACGAAACATAACCCGGGTTTGTATCTAATAAATAAGTAGTTAATTCTATAGAAGAACTGAATGTTCTTTACCGTGTAGATGCAACAACTGTTTGTCGTCCTAATTGTGGATTTTGTCTTCTTATTAATTAGCGTAATAAATATATATTTTTTTGTTAAATAAAAGCCCCACTAGCAACATCTTTTTCTAGGAATCCAAAAACTGTGATTGTCAAGTATTTTAAATGTGAAAAGTTCAAGCTTCATATTCCACCATTAGAAGCCATGCCAAACTGCATACTTTATACCAGACAGCAAATTCAAAGAAAGAAATTCAGAAAAATGCATTTAATATTGTACCTGCAAGCCATCTGATCTGTGATTAATCAATTTTTGTTATTCTAACACACTGTAGTAAGTCTTTATTGGAAGAGTATTATTTATCACTTGTCTAGATGGTGGCAACCAGCATAGAGCCCAGGCTCCAAGATATTGTGGTTTTATGAACTGATAAAAACAGTACTCAAAAAGTCTGTCTGCCTGACTATGCAATTTTAACTTATTTACTTATATATAATATATATATAATATAAATATATTATAATTATATATATATATATATATATATTATATATATATAATATATATATATATATATATTATATATAATATATTATATACAGGTTGTTTATTTTTCATTTTGTGTCTTTAAAAGGTAACTCGCTATTATAATTAAACAGCAGATTAACTTCAGTGTAAGTTGACATTAGCTCTACTGTTACAAAATCATTATTACTGCTAAGACAAAAGTTGCCTCATACAATCTCTTATTGCCAAATAACAAAAGATAAATTTTTAATTACTGTTTAACATGTTAACCCAATTTTTTTTTTAAATGTTTTTGATGACCAAATGTGAGGTTTAACACAAGCCTAGTACGGCATGCTCATTCATTTACAAATAAAGATAAAATAAAACATGAATATTAGAACCTAGAGAAGCCAGCAAGCTCCTTAGCCAATGAGATTGCTCTACTATATTGTGGAGCCAATCAGTGATATCTAAGTGATAAGAGAAATCCAATGAACCTTTTAAATGTATTTTAAAAACTCAGCGGTTGACGTTGATATGTATAAGGGATTCAGCTGCAATCAATATACTAAAGAACGTGTCCACATTTTTACTCACATCAAGATGTTCTCCAATCCATGCATTTTCTCGTATGTATTACTGATCATATGAACATTAAATAGAAAGCCATGGGCATGCTACCTAATGATCAGTTATTTATGCTGATTGTCTGATCATACCACTCAAGATAGACAAAGACCTTTTAAGCAAGTATTTGCAGAACTACAAAAGAGAACAACTGTTTAATTGAGGTTTTCTCAATTAAACTAAATCATATCTGACTTCATACAAAGTTAACTATACATAATGCAAATAATACAATTACTCAAATAAAGAACAAGCCACTGCATAAAGTATACAACATAAACTGCTTTTCAGTCTAATTTAAATACAGCTTCTTTCAGGTATTTACAATCTGGGTTTTGAAAAAGTTTCTGTTTACAGTTTTTAGGTTTCAGTGGCAACTTAAAACAAACATACAAAATTAACAGGATTTTTTCTTTCAAAAATGAAAATTACAATCTACTGTTTACCATCAAAATGTTACTATCTTATCAAATGAAACCTGCTTTAGCTTCAGTTGCTTTGGTAACAGTAATACATAACCGAGTGCCAAAAGTGATCCTTGAAAATAATTTTTGATTTTTTTCCCCCTCTCAACAATCTGCTGCCACCTCCTGTTCAATGCCATTAAGATGTTCATAGGTTCCAAGTAAAGCAGCATTCACTGGTCAAAAAGTTATAAATATTTAGCACCTTGCAGGACAGTTTGCCACTATGTGTTCAACAGGCACATACAATTCAAGAAAAATAACTAGCCTGTAAGATGCCACTTACAAAATCCCTAGTATATAATCAATTTGTTTATAAACAGCCATAACAAAAGTATAATGGATTTTACATGTTAACTGTATGAATAATAATAGACTTTAGGGCAATATCACTTAATAAATGCTTCTGAAAAAAAAAAAAAAATTGGCAATGCAAGAGTTTCTGTTTACTGCAAGACACTTCTTGCTTAAAAATAAGACACTGCCTATCAGCAAATGGGATTAAACTGGTGACAACAAACATAGAATTTACATAGACATACTAAAGGAATGCTGACCCTAACATTTCAAAACCCACTGAGGTGAGGGTTTTTTCTTTTTAAAACAACCAAACTTAATTCAACAATCTTTGCTTGCAAATGTTAGACCAGTGTCTCCTCTCATAACAACCAACACATTGAACTGAAACTACTGGTCTGCAACTGCGGATTGCTTTTTGAAGGTAGTCCAAGGCTCAGCACTCAATATCCAACCTTCAGTAACGCTCCAAAGGATAAATTCAGAGGGACTGAGCTGCATTATAGTTTCTGAAAAGAGACCTCTTCCTGCTGAAAGGTACATTGGTTGTGAAGTACTGTCTTCTTGAGCTACGCCATGAGCTTCTGCAATGCCTGGACTCACCACCACCTCTGAACTGCTTTCTTCTAGAGAAGAAACTGTTACCCCTGTCTGTGCATCCTCCCTGTTGACCTGGGGTTTCTTATCTCCATGGGGCTCTTAAGAAATCTCAACAATCCCAGAGCATACTATCTCCAATGGTCTGCTATCTTCTTCAGATTAAATGGGCATCTCTGTCAGTGGATCTTTCACAGGAGACTGTATTTTATTTTTTTTTTACTTTTCAGGGATCCTTCAGAAATCCCAGATTTTAGGGTACAAGTAGAGCTCTGTTCCAGGTTGACATAATCCCATCCGCTTCCTTCAGTAGCCTCAGTAGCTTCACTGATCTCAACTTCATGTTGCTCAGCTTTCTTGGAGACACAACTGACTCCCTGATCCTGCTCAGAAGGCTCAATTTTCTTCTGTGTCATGTGGCTGTGTATTTCAGCTCCTTCACCAGACTTGCAATGTTTTTCCAATGACACGATTGGAAAAACGATTTCTGTAGTTGATGACCCTTGACTGTATTTAAAAAAAAACTATATATAATCTGCATACGATTTTTTGCATGTCACTTGTTTGCATACATTTTTGCAATGGTGACTGCCAAGATCAGAAAAACATACAAAGCAACACCTGTCCTGGTTATCACTGTTGCAGAGACAAACATCCCATCTAATCATTCTGCTTTGGTAGTAAATGGAAACACGTGCGTTTCTACTGTAGCTGTGGAAGGTCTTGCTGATTAAAGTATTTTACCTATTTTTGACAGAACACAATTAATTACCCAAGGATCCAAAGACATTTAGTAAAAAAAAACAGGAGTAGGGTGCCAGTCAGGGTGGGTTACAATAGACAGCAACCCTGTCACTGTAACACAAAAAGTTTCTAAGAATACTACTCATGCAGCACTGACAACAGAAGGCAGGGGTAATGTATCAACACATTGCTGAAGTTTGCCAGATTTCCAATGTATTTTGAAGTGTTTACTACCTGACTGCCTGTTTGGATATCGACAGGTTCCTCCCGAAACACGCTCAGGTAAGTGTCCACCAGGCTGGTGTAGTCGGACATCAGTGCGTCCAGCATGACCAGACGCAGGGGCTGCAGATGAATCACTGACAAGGCCATCGCTCTCAGCAGAGACCGGGGAAGAATGCACGTACCACACCTCACTGTTCTCCTGCATATGAATCAAACCCAGAACAGAGATCTGACTGCAGTTTAGCACCAACATTAACAATAGATGTGTAGTACAGCAGGGTCCTGGAAGTGTGAAGATGGCAGACAGGAACTAAACGTGCCTGATCAAAGCTCTCCAGATTTAGTAAAGGACAGGTACAGATTGCACTGTAAGCAAGGGAATACTACACTACTGTTGCTGAAAATCATAAGAATTGTACTCATGGCTATACTAGAATAATAACCAGATTTTGTTTTTACCAACAAAAACGCAAACAAATTGTGAATTTAGTGCTTATGAAAGTTGATTGACAACAGCACTGGCTAGTCAGGCAAGGTGCCAGTATGCATTATGACAGCTTTTCCTCACAGCTCATTGTGCTGAATTATACCCAACTGTGTGAAGGTTTTTTGATGTGGACTAATTTCCAACAGGGGCAAGGATGAGACAAGTCAAACTAATTTAAATTGCCAGCTTCAAACCCAGGCCTCTGGAGGAGGGAGTGAATTTGCCTAGGTCTAACCCCACAAGAACCCATCTCAACTATTTTTTGATGTGAAAAAAAGTCAGATTGTGTACCTCAGCTAGCTGTGCTTTCAGCTTTAAGGAAGAGAGGCGGAATGTGGCTATTTTCAGGTGGCGGATAATGCACTCCTCAAGAGTGCTGACCTGCTCTGGTAGGAAGCCACTCGTTTCCATGTGGAACAGCATCACTTCTGCAACCTAGGAAGACAACAGACAATATGAGGACTCCTCAGGTTCGCTGCTTTCTGATAATCCTTGGCAAAAAAAAATATATACAACTGGCTGGTCGGCTGCCTGACAGCTTATAAAAATAAATTAAAAAAGTGTCTATCTGCAATTCAGCACAGGCTGGAGTCCTGTAGGCATCCATAGTACCATTCTGAAATAAAAAAGATTGAGGGTCCTTTGCATTGACTAAGACAGACACATGAAATGGAAAGCTTTTCAAACAGTGTTAATATACACTGCTCATCAATTTTTGACACCTGCAAGACAAACAGAGCCCAGATTAAGGCCAGTGACATGGTGACTGCTGCGCGATCAAGCTACCAAACAATTCATAACTCAAACTGCAACCATGGTTGTCATCAGCAACAAAAGACAAGTGCATTAAACAGCACATCACTTTCTGACCAATGCAGCTGTGCAGTTTTGAGTCGAGCTGTCTTTCCTAGACCTCCATACAGGTAGGTAGTGTTGGACAAGTTAAAAGATTTGGATACAATTTTTATTAACCTGTGTATCAAAGATGTTGGCCAGGTTAACTGCGTATTGATGGTACAAACAGCTGGAGATACCATGACAATCATGAATAACCTACAAAGGAACAAAACAGATTAACAATTAGAACCCTAGCGTTTGCCACCTTAACTTCTGTCCCTCTAAACATGGGCAACAAGCAAATTTACTAAGACCACTATTTTCCTTCTGTGACTTTTACAATATTGTTTCAGTTGACATAATTTTTTCACCCTTCATATGCACTTGTATTAATTATTTTAGTAGAATTATTTTATTAATGCCAAGATTTTATAAAAATGGCTTGCAAACCTTTAATATGTTGCTATCTTCCAAAATCCTTGTCAGTCCATTCTTAAATGTTCAAGCAGCAGAATGTCAAACAGATAATTCTGATTTTTTTGTTGAGATTTTAAAAAATTAATGAAAAAAAGCTGTTAGAATGCTTGACAGCCACAAGGTTGCAGAATTGCATCCTTTCTTGCAATAAAAATGATAAAGTGAGTATAAAACACAAACACAATGTATATTGAAAACTTCTGAAAAGTGTGCTTCCACTAATGCATTGCTGCTCTGGCTGCTTCCATATTAAACTACATTAATAACAAATAAAGAAACAACAGTAGCAGTACCAGATTCAGGAGGTAGACTTTGCGGTGCTAGAAGAAACCCATAGGAAGTAGCTACAGCAAGTGACAACTACTATCTATTTGCTAATACAGTGGTGGTCAAGCACAAATTAGACCTACAGCAAATGAGAGATCAGTGGCTGGAATTGGACAACATTTACAAACTGGCAAGCAAGTATTGGCTAATTGATTTTGTTCATGCCTGTTGATATTTGCATCTGATTTGTTTTGTATTTAGAAGGTGTACAAAGGGTTAGCTTCATGGCAAAATCATTGTATGTCAATAATATAAAACAGTGGACCACACGTTTTGTTTGAGAGAGGTCCTTGACTGCTTATCAAGGGTGCTCAAGTCAAGTGTTCTTGAAGAGGTGTGGCACCAGTTCCTATTGTGACTAATTGTTCTCAGGGCCATTGACTTCAGCTTTCACGGACACCACAACGAAGTACTGTCTAAACAACGCAAACATCTCAGCAATAGTGGGGATTTTTTGTATATCCTCGTAGCATTCCTTTACATCTAGATCCTTTTGACTGAGATCCCACCAGCAGAATCATCACTTCCATTCAATTGCAATAGACCATCCAAAGGTGAGATAAAGAAAGCCATCAAAATGCTTAAGAACAACAAAGCGGCCGGCCCAGACAACGTACCAGCAGAAGCACTGAAAGCCGACAGAAACACATCAACGGATATGACAAATGAACTACTTGGAAAGATCTGGGAAGAACAACAAGTACCAAAGGAATGGAGAGAAGGCTATATAAAGAAACTACCAAAGGGGGACCTCAGAATGTAAGAACTACAGAGGCATTATGCTACTCTCAGTTCCCGGTAAAGTTCTCAATAGTCATCTTAGAAAGAATGAAGACCACTGTATACAAGAAACTACGAGACCATCAAGCAGGTTTCAGACAACAAAGATCATGTGTAGACCAAACAGCAACACTCAGAATAATAAATCGAGCAATCAATAGAATGGAACTCTCCACTTTACGTCAACTTCATCGACTTTGAAAAAGCATTTGACAGTTTAGTCCAGGAGATTATGTGGCATCTGATGAGACATTATGGCATTCCAGAGAAATTCATCACCATCATCAAAAGCATGTATACCGGCATGTCTTGCAAAACTCCACACGAAGGACATCTATCAGAAGATTTTGAGGTGAAGACCGAAGTGAGACAGGGCTGCTTGCTTTCGCCATTCATATTTCTACTAGCAATTGACTGAAAAATGTGAAATTCAACAGCAGGAAAAAGAAATGGAATCCAGTGGACATTATTTGACCAACTAGATGATCTGGATTTAGCCGACAGCATTGATTTACTGTCACATAACAAACAGCAAATGCAGGAAAAAAATACGCTTCTAGAAACATCTGCACAAACAGGAGTTAAAATTCACAGTACCAAAAAAAAAAAACAGTGACAATACAGGGTATTGTTGACACCAGGTGGTACAGATACAAATGTCAAAGCAAGACTCGGCAAAGCTGGGGCAGCCTTCATCATGCTAAACAATATCTGGAAAAGCGGTACGGTTATATTGTGCAGAGACCTGGTGAACAGCTAAGGCCATGCTCAACAAGATCCAAACATTTGTAAATAGATGCCTGTGAAGAATACTCAGAATATGGTGGCCAGAAAAGATAAAGGAATAACTATGGCAGAAAAAACAATGAAACAGCAGATCAGAAAAACAAAGTGGGGATGGATCAGACACACATTGAGGAATCCAGCAATTAACATCACAAAGCAGGCTCTCCAGTGGCACCCCAGGGAAAGAGGGAGACCAGGAATCACCTGGCGGAGAGACACAGTATTAGAGATGGAGGCAGCAGCCTACACGTGGAAGCAACTGACGGTGCATGCCAAAAGTCCAGTGAGGTGGAGATGTGTTGTCGATGGCCTATGTTCCTTGATAGAATGAATGGCTTAACTATCCTTTTGACTTACAGTACCTGCATCCAGCAGACCCTTTCATGATGAGAGATGCCAACCCCAACTCCAATCACATATTAGACATATTAATAAAGCTTGATGTCCACACAAAACATATCTTGATATGTTCCCAAAAGATGACTGCAGAATATTAAAGGAGTGAAATCTATGCGGTGTCGTTCAGGAAATAATGAACCTATTAATTTACGAACACTATGGTAATTTATTTGTAAGATGGTTCATTTACAAACAGTATGGTCATTTTATAAACCGTACGGTTAATTTACAAACAGTATGGTTCATTTATAAACCGGATGATTCATTTATAAACAGTATGGTTCATTTAGTTTACAAGTGTTGTCCAATGCATCTGATATTGCCTGTTTCACATCAGGATATGCTATCAAGTTTGAAGCAAGCCCTTCAAAATGATTTCAAGCTACTTTATAATTATACATATAAGAGCAGTATAAGTATAGGGAGGCTTGTGTTCCAGTATGTTAAAACAGACCGGCTTGTAATGGATTGGGGGCTGTTTTAGAGTATATGAGCAAAAATAATTAAAGTATTAGACGTGCTTTAGATTATTATTAATATTATTATTATTATTATTATTGGTGTTAAGCACAGCGATTAGCTTTCTTATCCTTCAAATCTGTAAAACGCTATGCAGTTTTAAAATAAATGCCTCATCATTTTAACCTTTTCATGGAAAGTTTATGCCTACTTTCATCATTGGAGTGTGCTAATACTCAGATGGCAAATACGTGATATTAAAGTAGTCATTTTCTTGGAAAAGGATGAGCATCCAATAAGACTATGCACTTAATGTCCTAACCTTACTGTTTCTAAATTAATCATCTTAAAAATAAATTAACTATTTTAAAAATGAATTAACCATATTGTTTATAAATGATTCATCTTGAAAATAAATTAATCATACTGTTTATAAATGAACCAACTTGAAAATAAATTAATCATACTGTTTATAAATTAACCAATGAATTGTTTTGGCACCTCACTGCAATCCTTATGAAACTGTTTCATAAATATCAACATTTATTTTATAAGAATTTGATTACTTTTTTTTAACTAATAATAATAATATAATATATATATATATATATATAATATATAATATATATATATATATATAAATTACAAAAAATTTGAACAAAAAAAGCAAAAATTCACTTGTTTTCAGACCTATCTAAAAGGATAGAAATAATGTTTTATATACAAATATAATTTTGTTTTGATTTGTTATTTTATTGGCAAAACAAGCAGTACTCACGAGAGGTCCAAATTTCTCTTGAAATTGATCTATAACCACAAAGTTGACATTTTCTTCTTCGTCATCTGAAAAAGAGAGAAACTATTTCACACTAAGATTAAACTGGAATTATGGAATATTTAATTAAAAAAAAGAAAATTTAAAAAATGACTAAAGATAACTGAAGTGTTAGCATAAAATAATTGTGCAGTAATCACAGTTTTAGTATTTGTTTTTTTTAACTGTTGAAAGTACAACTACTCTGTAATTCAAATTCAATCCCAGTCCGTGTTATTTTGCTAAATAGATAATAAAATACAAGCTACTGTACATAATTAGAATGTAAAAAGCCACCAAGGACTTCCGTGACATCACAAAAGAAGGTTGCAGGCAGAGTCCTCTGTGATGTCACGGAACTCTAAGGTGGCTTTTTACAATCTGAATTATGTACAGTAGCTTGTATTTTATTGAATATAATACCAGCATTAAAAAAGAAACACACAAATAAAATTAAACTACTTTTTTCTTTAATAAAAATCACATATCAAGTCTTCAACCTCTGACAGAACGGTAAATCGATATTTTAACAAAGCTTTCACTGCATTGCCTACTTGAAACCGTCAAAACACTTTGAAACCGGCAGATATTTTTAAAAAGACTGAAAATTCTTATTCCACTGATGTCAGATCGCTTCTGTAATGAGAAATATCAGGCGCAATCTGTCGTCATGATAGTGATTGCAGGATAGTATTGATGTCAGTAGTAGGCCTGCAATCATAGAATTAAGCACATGATTTTATAGGGGAATAACAGTTACACTGGTATTATTACCAATTTATTGAAAGAACCATAAATCACAACTGTACTGGAGTACATTTTCATTCCATAGATTCCGTATCTCTATAGAACCGAGCAATGTGGGCACATAAGAACAGGGAAAGTTAATGTACATTTGTAACACTGTCCCCTTAATAGAAGAATGTAACAAAAGACCTTGCCCTGTATTCTAGTTGCCATTTAAAAATTAGACTCACAAATAGGGTGCATTCACGGAGATCATTCTGCAGATTCTGTGCAGAACCGGACAGATCCTCTAAGAATGATCTCTGTGAATGCACCCGTTTGTTAAATTGGTCAGATTCTGCACAGCATCTGCACAGAATGATCTCCGTGAACGCACCCACACTCTTTCTGTAGGGCTGAAACTAGGCTAAGGTCTGCTGCCCCTCCTTGATTCTGTAGGGCACCTCTGAGCCTCTGCAGAATAAACAGGGCATATACACATTTACTTATTTATGAATCTGAATGTGTCAGTCCTGTCACACATTTTTCATATTTGAAGACTGGACATTTATGAAAAAATATGATTTTATTCTGCAAGTTGCAAAAATATGTCTTTCAAATACTAGGCTACCACGATTGTGTGGCCCCTCCATTGTCTTGTAGAACCGATGCCTGAGAGATGACAAGAGTAATTGTGCCTCCATCTACAGGACTCTGAAGCTTTAATAACGGTGGTCCTTGTTAAAAAGGAACTCCACTGCAAATACAAGAACTACCAAAAGTCATGCAGACACTTGTGAAATTGAAATTTAATGAAAGTATTCTGATTCATGACGCTTGAGAGATCATGTGATGTTGTGCATTTCATTTACAATGGACATTTATTTTGTTATCTATATATATATATATATATATATATATATATATATATATATATATATATATATATATATATATATAAGTTATTATATAAGTTATTTTTTTTTAAACTGATCATTAACAGATGAAATCACCTGACCAATTATACTATACCACTAAACCTTGTCCTTATCTGCTGTTTGAGAGGTGTAGAAAACTTTCATGGGAAATTAAAAACATACCATTTTGGATTTCACGTCCAAAAAAAAGTTTAACTCCTTGTTGGTTCCTTCCAGATTCAGCATCTACAACTGTGGACAGAATGAAGTATTAATTTAAGAGACAATGGTGGGACCATGAGATAACTCTCGAGTGAGTCTGTACTACATTGTCATTGGATTTAGGCCCCTGTAACTTAAGCATTGCCTAACAAAAATAATAAAGCCGGCTTCCCCAAATGAGACACCACTTACTTAACCCTACATCTTTCTCACACTTAAACGTTTGTTTTACGCAAACAAAAAACAGTCGACTCGATTAATTTAACTATAGTTTGTACCGTACTACTTAACAGAAAATAAACTATCCACATATCCCATATATAGGGTATATATTATATATATATATATATATATATGAATATATAATAGTAGTCAGTCACCTTCTTCACGTTTTGAGACATCCACGCGCATATAAGTTTCATGAGTGACTCGAGCCCGGGTAAACTAAAGTGAGACACAAGTTTTTGAATTAGTTTTATTTATGTTTTCAAAACTCAGCCTCAAAGTGATAAATTATTGATATGTTTTGTTTTTAAACTGTGTGTTTCAAATTAAACATGTATTTTAGATGCAAATAACCAAATGTTCAGCAGCTGTATATAATTATGTGATGAATGTGTAAAATATTTAAGTAACACCTGTATATTTGTAATCCAAGGGATACTGAGTTTTAATGGAACATATGTATTTAAAAATGAAAAACAAGGACTCCTAGTCACTGTATTTTTTAGTGATACAGGTAATGATCAGTAGGCCCAACTCCCAACAAATAACTAATCTATGGGTCTGCATTTTAAAATCAAACCGTTTTGGGGGGATATGTTGTGGCTATTTCAACACCCAGGTCAGATGCTAAATTTGCTGGCAATTTCTTCAGGCTTCTCAATAGATATCAGCACTTCTAAGTGCCAGACGTCTTTTTTTCTAATAGTTTCACAAAATACAACGCAGTAAAACTCATCACACTTCCGTTGTGTTAATTAATTTATTTATTGTCCACTACATTCAGCATAATTATATATTGAGTATAATTGAATACAACTGTTACATATTATTTTAGCCATAATGAAAATGCAGCTGAGTCAAGACTTTAATAAGCAGTGCAAACTATAACTTTGCATTACTTGATTTGTTGATAGAAATTATTTGAACAATACATGTTCTAATCTTACAAAAAGAAAATTAACATTCTAAAACAGAGAACCTTTAAGTCTTCATTTATAGTATAATTGTATCAGAAAAGTAAGGTCATGTTAAAATAACGTACTAATAAGGACCCTATGGAAACATGGATTCTGTTGCTCTGTGAATTAGGAAGGGGATTCACGCAAACCAGGGAAGCTGCAAGCTGTTGTCTGACACCACTATATGACAGATATATCTATAATGTGACAGATTGTAACTAGGATTCAGGCAGCAATAATGATGCATGGAACCAATATGGACCAGTGTATTTGGGTTTTCAGTGAGTGCAGGATCACTTAGTGCAATTCACTAACAGATAGGATGTATGTTGGTATAAAGCAGGGGTTCCCAAACTATGCCACAGCACAAAGGTGAGCTGCAACGCAGTCCGGCGTGGGCGTTGCAGCAACGGCAGTCTATGTATTTCATAAATGTATAGTAAGGAAAGCAACAACATAATACTAATGAAGAAAAAAAAGGTTTGGGAACCCCTGGTATAAAGTACAGTAAGATAGGCAGATCACCTGTCAAACAGACTGGAATATGTATGGACACACACTCACAGGCAGTAGGTACTGACCTAAGTACTGGACCCAGTTCTTCTACACAAAGACATTAGCTTCTGTCTGAGGTGGACATTACTAAATATGAGTATAAGAGAGGTCCCAAGGCAGAATATATGAAAAGTTAAGCAAGAAGCAATAAGTAAACTAAAATTACGTTGCTCAAAATAGATAATAGTGGTAATAAACAACAGCGTGGAGCAGAGTGTGTACAGAACCGCTAGAGACGTGATCATCCTGCAGACAAGGATCTGATTCTTCAGATTGGGACCAGGACTAAACCCACTCTTATTCCCTTTCATCTGACGCAAGTGTTTCCGCAGGTAAAACACAGTCACCAGGCAGGCAGACAGCAGCAGAATCATCGGCACGCAAAACAAGAAGGAAAGCATAAACACAACCAACCAAGTCATTGTCTCCATGGGTAGTTCATTTATTACCTCACACCTGGCAGTGTAGTTGGCAGTAAATGATTGTTCGTCATGCGTATAAGTAAACAGAAACAGTGGCCAACCACTCAAAATGCAAAGCACCATAGAAATGATGAGGCAGAGAAGAATGCGATCAGGCATCTTTTGCTTAAGCCAGATGAAAAGCCTTGAGTCCATGTTGACAATTTTCAAGCAGTAAAAAACACACAGCCAAGCTGTGAACCAGAAGTCTGTGGCAGTTAAAGTCACAATCAGAAAAGTGATGGTTTTAAAGGCATATATAGGAAGGTTGCAAAAATAATCCAGAATGTTGAAGCACAAATACAAAGACACAGATATATCCAAAATCAGGCTTAAAGTAGCAATGCTGCTCACAATGATGTCATTGGTCTGAAGACTCCTTCCATTCTGTCTAAGGTGCATGTTACTGACGATGATGAAGATGGCCTCAATAAGAACCAAACAGGTAATAGATCCATTAGCTGTTAATGTTGCAGTTATTTCAATGAAACCCATCGTGGCAAAAAAAATCTTCCTTTTTAGCATCAACTTCAGTAGGATTTAGATGTACTGTATATCAAGAATTTCTATACATCTACTATATAACAAGGTGTTTCTGTTGCTTGTTTGATGCCCTGCCCTCTACCACTTTGATTTTTAAGAGAATGCATGATGTGTGAAGATGCAAATGATTCCGCTTTGTAAAAGCAGCAAAACCTAAACAAATACGTATTTTTTCACAGATGCAAACACTGAATGCTAACTGAAGGTGAATTTGCAATACAAAGGGCAACATGCTCAATCCTCACACTTAAGATCTTTATATTTACATTCCCCAAACTGTTGTCCAGCCAAAGAGAGAGATAGTATCCTCCCTCATTCATTAGTGTCATATAGATTTTGAAAGATCTTGCAATTATAAAAAGTATATCTATAGCTTTATAGAAAATATATTTATTAGAACCAATAAAAATTATAAAAAGTATATCTATAGCTTTATAGAAAATATATTTAAGAACCAATAAAATGAAAACCTTTATTATTATTATTATTATTATTATTATTATTATTATTATTATTATTATTATTATTATTATAATAATGTATTTGAACATTATAGATTCATATACTTCCCTTGCTGATATACATATTTTGAAATTCTGGGAAACACCCCAGATCTCAAGGCTACAATAATGAAACTGTCCTCTGTAGGTGGAGAGACTCCTCCACACAGGGGAAAGGAAACTGAATTGCTTCATTACAATAAGGAAACTGTTTTAGGTCATCAGTTGTATTATGTACAATTGTAATAAATAGCTTGAATAGCTATTTAAATATGTATGTGTTCAAAGTATATGTGCTTATCTCATTGGTGATAAATCATTTCATTGTAGAGATCATGAACACTTCACCACGCACAGACAGAATAATTGTGTGCTTTTCTCTTTCCTGTCATGTTGAAATAGCACCGATACACTGTAGTTACAGTATGGTACCACAGGGTGTCGTTTTTTTTATTTTGTAAAATTACATCTTTAACACTTATTTTTATCTATTTATTTTTTATTTATTTGACAGACACCTTTATCCAAGGCAACTTCCAGGTGTTACAGGGGAGTACCGGGTTACAATGCAAGCTTAATATTTAAATACAGTGTAGTTTACAGTAAGTGCAATAGTATGACTAAAATACAATAATGAAATAGGAAGCAAGAAGTTAGGATTACAAGAAGTTATATCTACAATGACATTATAGTAATGCAAAGATAGTGCATTAGTTTAGGGTCTGGAATATGGTGCTTAGATCAAGCAAGTCCAGTACATGGTAGGAGGGGTAGGTCAAGCGATCTACAAGTACAGTCTAAACAGGTGGGTCTTCAGGAGGCTGTGCAAGTAGTGAGAGATGAAGCAGTCTTGAGTTTCCTTGGTGGCTGGTTCTACCACAGAGGGGCTAGGGAAGAGAAGGAGCAGATACGGGAGGTCAGAGAGTGGAGGGAAGTCATGACAAGATAGCTTTAATAAACAGCTATCAAAGTGACCAAAGGTTCATGCGAATGGTTCAAATAAGCTCCTTTCACATTGGCACCCCTGCCTGGGTCTGGCTATCCAGGTCACAATCCTGCATAGATTGAAGCCACATATCTGAGTTGTACAGGGGTTGACCCAGGTCCCAGCGACCCACCTTAGGGATGTGGGTTGACTTGCTTTGATCCTGAGTGAGACGGTCGTTCGTGAGCTGACACAATAACAAACAGCCATGCCTGCATGAAGGTTTCACTTCCGCAAGGATCATTTCTGGTTATTCTGTTTAGCTATATTTTTGCTGATTGAGACACAGCATCAGTCAGATTGCAGCAGGGATGTAGAACAATCCAGAGAAGCTTGAATGGAAGCATGTGTAACAAGCTGCTTCTGAGGCATTGATATACGCATTGTGAACTTGCATCTGTCACCCCGGTCAACCCTGCTTTATCAAAAGCAGTGTGAAATCACATACCCGACCCACATGACACCATGTCCTCACCCAGGTAGGTTCTGACCTGGGTAGAGCATGCCAGTGTGAAAGGAGCTGTGCTGTATTTTAAACTATGTAAAGTACACTTATTTTAATGTGTACGGTTTGGCTACATAACAGGTGGGCAACGTTGTCCCACGGTCAAGCTCTTTGTTCCAAGTAAACCTGGTTCTAACTCACTGACGTCTTTAAAAAGAGAACACCACGTTCTTGGATAACTTTTGCTATTAACCAAAAAGCATTGAATAGAGCTATACAATACTAGAATTCTCTTGTTGTGTGAAATACTTTAATTCACAAGCCATTAGAATGGATCCCTTTTCACCCCAGGCTTTGGCAACTTATTTTGAAACTTTAAAATGTACTTCAGTAAATATCTATACACGTAGATGTATTCTGAAATATTTTAATGGTTAAATCACCCCCAAAGAAGATCTGATAATCTGGGAAACATAATGAATAAGGAGAAGTAAGTTGCACCAGTGGTGATTTCAGAGTTTTGTAAGCAGAATGTAAGAATGCTGAACTTCTCTAAGTTTAAATTGTGCAAATTGAGAACATGTTATTACAAAAGCAAGGGACTTTTTTAAGGCCAAAAATGGCTTGTGTTTGTTGTCCTCTTTGAACTAATTAAAATCTTTCCACAGGGTTTATTCCACAGGAAAAGCATTAGTTTAAGGGTATTTGAATCTGTGTACATTGTACTTGTTTAATTGAAAGAAAAAAAATCTAAGGTGGTATAATAATATATAAAACTTAGGGTAACTATCTGGATGTGTTTCAGGGTTCTGTATATTTATTTCTGTTAATTTCAGTTAGAATAACCATTTTATCTAAAGAAACATAAAACGGCTTCCTGTCTGATTTAAGCTCTTTATTTCAGTGAGGAGCCACATGATTTATTTTGTGTTCAGAGGTGTCTTTGTAATAACCACCTTGGCAAGACCCTCCCAAATAGTAACGAGGATGGGAAACAAAGGTGATGAAACTCATTCATCATTCATAAATTATACAGGACAGTATATAACTCGATACACACGGCATACATTACAAACACAGCCTAATATCTGGGATTGCCTGTTAGACAGTTTTTTAAAATATACATATAAAAGTCAACCCAGTCATTCATTTAAACAAGGACCAGAGGACATGCTTAAATGTAGAGACAGAGGGCCTTTTTTACACAGAGGGGTGAATGGGTTGGTATCCTTCTACAGCCATCTGCACAGGGGTCTGGAAACGATGAGCCATTAAGATCCGGCTGAGTATTATTTGCATCCTCTCATTCATAGATTTTCTTATGTCCTTATTTACAGTAAACATATGAAACATATCAGTAATGTATACCACCTGCTACAGCTGTATGTTGACTATTAGTATGTACTGAATAGTACAGCATAAATAACGGCAAATAATAGCTTAATGAATATGGGATTGTGGTATTTAAGTGGTAAGTAGTAAATGAGATTTAAGAAGTAATTAGGCAAACAAATCAGGTGCTAGTAAAAAGTATATTAAAATCACAGATTTACAGTATGTGGAATAACCTTTTCTGTTCCCAAGAAGATACGTGTAAGTGTGACATTCAGAAAGACTGATGTACAGACAGAGACACCTCCATTTATCTCCACAATCGGATGCTCCCAATATCGTATGATAAAAAATCTTAATACAAAGTGCCATCAAGGCTAATGTACCCAATTTATCCTGCAAAGGGTTATGCTGATGGATTAACACCCCACCTCTCTAACTAGCCGATGTTTCTGCACCCGTTGAACCTGGTACTTAGGGTACTTCACAAATGTTATCAGTTTGGTTGTTCTAGTCAAAGCCAAATGATGATGGCCTTTTTTATGTAAACCACAGCCTTTTCTTTTAAATGCTACATAATTTAAACATGAGCAAAATATTTAACACTATCTCTTAAACTTATAATTCAATTTAGTAGTGCAACATAATGTTAAAACCGTTTGTGCTTATGCTACAGTCTTACTGACACTAAGAGCTCTGCAGGAGCTAAATAACGAAACAAAGGTCATGCAGGTTTGTGTGCAGTACATGTGTGCATTTTTAGACCCATTAGAATTACAAAGGCTTTTTGTTAGTTGTGGTAAGCCAGTAGAGACCTCCTCATATTCAGTTTCCTGAGTACTTCAGCTTTATGAGTCAAACCAGCTTTTCAGCTTAGCGCTCTGCACTACTATGATTGGGGAAGGATTGGCATGTTGGGTTCCAGGTAGGGTGGGGAAAATGTGTTGGAATTCAAAGTTAGATGCACTTGGCAGAATCTCAAAATATTCTGAACCGCCTTCTCAAAAATGTCAATGCTACAGTCTTGATTGTTTGTTCTTCACATTTAAATTCTTGTCTCTTTCTCTGATCAAGCTAGAGATGTTTTATTCACATAAGACATAAGGTTCCCTTATAATTATTAGTATCATAACAATGGTCTGATGGTAACTGTCTCCCCAAAACAAATTTTAGATGCAGGATGTCATTCTTCCACCCAAACAAAACCCCCTTGTCCTCAAAAAGCAATTTTTGAATAGTAAATGTAGCAGTTGAACTCCCATTGTACTCCAGTTACCATTTCTCCACTCTGTCCAATGAACTAATTGCTGCTACAGTATATACCTTGTCAGTTTGTGGCAGTGTTGGTCACCCAGTCACTCCAATCCACAAGCTCCAGCTCCACAGTCCAGCACTAACCACAATATCATATCATACTAAGCTGGGTCACCCTTCTTCACAGCATACTCTAATGTTATTGGAAGTAGGCTATGGGAATTGCAAGATTGACATTTTGTAAGGAGATGTTTATGGAACCACTGCCTGTGGGAACCAACAACTTAACATGAAAACATATATTTAAACATGCCACTATAAATAGAATGCTACTTGCATACTTTTATAAAAGATCCTCATGGTGCTCCAATTCAATCATAGGCAAGCTGAAAAACATTTATAAATAAAACATTTATAAAATATCTTCAAAAGATAGCCCACCCTTCAACAGTTATTTAGTTATACATTTACTTGCAATGTTAGTCTCTGACCCTAAAGGACAATGCACCTTTGCTCAACACCACATTCTTTTACATTAACATATCCTTGTATGCAAATAATAACTTAGGTTTAAAATCCCCCAGATATAAAAACATTTTACAGGAAATGGTTGCAGCTGCTCAGCTGCATGGAATTAACCAAGCATACCTGTAGTAATTCTTGCCAGCTGATGACTGCATTTCCTAATTTCAGCTGCTTTGTTTTGTGGATTGTAATAAATTATGAGTCTTGTTGCTATGTTCATAGCAATATTCTGTAATGAAGGTACTGTGCTAACCAAATTGCTGTAAGTAACAGGGACTAGTGGTCATGTACAGTGGTATCCCTCTATTAAGATCACTTAGTAGTTGATCTTTATTCCCTATAGACCAGGGGTCAATGCGTGGTATATTCATGCCATACTATCTAACTTCTTACCCTACACTGTTACAAATCGTATATAGTATCTTTTTAAACTGTAGCATTGTTTTGTAATGCTGTGACTGTTTCTCAGTGTACTTATCATTCCAGCTCCTGTATATGCGCACAGATTTTTATTTAGATCAGGAGGGCAAGTTGCTATCTCTGCAGCACTTTTAACAACATACGCTATCCCTGAGCATGGGTTTATGAAGTAGAGCACCAATCAGCTTTGGTTGTTAAAGAATACTTTTATGCTTACTGTATAGAGCCGGACAGGCTAGGGGAACCTGCACTGGGGAACTGTTCAGTTTCAGTACAGCAGTCTGAGAGCCACAAGTCTACAACCACCACACTGAACTATTCTTAACCACAAGCATCAGGTTCACTCAACTGTGAAAGTATTGTGTGTGCAATTATATCCAACAGAAAGAAAGCTAAATGATCATAAAGGTAAGACTTTTACAGCTTTACCACCAGTACTGGCTTTAGTGATATAAATGGGTTACTATAAATCTTTCCAGTTCCTCTCTTATCATATTGAAATTCTCTTTGTTGTCGTTGATTTAAAGAGAACCCTACACCGTTCTTTATGTTGAACTTCCTTGTCTATTTCAAATGCAATGTGTACGTTTGCAAAATGGATTTGTTGTGAAATGGCCATCTATCGCCTTGAGATAGATCAAATACCGATGCATTAAATTTTGTCATTCCAAATGTATCTATTTTAGGAAGATTTAACATGTTTATTTAGTAACTGTTATATACATCATCAATGTCACAGGTTGTTGTTATTCTAAATACAGTAGGTCTGTGTATTGTTTTTAAGTCTTCAGCAAGCAGTGAGTATTTGTAACTGGTCGGCTGCAATCTTCTGTCTGTATGTCACACTTACAATTACATATAACTATAGAACCACTTAGTTGTGATACATTATTCTTATTGAGTATACAGCCTTATGTTAAGGCTGTTGAGTACATTGCTTTCTGTTTTAGTACATGTAGAGAAGCACTTATTCAAAACTTGGTACAGACAATATTTAGCACAAGATATTGAGGGGATCCATATGGATGCATCAGTCTGGCTGATTGTATGTCATACGTACATGAATGCATGTGGATACAGTGGTTCTAGGACATGTTGATCTACTTTTTAATGTTACTGATTGTTGCATTTGTAGTTATATCATGGAATGAATGTCAGGATCTCCAGCAAAGAATCAATCTAGTGTGCCCCAGTTCTGTAATATTACCAGTTTGTGTGTAGTTTATGTGTGCCAATATAACTCTGATATCAATGCTTGGAGCATCAGGTACTCAGTGCCCACCAGCTGATTATATCACTGTTTGTAATATCATTTTACTGACACCTCCACGGGGCCTTCTGCAGGTCTTGCCAGTGTTTGATTGTGTTTGTGTGCTAGTATGATTTGGTGGCACCATGAGATGAATACTGAAACTATAACCTTCAGAATAAATGTTTGAAAGTGCATGAAATGGCCATTTCCTGTGGATAGTGTGTTAGCTGTTTCCATGTGGGCAATCCCAGAACAATACAAGAAGTGACAGTGCATATATAGTTCTGTTATGATAACAACTGGACTGCGTTGCAAAAGAGTTGCCTCATGAATTATTTAATAGGCATTTTGGTAAGCTAATGAAGCTTTTATTTAGAGATCTTTTAGAAGGATGGATGGAGGTCCATTCTGTCTCCAGTGCTTTCTGTGTTGCTGATGAGTGCAACAGCTTATTCCATATATTTAAATCTCAGGATTAAGGCATTTACAGAATTCCATACATATTTATTAATGCTTACTAAATAATCTGTTCAGCAGTCTGTCTCACACTAGCAGTAGTACCACAAAATTGTTTTTTTTTTTTTTTACTACACAATTAAACTTTTGGGGAAAGTGCAGGGTTAGAGTCTGAGTTACAAGTTCATACTAAATATGTGTATTTTAATGTACCTGCTTTTATAAGTTACAGGTGAGTTTAAGGAGCAGAGTTTTACATTTTTTTTTTATAAAGGCTTTAAAATGCATTAAAGTGTAATAAAATAAAAGCAACAGTGTGACAAGGTACACCCCACCCCTGTGTGTTTGTGTTATTTTATATTTGTTTATTATTATTATTATATGTGTTACTGGTTTGTATGATTAAGCACCTCTCATGAAAATCTGTCGGCTAGTAATTATTGAATTAGCTGACAGTCACCCATACTTAGTAAACTTGTGCAGACTATGGCCGAGGGGAACCCAAAACCTAACAACTAAAAATCATCTGGTGCCCTCAGGACATTTTCTAGTGGAGATTCCTATGTGCTGCCCCCCGCAATTGCCTGTCTTGTGGGTTCATTTCCTTGTCTAACGTCTTCCCTACAGCCATCAGTATCACAAACAGCCAACAGACTTCACCTGAATCCATTAATGAAAGTACTTATTTTAAATAAAGTAAGTTTGCTTGCTATATAACTTAGCAAAATACTGGTACGATGCAATAAGATGTGGTAGACGTGTTTTCTTTATATGTCATGACAGTAGTTATACAGTATAATATATAAAGAACATCAAATCTATGAAAAGTTAATTTTGTTGTTTTAAACTATAGGACTAAGTTGATGATTTCCCACTAAGGATTAAACAATCATCTTTTCTGCTGTCAATGCATCTGGGGCTACTGGGTGTTGCTGGTGTTGATGAATGCTTGTGTACAGAGAAACACCAAAATTCCAGAATTTACTAAACAGTTTTATGTTTGCTACAAACTTTATTGGTATCCTGTGTAAGAGTGCATTGGCAACTGTTCTCTACTTTTGGTACTCTTCTGTGGATATGACCACTGCCTCTGGCTGATCCTGGAAAAGTCTGTGTTTAGTCCAATAGGGCAGGTGCTAGATATTTATAATTCGTGCAAACTCTTCCAAGCTCTTTTTGTTCAGGCACATATGGTTTTTGCTACTGATGAAATTGCATAGACCTCAGAACAGGTGTATTTCTTCTTGTTTGAATTAATGAGATATTGCTATACATAACTCCACCTATTATAAACATTTACCACTGGATTTTTGCACAGTAGTTTTGCAGTTTTCCCATGACTATACTATGCATTTACCATAGTTTACCCTGGTTTTCCATGTTTAATAATATGCTTTACTGTACCTTGTTATTCTATAGGTTTAACTATGCTTGACCATGCTTTCAGTATTCTGTATTTGCTAAGTTTTTATAATGGTAAACTTGTATACGGGCACATAACTGAAAAATGATATTGCATGGACAGTGGAGAAAGGGCTTTTATTTACTTCTCAAGGCAATGGTAAGTATCTCAGTCACTTCAGTCTGCTTAAGTGAGGGTCAACATTAATTAACTATGATGTAGGAGTTAAGGTGCACTGAAACTTTAAGTCAATGCTTGGTGAACAAATAAAGAACTTGAATGTTTAAATGGAATACAGTATTTGAATAGTGATATTGAGTGTCATATATCTGCTGTTTTGTTGTTTTAACTAAGGCTATAAAGATTTCAGCTTTGAAACTGTAAACAAAAACATAAATCTGCATAGTAGTTAACCAAAAAAAGTACTATTTTAGGACAATATTGCATTGATTTTCACATCATTTATCTTGATAAGTTGAAAATCACAGTCATTTTATGATGTATGCAAGATTTACAATTACAATCTAATATTTACTGTAGTATACATTTTCACCAGAAGAGGGCAATATTTAGGTAAAATATACTGCCGTATATGTATATTGTGGTTGTTCAACCAGGGATTTGTAAAATCAAATAAATTGACCCTAATTGCTGTGCATCTCATGTGTATAAACACAAACCAGATGCTTTCATAGAATCCTGTTATGCCGAGTAATCCACAGTATTAATTTTATTGTCAATATAATTTTGATTGCAAGGTAAATTATTATTTTCAGATTTAAATCTCATTCATCACAATTCCTATAACAACCTGTTTATTATAATGATGTATTCCCACCAGGTCTGTGCATTAGAATTACAACTATAAAAACGACATGTTTGATGTACCTTAGTTTGATCTTACATAGTACATAATGTAGTATTATTTGTATTCAAGTGACGCAGGGATGTGATGTTTACATACGTATAATTCAGCAGTAGGCTGTGCAATTCCAGCTAGGCCCTGGATGTAGTTCTTGTATGACGGTGTTACTAGATGCTTAAAATTCCTACAACACACACATTCTTAATTTGAGTCTTCTGTATCTCTAATTATAAGTACAGCATTATCTGTGTAAAAAATAACAAAAAAAACCCCCAAAAACCTGCAGTTAAACTTGTTTTTGACAGTATGTTATTTTGTTTAGACAAAGTTATAATTTGCATAGACATGGCAAAACATTTTTTTAAAAATGTGATACATGGAAACTCCCCACGGTTCACATAACGAAGAGCAGACCAATACAATGGAAAGTGGAAACATTTTGTTATTTGAAGCCTTGCTGCTTGGCTCTATGGTGTCCTACAGTTATCAAAACGTGTTCATCTGCTTTGCATATTTAAGAAGAACCTTCTTTTTTCCATTACCTGTGGCTTAAAAGGTCATTAAAATGTTCCACATTTGATGGCTAGTGAAAAGGACAAGGTTAATGCTTTTATTATGAGGTTTTGTGTCTGAACCACAAAAGGTGCTCTCTCCAACACATGTATAGGTCTTGAGTGATGCTCAGCTAAGACATTTAACTAGCATTAGGAGGTGGTTTAATTAGACCACACACACCAATCAATAAACTGTATTATCTCAAACTCTACTTACTGCAGATCTGTGTCCATCGGACTCCACGCTTTCTCATAAGTGGTGGGGGATCTGAATACCAATGTCCCTTTAATAGAATTGGACTTTGTCAGAAAAAACAATATCTCCAACGTTATGTTCAAATCTTTTTAGTGTATTTTAGACTTTTAAAGTACATAAAATCCCAGGTCTGTTTCTATTTTAATATTGCTTGTATTTAGGTCTGCTGCAGTCCCAATAGGTGATTGCAGATTTTTGTATCCTTGTAAAGCAAAACCTGCTACAGTAATATTGACTAGCCACCAAGGTCTTACAAGCTTACACTTTAAAGTATGTTATTAACACCCACCTCCCAAGGTCTCTTGGCAACTTGCAGTCAAGGGCTAAATGGGAATGCACAGGTTATTTTGTCCTTGTTCTGCTTCATTTCATTTCTTTGCTCAATTACTGTATCTTAGTTATTGTCCTTGCCCGCTGTCTTTTATTATGGAGCCTACATGCATCTAACTTCCTATGAGCAGAACATACCCACCTCAATCATCCTGAAAATAAAGAACTTTAGTTACAACTGAATAATAATCTCACCCCAGTTATATTATGTGGGTTGGTCTTTGTCTTTAGACAATCATATCAAAAGCAATCTCTACGTCATCAAACGGTTTGATTGGGTATCTGCTGTGAAAGCCAATGCATCAAAGCTCAATCACTAACAGGGCCAGAAACTCTTTAAATGAGATGTATCCAAATTATGGGACACATTAAGATTTTATAGGTGTTAGCGGTACACTTACCTTAGCACCATGCATCTCCCACAACCATGTTCTATTTTGTACAAAACACAATGGCATGTTTACTATATTGTATTCTTCAAAGACTATTTGTACTATAGAAACTTCCTTTCCCTTTAAAGAGGCTCAGTCCTTTTACAATTGCATGCAGCTTCAAGCTCTGTTAGACTTTGAGCCGCAGGGGTCTCCAACCCTGGTCCCGGAGAGCCCCTATACAGCAGGTTTTATAGGTGTCTTTACATCATCAGTGGCTAAAGATCTGGAACACCTGTTAATCTTGACTAATTAAGCCAATAATTGGTTCAATTAAGTAACAGAGATTGGTTGAAATGAAAACCAGCACCCACAGTAGCTCTCCAGGACCAGGGATGAAGACTCCTGCTTATGGCATAGTTGTAATTTACGCAGGAGTCATGCCCCCCTCACTTTTTCAAAGACAGGGAATGTCCTCCTCACATTGCAAAAAATTGCAAAGAGATGGACAAACATAGAAGAGGATGCACTACGTTGCTGTATCCAAAACACAGGAAAATGGTTTGTTTGTAATTCACCATAGCTTGTGTTATTTACTAATATGATCACACTGAGGTTTACTAAAGTCTACTTACAGCAAAATGATGTGTCTTGAGAAAATAAATATAGACATCAATAAAAGCTAAATACATTAAGACTTTTTACACAATTATTATACCATATTAATCATGACGATCTACTACTGATTCTAAACTATTCTGCGTGTTTAAATACATCACACAGACTCTAGCACTTATATTTATAGATGTTCCAAAAACTCACTCTTGGTCATATTTTACTAAACATTGTTAAACTAATAAATAAACAATCACCATAACAACAATTACACTATGTAACACAATTTTTGTTCCTGGGTAGTAAGTGTTATTTCCTAATTGCTTATGCCTCAAAAGTATAGAAAATGGCTATTATTCCCCACAAGCTTTTGTGACCAGGACAGGTAAATTACAAAATATCACTATTTCCAATGAGAAAACAGGTGCTTTTGTGTCTTTTCGTTCACATAAAGTCAGAAAAAAACAACATATGAATCCAAATTAACATGTATGTATTTAAAAGTAATACAAAAATGACTACAAAAGATTTAGAAGTGAGTAGTTTTTCGAGATTTACGATTATACTGCTTGTGGGGAATAATAGCCATTTTCTATACTTTTGAGGCATAAGCAATTAGGAAATAACAATTACTACACAGGAACAAAAAAAGAAAAAAAAAAAATTGTTACACCGTGTTATCATATGTAAAACATTTTTTATGCTAATGCAGTACTAGCATCATTTTAGTAGCAAAACTGTATTTATGTAAAGTATTTCAATTGTGGAGAAACCTCAATGTTTCAAGAGATATGTAGGAGGCTGCGTGGTCCAGTGGTTAAAGAAACAGGCTTATAACCAGGAGGTCCCATGTTCAAAACCTCCTTGTGCTCTGCCTTTCAGGTGAGACAGTGTTGTAAGTGACTCTGCAACTGATGCATAGTTTACCCATCCTAGTCTCCTATCTTGTAATACAAGACTAGGATGATCCAGGCTCCAATCTGACCAGAGCCACAGTGCTCTTCAAAGAAAAAAAAGCCATGGCTTCATAATTCCATGAGTCAGAAGCAACTGAATAATATAGCTATTTGCCACACTCATCACTCATGACAACATTGTGCCAGCAATGTATTGTTTTGAATGATTGCCACAGGAATGTCTTTGGATCTTTTAATTATACATAGAAGGGATGCAATCCTTTGTTATACTTGTTTGTAACATATTTTATTATTTTACATAGAATAATCTTCATGCATGCCCCAGCTGCAGAAACTGTCCCCCCACTTTTGAAACCATTTACACGACTGCTTTGAGGTCAGGAAGCAAACTACAATGTTGAAGGTCTAACAAGGTAGGAACCTTCTTCATTTGTAAGTACTGTTTATTTACTCAAATTGTATGGGGTTTAACTGAACGAAACAATCAAACACCTGATTAGTTTAATGTTCTGCTGTTTTGAGTAAGGTTATGTTTCATATACTGCAAAAGCATTCTGCGGTTATGTTTCCCAGACCTGTGCACAGGTCTGTAGCACTGCAAGAGTAAACAGGACTAAAAAGGTATTAAACAAACGACTCAGACACCTATAACAGAAGCAATTCTGCATTGCCTTATTTCCTGGAAAAATACTTAATTATGCATAGTTTCAACAGTCTCTCAAAACTCTTGTTTCTTTCCTAATCCATTAAAGAAAAGAGACTCACTTTGCTATGCTTTAAGTGATCACCACTTTTCTCCCTTAGATTGTACCAAGAATATTAATGCAATGGAAGTGGTACAGTATGCATTAAGCCTTGTAATTTTGCTTAAATGTGTCCAACATGCTTGCAATAGTGCTGCAGTATTTCTTCGCCCAACTGTTCCAGTGGGCAGAACACAATTCTAAGGTCAGAACAGAGACTCCCAGCATGTGTATTCGTAGCTCCTTGTACAGTCTTTGTCAGCCTTGTGTGATATGGTACTGTATGGCTGCTATGCCATGCTAACGATCAATAAATTATGTGGATTATTTGAAACCTTAAAAGTATCACTTAATCGGTTATGTTTTTAAAGAGCTGGCACATAAGACATCTGACTAAAAATAAGTCTCAAAGTGTAGTTTGTCTGTGCAACACAAGAATGATGTTCCAGTCCTGAAAATCACATGGCAGTGGTTCAGTGAGAAGTTATTGGCCACCATGTTAGAAGAGGTCATTTTGAATACCATTCATTACGGTTTATACAGAGTACCGTCCATGAAATACACATACACAGTAAGGAAGGACAGGAAATGTTTTTAAGCACTAGCATTAAGAAACTAGAATGATTCCTTGTGTCATTTATTGGGACAAGTGCCATATAAAATGTGTCTTACAAATTAAAGATATACATTTCACAAATACTGTACTGCCATCATATTTTTATTAATCCATGTAGGGCCTTTTGCTGTGAAAGTCCCATATCACTGCTAATATGGTGCCATAGAAGTCCAATTTATTTGCTATAAAATAACATTTTGTAATGAATAGACATAAGCTCTACAAACTGAGACGCTTTGCCCAGTTCAGACCATAAAGACGGTTATCCTTCTCATGTGAAAAACATGTTCATTGATCAAAGATCTTCCCTTCCTAAAACTTGCCAGCAAATAGGAAAAAGTAAGACTGATGCTGGGAATATAGTCCTTGATAATAGTGGTGAAAGGCTACAGTAGCCAAACACAGTGAGTCATTTCTTTGTTTGGGGAGGGGGGTGGGAGGGGGCAGAGAAGTATACAACATTGTTCCATTATCATGCACATTTACCCTAAGGTTTCAAGACCTGTCATTATAAGATGCTGCATACTAAGGCCCTCATGTTGGAACACGTCCTGTCTGCACAAAAGAGACACCAGTATCTTGTAGGCTTGTATGACAATGTTCTGGAATTGTGATTGTAAGGGGAAAAACTCCACCTTTCCTGACCTGAAGTCTAAGCAAAGTGAATGGCTGGCGATGATAGGGCTGATAATAACTGCCTGGAACGGGTCCACACCCGCTGGTCTAACATGCTGCATGTCAAAGATAGTAGGCAGAGCTGCTACTAGAGGCAGATTTACAAAATGCTACGAGACACATTATAGGCAGTTTAATTTCTGAAATGTGCAGCATTTCAATTACTGGTACCTTCAATTAAAATATATATTTTACTTTCCTGCATTTTTAAACTGAAGTGCAGACATCAAACAGTGGCATTTTGATAGGCTCATTGTTATGCTTTTATACCGTACATTCTGCATTAGCATAATAGGTTGAGAAGAAAGCCCTGGAGAGGTTTGCACGTCCTCCTCATTAGTCATAAGTACGTAGGCAAACTGCCCTTCTCTTACTAGCGATACATTAGGACTTTCAACAGAAGAATATATTTTACATTTTGGTCCTAAATGTGAAAATTCAGCTGACTGTTCATTTTAATTTGCTTATTGTTTTTGTTTGTTATCATACCTTTTCAAACATCCTCTAACCAAACAAGTTATTTATTTATTTATTTTTTTGTATATTGTTTTCTGGAATAATCTAGATTTCCAACTGAATGCGTGGACTTTATGACAACACACTAGTTTGTATTCAGTTGTATGTGTCTCAATGTTTATTTTAATGTAGCCAAAAAAACAGCCTTATACAAAAATACATAGATACAATAAGGAACTAAATAAACTAGATTCAAGTTTAACCGTTTGAATACTAAGACCGTTTTTATTTATTTATTTATTTATTTTTCCAATTGCATGCATTTTAACAGGACTGTGTTTTCAACTCCTGAATACAACACATGGCGACAACCTCTACCTGCAACATTTCAGTTTCAGATTCATTAAGTAGTGATTATAAAAAGAAATGCCTTCATGATAAGATCCACCCACTTCCTTGTTACAGCGCAATGCAGCTCTTAATGTGTCTCGCTTCTGCCCTCTGAAGTCTCAGCAATGATCTCACCCGCAGTCAACAAAGAATATTGCACGGGCAGCATACGAGTACCAGGGTACGCTGTGATGTGCCACTAGGGAAAGGGTCAGGCATGAACAGGGCCACTTGGAACTGAGTATTTCACTATGGGATACAAGCCAAAAGGGACAAGCCAGTTTAACGTTAGCAACATGGGAACAGTTGGAAAAGAAAAAGAAAATACGTAAGTTCACATTTTGCTTTTGTTCAGTTAGTTTTACAGTACTTCAGCACACACACACACACAGAAAAAAAAAAAAAAAAAAAAAAAAAAAAAAGTTTGGTTTGTTGTAACGTCTGTCAATCAAATGTGTATTGTGAGGAAATATAAGCACAGGACAATAACTGAATTAGTAGTGTAGCTCGTAGACTTTTAAAATAACTAAATAATGCGGTATTTTAGTAATATTCGCTCATGTTGTGCCAAAGTAGGGTTCATGTTGTTTTATTTGTTTATGTTTTACATATTAAATAAAATAAACATGTCTTGTTATTATTTACTATGCATATTCGTTATGATTTTCTTTTTGGACATCAGCACTGTTTTAACACTAGTATAAACCGCATAGAACAACAAGTGAACGACATAGTCCCTTCTGTCAAACTGGTCCAAAGCAGTGGGCTACAGTCCCAAAGACACTGTTTGAAAGATCCCTGGAAACATGTATGTGCATGTTGATAACTTGGTTTTCATTTCAAATGTGTTTTTGTCTTTATTTTATGTATTTAGATTTTTTTTTTAGTTCAGTTAACAATTAGAATGAGCCCATACATTAATATTATATTACAAATAAATACAAAAATAAATAAGGAACCAGAAAAAAAAAAAAAAAAAAAAAAGCTTTTAAAACCTGCAGTTTTTCTGAGTTTCTGTTTGAAGTTGGCAATACACCAGGTACAGTATGTATACTCCAGTTGTAATGATTAAAAGGGTGAGTAATACATACATAGTTGATGTTCCAAGTTTATCTTATAGCTGCTAAATATTTGTATTGCCATCAGACAAGGTGCCATGAACACTGTAGCAAACGTGAGCGCATCAGTTGTATGTGCGTGTGTCATTCAGTTGCACTGAAAACGTGTGTGAAAACCTTTTACATGATGTAGCTACTTAAAAAAATAAGCCTAATATAGTTCAGTATCACAAGTTCGTTCAAAATGCTGACCTAGGACAAAAACAAAGATACAGGTGTAAGGAATATTTCTAGACAGGCCATTTACTTATTGGCTGTTTGACAGGCATCAATTAACATGTTTTTATTACCTTATAATATGTATGTCTTGTTTTCTGTAGTACATCAGTAGGTGGTTGTAAACCTGCCAAACTAATACTGTCAGGACAAGACATGTAACAATGTTATCATACAGATTTAGATAGCTGGATTTGTACTGTAGATGTTAGGTGCAGTTTAGTGTAATGGATGTATGGACATGCTTAATGTGACAATGAGGCAGTGTCCTCCTAATCAGACAGGAGATTTTTAAGTTTGTCAAAATACATTGGAGAGAAAAAAAAAAAAAGACAAACAAGGTGGTAGATGATATTGGTGGAGTTACACTGCACAGTTTCAAAGCAGAATGTACTGGGTAGTTATAATGCAATATAATAGAATTTAAGGTTTCATATAATGTAGAAACAAGTGAAAGTCAGTTTCTTTTCAGATGCAACACAGTGCTGTCTGTTGTTAACAGCTTTGATAAACAGGGGACATGTCTCGTGCGTACACGAAAAGGTCAAGGAAGTTGGTCCCATTAGTAATCAGACTTTGTTGTGACCTAATGGAACTTGGCAATAATGTGAAAAGGAAAATATTAATCCAAGTAAACTATTTAGACAAACGTCTATCTAAAAATTATGGGAATTGCAGGATGCAAAGGTTGGATGATCTCAAAGAGTGAGACTTTTTCCAATGGGTGCAAGTTAATGCTGAAAGTGCAAGGTGAGATGACAAAACCTGGCCAGCAGTTTTAAACTGAGCTTTTAGTACTATAAAACTAAATGCTGTATCAACATTCAATACTACTGAACCAACAACAACAGCAACACAACAGTTAGTAGTGAAATACCTTTTGAAGGAAAGATTATTTCCCTCCTTTCTATGACTTTACTCCAATTATTGTAATTACATTGTGGAAAAAAATAATGTTCAACTATGAAAGCATATTAATATTTTTGACGTTCAGTGGCTGTTTCACTTTTTCGCGTATACAATAAATCATTTCAAATATAATTTCAATCGTATTTCAGAGAATAGTTTATGCCAAAAAAAGAGGATTATACTGACAGGACTTATACTAATAATAGAAAAAAGGCTGCTGTAAGTTTAATGCAGTAAAATGTATACTTGTGGCTGGATTGAAGGAAGCACATATTAATGCATGGATCACATTACACACTGCATTTTGGCAAGTTTCAGTCAATGTGTACATGTTAATTTAATAAATGTATTAATATACCCATTCTTAATTCTCTATCTCAAAAATGTTTCTGTGTGCTTTGGAACAATGGATACAAAAGGAGCTTGTTGATATTTGGCGTAGCTGGAACAGCCCTGCATTGCCAATGTAACATACGTCAGTAAAATAAAAACGACCAAAACATTCAGTTGAAACACCATATCAGTAAGGGGATCCAAAACTGGTAAAGAGCTAAACCGAAGTTGTTGTGACACAGATGTGCTGATCTACAGGTAATGTACCATGTCTCTTCCCCTTGATGGATGCATTCAGACAGCTCCTGAGTAAAGTAGAAATTAATAAGCAGGGTCCACTCTGGTCTCAGCATTAAATTCAAATGTTTTCTTGGAAGCCCTTGAAAATGGCCTCATGTGGTTCAGTTTATAGTACAGGTGTATTTTAGCTAATTCCCGCTGCACAAATTGGTGTGAGAAGTCATAACAGGGTTTCATCATTAGACTTAAAATAAACATTAACTCTTTCGGATAGTAAATATAGTTTTAATTCACTCAAATAGACAGATTGCAAATGCTGACGCCTGTTTATTTAAATTGAAGACAACAATTGCCCAGATAACATATTTTCTGTCCCATATGAAAAAAGTATAAGAAACTTCACAATGTATACATGCTTAGCTATAGTATTTTTGGCATATGGGTAACTGATTGGTAACAGTCTTCAGGGTCTTGAGCGGCTGCTGACAGTATATATTGTATAGTAGTAGTGCTATATTAACATTTACAGGCAACACCAAAGTGTTAAATATGATTCCAGTAACCACTATGTGTGCGTGTATGTGACGATAATGCACCTTGAGGTCACATAGCTCACTCCCTTTACCCTTTATAGGGGTTGTGAACTTCCCCTGCTGTTTGAATTTGCATATGAAATGTCCTTCCATCAGAGACGGTCTTGTTTGGTTCATTTGGTAGTGGGAGGGTGATGGCTCCCACAAGTCCAGCTCTCACAGCCCTGCGGTCTTTCATCTCTCTCTCCCCCTCTCATGCTGACCCACTGATGCACTGGTGTGAGATTTAGGTGAAGAAGTGCTCTCTGTCCCCTGACTTGCCTTCTGCTACTCTTTCAGGAGGCTCTCGCAAGGATGCCCAGCTATCCCTCGATTTTCACCTAATCTGAGGCCAAACCGACACCGGATCAATAGACCGAGCCTTGCCCAGATCACTCAGGTGAAAGTAATGACGTCTCTTGGAAATTTAGCCAAGGGGGCCAGTTTGGATGAGCTCATTGAGGCTTGCATTCAGTCATTTGGTAAGTCAGCTTTCTATTGCATAGAAATATAGTACATGGTATGAAGCATTGCAATGTCAAAATTGAACTTTGTAAGGTTCAGCTTGCTTATTTTGTAACACTACCGTTAAGGTACTGCACACATTTATATTTATCTGTTGATTTTTTTTTCTCCGTTTTTGGCCACTGAAGAGAAGTATTTACTCAAGTACATTTTGTGACATTTAAGTTAGTCTATATACATTGTTAGAAAAATGACTAACATTTACAGTGCATTTACTGTGTACGACAAAATGTTATAATTTGTGGTGCTTGGAAATGCTGCTCTTATGCAAGTAATATTCTGTACAATTCTAGCCATTTTATATGTTAGATGTCTATTATAAATTGGTAACAACCTAAATTATGTTTTCAGTCTAATTTTACCACTCTAAAGGAAAAACAACAAAAACACCTACAAATTTCCTGTAGTAAGAAAGTGTTGTTGTTACAGTCTAGTATAGAGCAGTAGGAAGTCACAATATTTTAAGTTGTGCAAATATTAAAGTATGTACATTATTCATTCGAATGCTATTGAAAGTACTCCCTGTTCCACATACGGTTCCATTTTTAAGTTGATAAGACTAGTTTGCAGTTTTCATATGGTTGTACATATCTGCTGATTTCCGTTTGAATAATGAAGGGAAATCAAACCTAGCACTTCATGTGTAGTAAAATGCAGGCTTAATACACCCTGGTACTACAAAGGGTCTGTCTTAAACTGCACCTGTGTTAATGTAGGAAAGGCTTCAACAGTTGATGTGACTATACTCTGCCTTGCCTTATAGGATTTAGAAATGCTGTGATGTCGTGAAGATACACATTTGCTTGTTAAATTTGCAATGAACGGTTCTGCTCGTTTAAAGATATTGTAAGCAAGACCAACAGGCCCGGAGGCCCATAGAGACTACATGTTAGAGGTGTTTTAAAAACCCCTGGAATTCAGTCTATAATAACTCTTGTCAGTTCTGGAAGCAACCAGTGTAGATGGCTCCTGAGGATGTTTGTTCTGTTATATGATGCACAGTTATAAGACGGTTGTCACCTCATTGTTATTTAATAGACTGTTGCTTTAATTGATCTATGCACATATAAATGTGAGTGACATATACATTTTACAAGTTTACTGCAGGAAACATCTATGTGTTTGCATGTTTCTGTTAACAGGTTTGGTCCCCCCCCCCCAAACAGATAAACTGAATTTTAGGGCTCTAAAACAGGGCCTAAAAAGCTGTGTTGTTTTGGCGCATGAATAAAAAAAGTAGACAAATGACAAATGTATTATTTAAGGGCCTATTATGTATCTTCTGAAGTGTTAAAAATTCTCTGAAACTTAGGGTGATTAGTCTTTTAAAAGAGATGCATTAAGTTTTGCGTTGCTAAGAGACAGAAATGGAGCAAAGACAGATGAAAAAGAACACAAAAGAAACAGGTTTAATGCACTGTGAATTTACAATAATCTTTTATAATTACCCTTATTTATAGTGGACAATATACAGTTAATGGCGGTCTATTCAGATGGGAAAGAGATAGGAGAGTTTAGCAGTCTTGCACTTCTTGAAAGATAATTAGCTCACATCATTGCTTTTTCCCCGTTCAACTTAAAAGGTATCTCTTATGGTATTATTTGCAATGACTTATCTGAGTGCTGATGTATAAAATGTAGAGGGTGAGATCAATTAATAATGCATTGCAATATTTTTAAGTGTGTACATACCAATATAAGTAGAATTGATTTGATTATCTATCCTTGGATTTGACAAGGATGAAATGCATATTTTATTGCATATTTAAGCCATTACAGTATGCTTTGTACCATTTTACAGAATATTGGTGAAATGGGTCCCATGCATAAAGGTGAAATTACCTTTATTATTTTTTACTGACTGTCTTGCCTGAGTCTAATGATTTTGGTCCCTTATGACCAGCTTCAGTGATGAAGTCATAAAGTACAGGTACCATTACAAGATGGTATTATGAAACCCCAGTCAGTGAACCTGAGCAATGAAACAACTGCAAAGGGAGAGCGCTCCAGCTTCTATCCAGTACACCAGAGATGTACCACAGAGGTCCTGTGGTTTTGTTGCTTTTAAATGTTAAAATGTGCGCATAGTCTATTTGAAGGATTATTCAGTGCTTAGTTCGAGACATGCAGAGCTAAAATGTCACGTCTCCAAATGAGGTATCTAAGTAGATTGCTCCTCTTTGAAATGTGAAATTCTCTGAGGTGTGGATCAATATAGTATGACATCACAAGCCATCATTGCTGCTGTTCTGATCTTTCCCACCTTGGCTATAACATTGGCTTACCTGTCAGCGTAATTTCTTTTAAAAAATGTGATATCTTCTTGTTCATGAGAATTCCAATATAAAAATGCTTTACTTTTACTGGACTTGGATAAGCAGATGCTTCTTACAGTGCCAAGTAATATAAATTCCATATAATTGCAAGTCCCAACATTTACCAATTAGAGGTAATACCTATCTGCTATTTCAACATTCAGTGGTACATACAAAGTCTTCTCCTTTAGTTTAAGGAACTATTTTATCATAGGAATTATATTTGTAACTCAAGTTATAAGATGAAAAAACATCCTTGGTAAAAAGATGGTTTCTCAGCGTGTTGTACAGAGAATGTTAAAGTTTGTTTAGGAGAGAGAACGAGAGATCACATTTAAACCACACATGCACATGTTTTTTTATTCTAAGTAGGATGGTGGTTTTTACTTTGCAGAGAATGTGGTGCATACCAGGTGGAGGGATGAAGATGACTTCAAGGCAACACGTGTACTATATTTAGTTACAGAAAAATCATATACTCCAGAGTTTGAAATGGGTGCCTCTAATTTGAAAGTAGAACAATAACTAGCAAGTGATTACATTTATGATAACAGCTAAGAATGACAGCAGTAATGCTGCCAAGTTCGATAACTTGAATTTTCAGAGAATTGTGCACATTTTGCATTGAATAAGAAAATGTATCTAATTTTGTAGCATTTTCTATTTATCACTGAATTTAAACACACTGTATTTAGAAATCCTAAAGGAAACTAAAATTCAATGACAAATGTTTCAACTTTTTTTGGAGTGGCAGGGGTTGTTGTGTTTCACATTTTACTTTGGTCAAGGATGACGAGTCAGCCATAGTTTTATGGGAGTATTATTTGGAAGCTGGGTGCCCAGAGCCCAGGCTGCGATGCTTTCTGTTGGCAATGAGATGGCACTGATTATAGTTTATCTGGTGTAACTAAGCATGTGAAATACTGCCGGGACTTGTGCTATGAGAAAACAGATGGACTGACAGAAACTGAATCATTATGAGCACAGCTGGCTAAACCAAAGACTGTTGCCAAAGTCACAAAAAACAGTCATAAATGACTGTACATTATCAAAGCTCCCATTATAGATACTTATTTGTGACGTAAGTGGCAAACATGATGGCAAAGCATTATTTCATTTTTAATTGCACTTGTTCAAGTTCTATTTTTTAACTATTTTAATTCGGTGTAAACACCTGGAAGCAATCGTGATACCAAAGCCAAGTTCAAGCTCATACCGTACTTTGGCTGATTCTAAATTATTACCCAAATATTTTCAACGTTATAACTTTTTTTTTGTTTGTTTGTTTTTCAGCTCACTATTTTACATCATATGACTAGATATAATTTGCTGCAAAAAATGATACATTGTTTTATTTATTTTTTATTGCTGTCTCCCTTTGCACTGCATTATGTTCAAAATAGCTGAACCAATTTTGTACAGATGATCACACGTGGTATATTTATACATCTCATGTGAAAACGGGAAGGGCGTGTTCTAGCTAAATTCATTTGAAAAACAGCTCTCGGTGGGCCACGCCTTACTATATGTTTGTAACAGAGACTTTAGTGTACAGGATGGTCTGTCCCCCACATTACTAACACATAGACACTGTCAAACTAGGGAAATAACAGTTGAATGCACTGCTCCACTACATTTCATTCTAGATTGTCTGTTCATTTATCATTTTCTATTAATCTGTCAGTTGCCCCTGGTGTACCAATCAATATAGATTTTACAGTTTCAGATTTTACAGTTTAGCACAGATTGGAGCACCAGAGAAGCAAACACAAACCTGAAAGTATTTTATACTGTGAATCCCCAGGCTTTTGTTTTCAATGTCTGCTATTAGCTGCCCCGTAAAGTGGAACTACCTAAAGTAATTGTGCATGAATAAAAGGTGGTTTACAGGATATATATATATATATATATATATATATATATATATATATATATATATATATATATATATATATATATATATATATATATATATATATATATATATAATAACATTTCAAAACATATTTACTTTTCACACACAAGGAATAGTGCATAAAATTAAAGGACATACACTAACCTACCTCTATAATACCGGGAACACATAAGTCTGTGTCACTGAGCAAAAAGGTTGTGTTCTTAATGTGCCAGGCAGAAACAGATACCTGCCTATATATTCTACTGTTCTCCAGTCTCTTTAAAGCTCTTTGCAGACCAACACGTTCATACACTGTTTGAAAATATGTTTGGTGATGCATCATATAATGATTATATCAGGTGATGTGTATAATGATTTCAAAACACCACAACATTTCTAAAATAACTTCATGGCTCAGTTTTTGTCACAATAGTTAGAATTTTTATAGGGGTGCAAAAAGCCGATGGGGCTTTTAACCCTTTCTCTCCCAAATATTTGTATCCAGCTGAAGAATGCAAAATTAAGTTTTACAATTAAAAAAAAATGAACGTCTTTATTAAGAATACAGAGAGCAGGAAAAAAAAAAAGTTATATTATATTTTGGTAAATGGAACTTTAAAGTCTTGTCAGTACAGTAAGAACTCTAAACAGCGCTAAGATAGTGCAGGACCTTGAGCTCTTTCCAGGACTGAAAGGGTTAAACCTTTTTCACTGAAATACAAGCAACATTTTATAGCACCCCACATTCACTTTTCTTCTAGGAAGCCAGGTGTGTTTATGAAGCAACATTACAGGGACTTCCCAGGAAGGTGCAACGATGACAGCAAAAAGCAGCAATTCAAAATACCACAATGATAAGGAAATATGCAAAATATATAGACACAATCAGATAAAGCACCTATCGTAACTCAAGTATGTGTCTGGAACAGCAATGCGTAACCAACAATGGTCTGGATTCATAAGCCTTAAGATAACATATTTCCCACCCATACCAAGCTGCTCATCAAGTGCTTCTTGTACTCTCAAAGTGCTCACGACAGCAATATTGGTTAGTTTTGAGGGAATTTAATGTATTTTATAATGCACACTTATTATCATATTTTATTATTGTTTATATTGAACCCCAGCATTCACAACCTGCAGTATGGACAATTCCAGACTCCAAACTCATTTTATTTTATTTAAAAAAAAAAAAGACAGATCATTTCACTCAGCTTGTTCTATGTCTTGTATTTAAAATAAAGATAACTCTTATTTACAGCCTTGCATCTAAGTCTGATTAAATCCCAACCTGATTATAGCTTTGGACAGATTTACTTACAGTAAGCTGCACACAAGAGGAACTTTTTATGTGGTTTGTATATTACTGTAACTGGTAACATTGTCTAGGGAGACACATTGCAGGTGTGTGAAGAATAAAGCAGGTTGTTTCACCACAAATAGTAATGGGACCCAGACCTATTCACATTTGATACTTTTAGAGGCGGTAAGAAAACGGATTTGAATTTGCTCTGTGAGTCAACATTAATTTGATTAAGTCTTTTTTATTTTACAGTTTGCAGAGAGCAAAAAAAAAAATGACTTGTCATATTGTGAGACCTTTTGAAGTAAGTTCCGTAAAATCTTTAAAGGAGATTTCAAATTGTAAGATGTTAGGAAATATGAGTTTGCAATTTTCCCCAACCATTAACAGTGCAGGTCAGGTCAGGATACACCTTTGTTAATGTTTAAACTCCCACAATATGCATCCTCTTTATGAAGAATTGTGACAGGGAACTGCCCTGTCTATATGAATGTGTTTGGAACTGGCAGGGAGGGGTTTAAATTCCTCCCTGCCAGGAAAAAATGTGAGAATGTGGCTGGAGCTCTAATTGAATGATTAGTAATTATTGATTAATTGGGCTCCAGCCACAGGGGATAAAAGCCAGGGGAGAGGGCCTGGCTGGAGGGTGTTTTCTGTTTGAGGTGATTGCTCTGTGTTGGAGAGTTTTTGTGTTTGGGTTGAGAAGAAGTGTGTCTTGTTTTAAAAGCCTTGGAACCTAACCATTTACTTTCGTAAGTTCACTTATTTTTGTTTGAACTTCTTTTTGTTGGCCCTTGTGCCTGTTTATTTGATTATTTTATTTAATAAAGAACTTTATTTTTGACTATGCATTGTCTCTGAGCCTCAGCCCTCTGTCATCCTGTCACAAGAATGTCTGGTGTTACTACAAAGTGTTTTTCAAAGTAGACATGGGATCAACATTGGTTTATTACCTGTCTTTTCAGAACTGAGTTTAAGCTTCTGCTTTGAAAAAGCCGGAAATCTATTTTCAAAATTGGCTTAGCTCATCTTATTGGAAATGATGTGTGATTAATGGTTGACGTGGATTTTAATTCCTTCCTTTGTTTTGAAGTATAATGTTACCTGCTCATTAAGGACAGATGATGTGTGATAAACTGTATGGTAGTGGCTACTAGAAAATGTGAATATATAGCATGAGTAAATAGCATCCATTATGTACATTTATCTGCATTTGATATTAGTCCTATTCCTCTGTGGTGGCAAGACGCAGCAACAAGGTTAGTGGAGTGGTTAGAGCCAGTGCTGTGAAGCAGATGGTAATGGATTGGCACTTGGATAATGTAGGGGGGCAGTTTTAAAGAAAAAAATGTATGTGACCTAAACAACAAGGTCAAAACAACTTCCCACTTTCAAGTGTAAAGCAGAACTGTTTAGCAAGTCATCACTAAAACCACAAGAGAGGATGCACAGCTTGATTTGACTGATAAACATTTGGTTTTATTCAGAAACCCTTGACCTTTTAGATAAGCCAAATCAGTGTGCGCTACTATCTGCTATAAATCCGTCATATCCAGTTAAACGTGGTCGCCACCTCCTATTAACCGTCTACCCACTATAAGAACAGATTTGCTCTGAAGATCTCCCATCAATGACGGGAGCCTTGGCAACAATATCTGGTCATAACAGATTTTATATATGTATTTTAAGAGTATTGTTGCGATGATGTTACTCATACAGTCTTGAAAAAGAGTACATTCTAAGGTCGATCCCCTTTTCAAGTGCCCGCTAAAAGAAAACTGAAGCATCACTGAAACTAGCTGAGCAGTGGGAGAATTCCACATAGTATGAAATGCTCTACATGGTACCTGTTTATGTGATCGTGAAGTATCCTAGGTTACAGTGTGCATGGTAGGCTGGCAGACTCAAGTACTGGATTGTAAATGTGAATTTGAAACTTCACTCTGGTGTTGTTAGCCTCATTAGTGCAGTCATCTTAATTGACAGAAATTAAAAAAAATCCCATAAATAAAAGTAGTTGAATCCCAGCTTGTACGTTTTCCATTTTCTCTGTTTGTTTAAGCTTCACTTGAGGGGAGCCTGTATTGGTTTCTAAGTCCTGAGATCTGGAGTGCACAAATCCATTCCATCCAGGTTCAAAGGGCGCTGGAACTAGGGGTGCTGGAGGTGCGGCAGCACCCTTTGGCTTTGCATGGCTTCCATCATATACAGGGGTTACAGTTTTGTAAAATGGCTTTCAGCACCCCCACTTTAAAAATCATTCCAGTGCCACTGTCCAGGTTGTACAAATATCATAACTACATATATAGCGAGAGGCTCAGGGTGGCCCAGGACTGTATGACCTCTTTTGTGTGGATGCACAGAGTCAGTGTACATATTTTAGCATGTAGACACCCCCAAAAAATAAATAAAAAAAATAAAATAAAAAAAAATAAAAACAAGCTAAAATAAATCAAAAAAAAGTTTTTTTTCCAAAAACTAGTACAAATCATGTGCGATTTTTGGGGAATTCAGCGTCAGTTTCTTTAGCTGCCCAGGTTTATGTTTCATGATTTCAACTCTTAGCTCATTGGTACAAAAGTCAGGCCAAGTTGCTGATCATAAAATTCACATAACAGTGACTGACTGGGTACCGGGTTCACAATACATGATTCAGTACCTTGTATGTGCTGCTGTTTTACATTTCCAACCCGATGTCTCTGATTCACATCTTTCCTCTGGCTCGACTGTTGTTTATTTTTCGTGCGAGGAGGAGGTTGGCAGTTCTGCTGCCGCACAATACTTCCATCTGCTGTTGTCAGCCCACTTTTAAGTAATTTACTGTACGCTTGTTTATTTTTTAGCATTTTCTACTTTTTGGGAAATTTCTAGCTGTCTTTTCTGCTCTTTTCGCTTTGAACAACCCGACTGTTTTGATGGCATATCTGACATACTGTACATTATGTACTTATTACCACAACTGTGGAAAAGTTAGCTTACTTCCACCAAGCACATTTATTTATTTATTTACCAGGCAAGTCTATTATGGAAAATTGGGGTGTGATATAGAAGTTAGCACAGTGAATTAAATTTGATTGATAGACCTATGTGTTTATTTTTTTCAGAAGTATTTGTGATTATATACCTTGTTAGTAAACTGTTTGTTATAATCTTAATCTATAAAATCTAGATTAAGTTTATAACAATAAATGGAACAGTCAGTTGTTTTTAAATAGACAGTGACCTTTTATAAAGTTTCACGCTGAGTCCCGCCTACGTAGCTCTGATTTGATAATGTGTGTTTTGACTGACAGTACAACTTTGCCATAGTTTATTTTTGAACCACCTGGAGAACAGTTTTTTTTTTTTTTTTAAGAAAAAAAATAAAGGGTTGGTATGGGCAAAGATATTGAATGTCTTTGGTATGGGCCCCAGCAGAGGCTGGGCCCGGGTGCAGTCGCATCCCTTGCGCCCCCCTCCCCCTCGACGCTGGCCCTGGATCCCTTGGAGCATTAACTAACACAGTTTTTCTTTTAAAAAAACATAAGAAGGGAAGGTTAGCTCCTTTTACTCTGTAAAACCAAACCCATATCTTGCAAATACCTTTGTTTTGTCTTTAAGTTTCTGTTCTTCAAACCCCACATCCTTTTCCTGGTAGTGTCTACTCCAGTGGTGCACAACTTGGTCCTGGAGGACCGGTGTCCCTGCAGGTTTTTATTCCAACTGCACCCTAAAATACTTTATTGGACCTTATTAGAAGCTTAATTGGTCCAATTAACTAATTTAGGGTATGGTTAGAACAAAAACCAGACGGGACACCGGCTCTCCATGAGTTGTGCACCACTGGTCTACTCCATTACACCCTAACACCTCTTCTACACACTCTACCATGCTGGCTGGGCTTACTGCCTTCACTGAACCACCTCCCTAAACAAACATTTCCTTTGTTTGCTTAAAGGGTGTGGTCAGGGGTAATTGACTTCAATAATTAAATTATCACCTGACCACATTCCTCAATTTTCCAATTAACTAATAAAGCAACTTATCTTGACCCCAGGCTATCCCGCTACACCTCAGCCCAGGATGACTGCCAGCCACAAAACACACATTTCACTTGTGCAGGGCATGCCCTGTAAATACTGTACTGCTGTGCAAAAGTCTTAGACATGTTGCATATATATATATATATATATATATATATATATATATATATATATATATATATATATATATATATATATAGGCTGCCATAAGAGCCAGTTTTAGCTATTCTATAGTAAATCAGCACTACCCCTACAACTTAATAACCTTATTCAATAAAAAAATATATATACCGAGGACAATATGTCACATCACATACCAAGAATACCTAGACAAATACCACACAAGACATTACGCAAAACACTTTTGAGGAAGCAGGAAGCTGAACCTTGTTCTGTTGTTTAAGTTGGTGCAGTTTGATTTTTAAGAGATTAAGTTCTGAGATGCATAGATAAAGTAGGCCACAAAGCAATGATGATATGTTGTATGCAGATAGTAGGACAGTAAATGGATTGTTATGTTACATGCAATAACTTAGCAGTGCCAGTTTGACCCTGTTAACAAACTAGCACTGTTTTATGTGTGCTTAGACAAAACCAAGTCTGTTGTAACAATTATGTGTTTGAGGTTTTGTATGAAGAGATTTTTTAGATCAAAATTCCTATTTTTCAAATGTGTCAGAAGAAACAGCAGTGATATAATACTGTTATAAAAGGCTCATAATCTAATCATGGGATGAACTGCAGTAACTGGTTGCATTCTAATTAACCCCTTTGCACAGAAACAGCATCAGTCACCAAGACCAGGGTCATAACAAGAGATTTTTGAACAGAGGTCATACAGTCTAGATTCAGGGTGATGTGCACTGTACTGAAAGGATGCTACAAGGTTTTGTTACAAAGTTTACACACTATGTGTAACATGATTCTTCACTGTCACCGTCTAATTTTGATAAGGAAACCAGCATATATAAATAAGCACTATGAGGTCCCAGAATTTATCTCAGTACCCTCAGTTGTTTTCCAGGCTTGATATATTGACCTCATTGCTAATGTCACCAAGTGCAATACAAACTTTGAGTGGTAAGAAGTGTACGAATTCCAATCCCTTTTTGATCATTAAAATATCTTATATGGAATTCTTGCTTGGTGGGTTTAAGAAGACTCACAATTAAAGACATGCAGGGCTTCGGTTTTCCTTTAGTAGCAGCATGGGATGCTAGCACCTGCACCACTAGTGTCAATAGTATTGTATTGCAACTACTATGTTATATTTAAAAGGAAATGCTTGTTATATATTTGCCCTAAAGCTTTGCTGTTTCATTTCAGATGCAGACGGAAGCTTGTGTCGAAGTGGTCATCTGCTGCAGATAACACTGACAATGCACCGGCTGATCATGTCATCATCTGACCTGCTGGAGAAACTTGTCACTCTATATCCTTTAACTGTTTGCATCTAAAGAGTGGAGCTGACATTGACATTACAGAATCATTCCCAATGACGGTGTTTGCCAAATCTGGGTATATGCAGTACTGCCGGTGCAGAATGTTTTATATGCAAGTGGTACCCTTCTCTGTATGTGGAAACAAATAGTTTAACAGTTCACCAACGTAATCCAAATAATCAGCATCCATGTATGTGTATTCCTTTCAGGAAAAACTATATTCAAGGTGTTATTTATCCTCAGCTGTAAAAAATATCTTCGGTTTTAATTAATATATGCTGTGTGCTAATGAGGCATTCACTAGGTTTGCAAGTTACACAGCACACTAGATACACACTTCTTATTTTAGTCTCTTTTGACTATTTTGAATCTTGCTTATAAATTAAGTGGCACATCAAATACTGTAAAATATGGTCAACAAAACAGCATATTCATTAATACCTTGCACTTATTAATACCAGGTTCCCCAGGGTTCTGTGGGCTGGAGCCACTTCAGCCTATATGACGCCCTTCTTCTGTCTGTGGGCAACTTTATTTAGCAGCATGTCTTTATTGAGAATAGAAAGAGTGGAGTTATATTTAAGAAAAGACTGATCGAATTTGCATTTGTATAATGAACTACTCCTAATGTGGACAAACTCAAAACATGTCCCTTTCAAGTTCTCTGTTAGCTGCTGGAAATATATTCCATTCTACATGTTTTATACTATAGTGGCAGGCTGTGTGCTATTAATAGCTTAGAAATGAATAAACCCTGATATTTACAAAAACAAAGTACTTGTAACTACAAGTAGTGGATCACGTCATATGTGTACTGTACAAAATAAATAAAATATGTTCAAGCAACACCCAGTAAAACTATTTTAATTATAGCAGTACATATCAGCAGTGTTGTTTGCAACGTACTAACATACCAAAGTTTTTCCAAAAAATGTTTGGTGAATATCTATAATGACACACACGACTGATAAACAGATAGCGATTTTTATCTGCATAGTTTATTTTTGTCTGTTTCCTCCCAAGACTTTATGTGCATCCTACTGCTATTTGTTTTTCTTTTTTCTTTCTGGAAATCCCCCTTTATACATTTTTTCTTCCGAGGAAACTTTTCAGAGGTGGGTACTGCCGCTGTATCGTCCTGGTCCCAGATTTTAAATCCTCTTCTTCCCTACAGTTGCCTCTGTATAGCCTCAGAGCGGTTTCAGACTACACAGAATTGTAACAATATTATCAGAAGCGAAAAACCAGCACAATAAAGTTGCCATACCCGAAACAACTGTGTTTATAACAATTTAGAATTAATAGCTTTGAGAATCTAGCCCCTTATTCTAAATAGTCAAATGTGACCAAAATCTAAAAATGTGAAGCAAAAAACATACAGTATTACAGTATATGTGAGCAAGACAAGTGGTGACAATAAATCATTTGTGGTGGGTCTTGATGCACAGCAAAACTAACAGTGCACTGCCCCCATAATTAGTTGTATGACTATCTGTAGAATCTTTAGTGTCAGCCTTTTATCACCATGTGTATCTGTGGCATTTATGAATGCAGCCTTTAGAGATGTGGAACAAAATTGTAGAATTATATTAAGATGTGTCTAATTTGTGAACTAACTTTTAGGAGACATAGAAATGGAAAAACAGGAATAATAATGAGCTATAATGATGTTGATAAAGAAAAATCTCTATCAAAACTCTCGAAGAAACATCAGCTAATTAACATCTCAGCCACTTGTATTTTGTTGGAGCCTGGTTTGCCAATCAAAGGGTTTTTCTTAACAGCGTTCTACTTATAAAAATGCTTTTGGAAGTCAGAGCCCCACAGATTGTCTGAAAATCTGCTATGTGATCAGGTAAGCTAATATTTTTCTTGACAATGGTTTGTTGAAAACACAGTTAAAAGCACAAGAAGAAAGGGTTTATTTTTTGTTTATTTTAAATTTGGTTTAGGTATTGGATCACCGAGTTTTGGATAATGTTTCAATTGGATTCCAGCCTAACTGACACGATGGAGCAGTTTCAAGAACTGGTCAGAGAAAACCGGGAGGAAAGACACTGCCGCTTGATTGATACAACGCAGATGTAAGTATCTCAGTTTCAAGACTTTGTTCACTTGGTTGTCATGAAGTGACTCATTGAGCTGAATACAAATTTCACTCCCCTGTGTACAGTAATATAGAATAACAAATTGCCTTGATATGCCCACTTCTCCAGGGATATGTGATGTGATGATGTATTTGAAATCATTTGAGGTCATAGTTTTATTTTTGCTCATTTAGTAGAAAAAGGTTTAGGGAACAGATTGACAAGGTTTTTCAATTAGCAAGCTCCATTGCAGGGCATGACACAAAGTAAATATAGAGTATGATGAAGGAGTGTCTAGCTTTGGAAACAAAAAAAAAACTGAAGGAAAGAAAATAAGTCAGTAAATGAAAGACTGAATATGTTTAAAATAACAATAAAGGCACTGTTTACCAGTTTCTAAACACAATAAAACCCTGGTTATTACCTTGGCAAATTACCTTGTCTGTATGGTCAAATACCAGACAGCAATGCCCTCTAATCAGGATGTTACTTCCTAAATAACATTCTCTTACCTATAGTGCTTGCAGTAGTTTTAGTTTGTAATAGTTTTACTAGTCTGTAGTTTTAATGCAGTGTTGTCTAGAATCCTGATTACTAGGCATTGCCTGAGACTCAACACTGGTTTCATCTGCTGTATCATAACTAAATTGTTCAACTTTGTACATAAAGGAACATTTGGGGATTTGTAACTGCACTTTTAACAATGTACCACTTGGAATGAGTCATGGAGAAATTGAAAATGTACGCCTCCGATTTGGAGGCGGGGAGTCTTCCATTCCATGGAAATCACGGTGCATTTTAGGGTTCCAGACAGACATCTGCTAATAGAGGGCATTTCTTTTGTTTTACTCTATTAGCATGTTTGTCAGATGCATTAGTTAGAGTAATCAGAGGCAGTAATTAGATAGGTTGTGAATAGCCATCACTGTGAGTCATCAACATTTTTTTTTCTTACGTATTATATTTGCCTTAACAGTGTTTCAAGGTCTAGTTGCTGAAAAATACTGCACTTCTGCATGTGAAACTGAGCATTTAACTTGCATTATAAAGTTTTTTCAAGCACCAGAACAGCCCAGAAGTAACTTAAAAAGAACATTTTTTTATGTTGTACAGTCCATTTTTGACCACTGGGTGTTACTGCACGCTAATCCAAAAACATTTCATGTACAGTAAGCTAAATCAACCAAATGGTTTAATGTGCGTCTTGCACACCTGTGTTGGGTTGCTTGTTTTTAGAAATGCCAGAGAATGGTCCCGAAAGATCACCCAGAGAATAAAAGCTAACAGCAGTAAGAAGAGAAAAGTTTCCCTGCTGTTTGATCACCTGGAGCCCGAGGAGTTGGCAGAGCACCTCACCTATCTGGAGTTCAAGTCCTTCCGTAGGATAACAGTAAGTCCACAGAAAACTACTGGTTGACCAAAAACTGTCCAGGGCCAATAGTCACAAAAAACATTTACCACCATGTTCAGTTTGTACCATTTTTTGTAAAAATGAAAAACTAACTGTTGATTTTCCAGAACTAGCAAGAAATGACTAATGTAAAGGTAGGAGCTCTTAACCTTCAGAGTTATATATTAGGAACATTTTAACATAATTTTGTTTAAAAATAAATAAATAATAGTAATAAAAAATGGGTGGTATCTTATCATGGTGTGATAACTGCTCCAGATATTTAACCTCAACCTAATTGAATTTTAATCATTAAATATTGCAGATGATACACTGTTGATAAGGCCCACATACGCTAGAGTAGATATTATAACGAGAGTCTAATTTAAACCTCAGCTCCATATGATAAAACCACAGAACAGTGTGGTCTATTAGTCTGGTCTTTTTTTTTTTTTTTTTTTTTAATCAAAATTCCTAAGCTTAGATATGCTCTGTAAATAAAAACCAGAGATGAAATCTTTTTTGTTTGTTTGTTTGTTTGTTTGTTGCCTAGAGATGGTGTACTTACACTTTCATTCAATCAGTTTGCAGACTACCAGAGTTATATTGTCAATGGGTGTGTGAAGGAAAACCCAGCAATGGAACGCTCCATAGCGCTGTGCAATGGCATCTCCCAGTGGGTTCAGCTGATGGTACTGAGCAGACCCACAGCACAGCTGCGGGCAGAAGTCTTCACCAAGTTCATTAATGTAGCTCAGGTAAGAGACCTGGATGCTATTTGTACTCCTATACCAGCTGACCATTTAGCAAAGTGGTCTTTAGGATCAGTCAGATTATGTTATCAACTATGTTTTTGACAGTGGTGCTCGCAATAGTTAACTGTGCTGTCAAAGGTAATTAAAAATATACTGTTACTGTTGTTAATATTATTATTAGTCGTAGTGGTAGTAGTGGTATTAGTAGTCATAGTAGTAGTAGGCATATTAAATAATTATTTGCGTATTACTTTTGTTGTATCATGATGATGAGTCTCCAATTGTTAGCTATCCAGAATACTGGAAGAGCTTCCAGTCTAGCTTAACTTCAGAATCATGCTGTTGCGGAGTTGAGCTGATTGAGAGCACCACCAGCACCACATGCTTTTATATTTAGTCACGTTGTTGTTGTTGACTTGTTCGGGAGAATACGTCGCAGTCCCAGTACAGTAACCATCCCTGAAATACAGCTGTGCTCTTAATGTCTCATCTTGTATGTTTTCCATTCTCTTTGTACAGAAACTCCATGAAGTCCAGAATTTTAACACACTAATGGCGGTGGTCGGGGGTTTATGCCACAGCTCAATCTCCAGACTCAAGGAAACCAGTTCACATGTACCAAATGAGGTCAACAAGGTAACATAAAACAGGTTTTCAACTTTAGTAATCCATCTCGTGTCTGTAAAATGTATCGAATGTATCCAGGTAGCCCTCTGAGCATGTAAGGCACTGGCTGAAAAATTGAGTCATACTGAAATAAATATATATGTAGAAAACAGTTTTTTTTGTTGTGCTTGGTCTCCCACAGGTACTGAATGAGATGACAGAGCTGCTCTCCTCCTGTAGAAACTATGACAACTACAGGCGTGTGTTCAGTGAATGCACAGGCTTTAAGATCCCCATCCTGGGGGTTCACCTGAAAGACCTAATCTCAGTGCACGAGGCGATGCCAGATTATGTGGAAGACAAGAAGATTAATGTACAGAAACTTCAGACACTTTATAACCATATCCATGAACTGATAGTGCTGCAGCAGCTGGCCCCTCGCCTGGATGCTAACAAGGACCTTGTCCATTTACTAACGGTGAGTGGGAAAATTACCAACACAGAAGCTTTGTGGCTTGTTGCCTTTGTGAAAGATGCTGTCTGTTTCCATTGAAAGAAACCCAATAGTACAACATGTAGTGGTGGCCCTGTGTCACCAGGTGATCAAGAATATACTAATAATAATACTACTAATACTACTACTACTACTACTACTAATAATAATAATAATAATAATAATAATAATAATAATAATGACAGGCATATATAAACAGCACAGTTTGTTCTCACTGTATTTTATTCAATATGTGGTAATAAACAGAGGGATACATTTAAAACTTTATTTGTGTGTGTTGGGGGGACTATTTTATACCATGTCTTATGTAAGAACTAACTCCAGTAAACCATAAATAGACACAATAAAACATGTTAAGAAGTTTCTCTTTGGAAACTAACATTCAAACCCCAGCGTTAAAAAAAGCGCAGGGTATCATTTTGCAAAAGACAAACAAAATAATAATTTCTAGCTGAGTTTTTAGGCAGATTTGTGGCTCATGTGGCCTTGATTTATGCATCCCTGTTCAACTGGCAATGCAGTGACAGTAAAAAATCAGTGTTGGTTTTCAATGCACTAGAGAGGTTATAGCGCTAATGTAGATAAAGTCACTAGCATGGAAATAGTGGATCTACTAACATATACAATAGTTTGCTGCACACATGTATAGCTCATTTAGAGTAATTGTGATAGAACTTGGCTGTACTACGAACATTTGTTACAAGAAATCATTCCACTTACATAGAATGCCAGAGACTTACTTTTATCTGTACTGTATATCTTGGCTACCATTTGGATATGAAACTATGCATGAGCATTTGTTATGAGATTCTAATCTGGTGACCTATTTATTTTATTTATTTTGCTTGATTGGGCATGTTCACCACATTGCGGGTCATTTTGCAACAAATAAAATGTGACTATTGGTTGTTGAGGAAAAAAATAAAAATAAAAACACTACTACCTAAGTCAGATGCATAAATAAAACTCAACTCATGTATAGTATTGTATGTAGTCTGTGTCTAAAAGCAGGCATCAGAACAGACAGTAACCCGCCAATGTTGCAGTCAGCTGCTACCCCACAGAGTAAACTAAAAATTGCAGACTGACTAAAAATTGCAGCTGCGGTGTGTGGTTTAATAAGTAATTATTAATAACTGATAAGAACTGGTAACTTATATCCCATCAAAACCACCGGTATCCTGACTTTTATAGAAAAACAGACCAGTCAATATTATGCGCTAATATAGGATGCCACTTGTGTACCTTAAACCTGAGCACTGCTGTGCACAGATTTCACATTTCATATTTCGTTACTCAGTTCCTTGTTTATGTGTTAAGTTTACCGAATTCAAACATGCATGTGTTATTTCATTTTATTTTTACCTGTAGCTGTCACTGGACCTTTACTACAGCGAAGATGAGATATACGAACTGTCCTACGGGCGTGAGCCCAGAAACAGCAAAGCACCGGTGAGAGTTCATCTCCGCCTGTTCTCAGAGCCACAAACACACACACATACATTGATGGGCAATCTAGTGGTTTATGACTCTTTTTTAAAATCTTTACATACATTAAGAAAAAAATATCCGATCCAGTAGTTCATTAATTTTTTAATTGTATTGAAAATGTTACTTAGATATGTTTTACCTGTATATATTGTGTATGTTAAAATAGTCTCTTTGATTTTGCTGAGTGGAAGACATTTCTCACCTGTGCACTGGGGGGGGGGGGGGGGGGGGGGGGGGGGGGTCATTACTGCTTAGAAACACCACCACGAAACAGCTGAACTCAAGGTTATCAAAACCGTCACTTTGCTGTTTCAACATGTCAGATTAAACCAATTCAATTGGCCCTATAACTCACACGCAGAAAAAAAAAAAAGTTATGCAGATGTGTTTTTATTTTTAGTTACCCAGACATTCTTTTGATTCTATCGTATGCTTTTTTCAGACTATTGCCGTTATCAGTCTTTACAGCTTGAATTTTAGCTCGAGGGTACTGAGGTGGGGAACTTTAAGGTATAAGTTTTCATCAGTCCTCCACAGGATACATGCAAGTGTTTTAAGCATTCACTTTAGCGAATTATCTAGCTAATCTGTTTTTTAATGTTCTAGTAAAACGGTTTACAAGTAACAGACATGGTACTCAATGTGCTTTAATGGATATTTAAAAGACGAGAACGTGCTTTTGCTTAGCTAAATAATAAACGACAAAGCAAACCAGTTAACACTGTACATAACCGCTGTTGATTATTGAATTGCTAGGAAAAAGTGGTTTCGGACCAATTTAAAGCAGTCTGCGTGAGTAATCTTAGAATGAGTAACACTTTAAATGACTTGCACGTTAGCAGCGAAAAGCATGTCTAAAAATAAACCTAACAAACAGTACATACAAATACACACACTTTTTAACAAATTTATCTTAAGTGTTTAAAATTCAGAATGCATCTTTTAGGACGTACTTGAATACTGTACGACTGTTGGTTTTAGCAAATTATTTGAATTATTCTGTTAAAGAGGATAATTTAAGCACAAATTTTCTTTTCAAGATCTTCAAGCATATGTAGTACATCTAATCCACCAAGACAGGCATTGAGCTGTTTAAATATCAAACATGAATATTCAAGCCATTTACTGCTTGTTAATCCATTCTAAGTAATTCTCCCAAGTAATCAATTTCTGGTGTAGAGAAACAACAGCGTAAAGACTGTGTGATTTCTGCATTCCTAAAACTGTGTACACCAATATATAGATATAATCCAAAAAGAATAAGGTGCGTGTAATTTTATAGCTTTTATCAGCGTGTTGTCTTACTAATGTACTTCCCATTGAAAACAACTGAGCTGGATGTGTTTAATTATTGTTATTTATTTTATTTTATTTTGTTATTGCTCTGCTAATCCAGAATAATAATAAAAACATCCTTACTATGTTAAAACCATGACAAGCAGTTTATTGTTTGCATTTAAGTCTTACTCTCTTAAAAGGCCATCTGGTGTTAGGGCCTAAACAAGCCCCTTTTCCAGACTTACTGAGCAAAATACATTTTGTAAATGTTTTCTACAGCCAGGGACTCCAGCCAGGCCCCCAGTAGTGTCAGACTGGGCCCCTGGGGTGACACCCAAACCGGATCCAAAGACCATCAGTAAACATGTCCAGAGGATGGTGGATGTATGTTTTTCACTTTCTTTACTTTATACATTACATTATACTGTGTTTCCATTAAATAGCACCTGCTTTCTGTTGTGCATCCATTTTCAAAAAACAAAATGATTAAAAAAAAAAAAAAAAAAAAAAATTTAACATCTAGGAAATTACATAATTTATCAAGGTAATATACAGTTTCAGGTTTTTTCCAATACTGTACACCTTAATATGAAATGTATTACTGTTCTTCAGAACCACCTTATATTAACGCTACAGACATGTAAATAAAATATACAGTGCTCCCTCTTATAACGCTGTGGTTGGGAGCCATAGTTATACTTAAAAAAATTAGGAAAAGAAACCTATTTTGAAGCCATGCAATATTTTGAATGCAAGATGCTAGTTGAAATCCATAATGGGGCAAACAGGAGCTCTGACCGTACTACTGTAGAACTGGTTCAGCAGTATAAAGGGCTTCCTTATGAGGGAATTGGAACTTTTTATAGCTCTCTATTCTTTATTATTTTGCAGTCAGTGTTTAAAAATTATGACCACGACCAGAATGGCTACATTTCTCAAGAGGACTTTGAGAAGATTGCTGCTAGCTTTCCATTTTCCTTCTGTGTAATGGACAAAGAAAAGTAAGGAATACCAAAAACTTTTTGTGCAATATTTATTTCCATAACACTGCCGAGCACATTGAACCAAAATCTATGCAATTTGTTAACGATCAGTGAATAAAAAAATAAAAAAAAAATTCAGAGGAAGTGGAATTTTCAAATGCATTTTGCCCGTTTCACCTCTGCAAGGTGAAACCAAATAAATTTCTTTCTTGTTCTCTTCATAGCAATTTCCATAAAGAAAGTTTCATTGAGTTTTTTTTGTTAATTTAGAATCCCATATATATATATATATATATATATATATATATATATATATATATATATATATATATATATATATATATATATATTTTGCATACATTTTTTTTTTTTATAGCTTAAAATCAGCGGTTATTTTGTTCCATGTTTTATGTATCTAAGCCTGCTTTAAAATGTAGATGCAGTCACAAATGTGAAGCTAAATATCAGCTTCAGTTCCCATAGACTTTTTTACAGGACAGCATACACGTTACTGATTGGATAGGTAAAATAAAAAATTGAATAATTATTTGTTGGTTACGTACTAGTCTGAAATATTTCACATGGATCCCATTTCTTATAATCATAATTGTTGTCAGGACAAGTTTAATTACAAACAGGCTAGTTAAGTTAAAGCTAGTTCGTAGTCCGGTCCATGAAAGTCAAAATGTTTTTGGTATCTGAACTGTACCTTCAGCCACCTAACGTCTTACCACATTCTGAAGCCATCGATCGACACTCTGTGAACAGCCATTTGCCTAAGACAGGACCATTAAATACAGAATAAAGTCTTTTTGATGCATACTTGTTTGTAATTTGTGTTCTGACACACCTGCACATACAGCTTGTCAAAGCATCTTGTCATCTTAAGTATTTCTCACCACGTTCTCCTGTTGTGAAGGGAAGGACTGATCAGTAGGGAAGAAATCACTGCCTACTTCATGAGGGCCAGTGTGATCTGTTCCAAACTGGGCTTGGGGTTTATCCACAACTTCCAGGAGACCACCTACATGAAACCCACGTTCTGTGACAACTGTGCTGGATTTGTAAGTGCACAATCCCTCGGATAGACATTCTTCGATTGCTTCAGTAAACGCTTGTGTTACTTATCTGCCACCAATGACCATGTGCATCTCTAAATCTGTGCTTAAAACCTTCCCTTGCTTGTTTTCATTAACATACTGTACTTAAAAATATTTTTTAAATGTAGTTACAACTAGCAAAAATGCATGAGTATATATACAGAGCTGAACTCACTCTGCTGGTTTGTAGCTTTAGTTGCAGAGCGTGCTGTTTTGGAATGAACTTAAAGGCTAACTGAAAGCACCAATGTCCTTACTTAACCGCATGACCTAAACATAAAACATGTGTGATTTAATATCCATTACCTGGATATGCCATGTGATCCAATCTTCTAAAAACAGTTAAACATATAAAGTTTGTGGCAAAAATGAACCTTAAAATATTTTACAGGTTTATCAAACTTTTTGTTTAAAACAAACAAAAAAAGTGTATTTTGTTCTAATTAGCTTCCGGTCTCTCTTCTCATCTAGCTCTGGGGTCTTATCAAGCAAGGATACAGATGCAGAGGTAACTTTTATGTATTTGTTACTTGATATGGATTAAATAAATGCAGAAATGAAAATAACACTCAACTTTCATTGTTTTACATGTGGATCCTTTTCATAACCTGGCTGAAAATTAGCTAGGTCCTGTTGTCTGAAGTGCATTAGATTTGTGCATGTGTCTGTCTTAACTTTCTCAGTAATGCCCTGCTTATTGAAAAATAAATAAAATACAAATAAACAATTAATGTGATTCCAAGATTAATTTTACCTTGCAAAATTCTGAAATGACTTATAAACCTATCTGTTGTGTACCTTTATACTTAATGTTACAAAGGTAAGCACAGTGAAAGATTCACAGCCTGTGGTTTTTGTAGTAGACTGCAAGCTGAGCTCTGCAACGCGCATGAAAGAGGTTTTCAAAGTGCAAATCATTTTGAGAGCTTGCGTTTCAGACAGCACGATGAAACCACAGTGATGCGTCCTTATCTTCTTTTGATAACCTGTTTACAGACTGTGGAATGAACTGCCACAAGCAATGCAAAGACCTGGTGGCGTTTGAATGCAAAAAGAATGCAAAGAGCACAGCAGCAGACAACAGTCCCACGTCAAGCTCCACTCCAATGGCACTCTGTACTCTAGGGGTCAGAGGTTACGGGCATGGTATGTGTAACTTTACAGGTGAACAAAGATATTCCCCTCTCTTACCAAGTAACATGCACAAAGTAAACTTTGTTTAGTTTAAAACAGGTGGCCAATGCTAGGATTTCAGATACAAAATTTGACAAAGAAAATATGTTGGACAGTTCAAAGAAGCAAATTCAAGATATGATTTGGCTTACGTACTGGGTGAAGACTGCTACAAATTATATATATATATAATTCAGTTGTAAACACCTACCAGAAAAAAAACTAACTTTGCCTCAAAGTTACTGTAACTGATCATTCATAATTGAAAGGCTCACTTGGTTATTTCCCAGTGTAGGAGTGCAGTAAAGGTCACAAAAATCACTGATGTTAAAAGCCCAGATAAATATTTTACTAGATCTTCACTGGAACTAGCAAACTATTTCAGTCACTGAAAAATGCACATTCTATTACAGACTACATTACCATATACAGTGTATGCTTGGTTATAAATCACATATGAGGAGCTGAACCAGTCACTTCCAGTATATCTTCTCAGGTTTAGAGATACCCATGCATAGAACAGCTGACCATTCTAAAGTGTGTGTGTGTGTGTGTGTGTATTAATTTGTGGTGTCTAGGGTGTCTCTTCCAGTCCTCTCCCTGAAACTGTATGAGCTGACTAATTATAAGAGACTCTACACATACAGTGTATTGTGTGACATTTATTAACTAGAAAGGTACTGATGAGCAACACAATCTTACCTTTTCACTTTTCCACCTTTCACCAAAAACAAGAAAAATAGACTTAAACCCTGTAATAAAATAATCTATGTCATAGACAGCAGTGGTGTTTTCTTCTGAATTTCATGGGAATCGTGGTATATACATGCTTTGGTTTGCCTTAAAATACAATTGGTAAAAGCTGTGTAACCTCAATGGTTCTATTATTGCTTGCAGGTTCTGAGGATGGCCAGTTCACATACCCTAACGGTGAAGGAGCCGAGCATTCAGACAAAAGCAAGGAATGGGAGCCAACTCTTGCAAGCATATCAGAACAGTCACACTCAGGAGAACTGAAAGCATGGGCAGTGAACAAAAGCACCCAGACTGAATGGCCCCAGTCCCCAGAATCTGTGTTTTTACTGCCTGCTCCACTCTGCCCATCATCTCTTACTCCCTGCCCAAGCCCTGTGCCAGTCCGCAAAAGAGCCTACGCAAAGTGGGAGAACAGAGCCTCGACTGTGAAGCCAACCTATGAGCAGCTGCAAATGGTAATTTTGTTCTCTTTTAATGTAAATGCAATCTTAAACAGACCCTTTGCATCATGTATGTTACAGCGTTAACAAGATTTCATTTCTTACGTGTTTCATACACTACTACTGTGTTCTTTATCATTCTCTATTGTTGATTTTGTTAGACCATAATTATTACCACTAACAATCTGTCTACAACTATGGCCAAAAGTTCAGCACCACCTATAGTTTTAGGATTGAGACAATTAAATATATATGAACATAATTTAAATATTTTATTTAACATAATTTAGTCAAAGAATCTACAATATGATATTGCAAAAGCCATAATAGTAGTACAGTACTTTTCATGTTAGATATATCGAAATGTCAAATTTTTCAAATTGTCAGTTTTTCGTGAAGTATAGGGAAAACTACAATGCCATAGTAATTCAATATGTTAACGTAACATTATTCAGGATTCATTCGACTTTATGTAGCAAAAATTAGTTATTCTGTAGGGTGATACAAAACTTTTGGCCACAGCTGTAGGTTGTAGCAACTGCTCTAAGACACAGCTTCAGCACTTTCTCTCTCATTATACGATTTCACTGTATTTGCTTCTACCAAAGACGACCAATTAAAACTACTAAATGGGATACTTGAAAAGAGCCATATTGTGAATCTCAGAGCCACCTGTCAGACAGCCCGGTCTAAAGTACATCTAGAAAAACTGTGGTCACTTCTTTTACTGCATACAGATAAAATAACACTATGTAACACAATTTTTGTTCCTGGGTAGTAAGTGTTATTTCCTAATTGCTTATGCCTCAAAAGTATAGAAAATGGCTATTATTCCCCACAAACTTTGCTTTTGTGACCAGGACAGTGATATTTCAAAATATCACTATTTCCAATGGGAAAACGGGCAAATGTGTGTCTTTTTATTCACATAAAGTCAGAAAAAAACAACATATGAATCCAAATTAACATGTATTTATACTAAAGTAATACAAAAATGACTACAAAAGATTTAGAAGTGAGTAGTTTTTTGAGACTTACGATTGTACTGTAAATACAGTATAATCGTAAATCTCGAAAAACGTAACTACGTCTTCCTCCGTCTCTAAAGCCTTGCTACATGGTGAGCTGAAGGAAGTGAAAAATAAACACACTAATGTGTATCTTGTTAACAATTGCTTAGGAAAAACAGACTCTTCAGAAGTCCAACGAGACCCTGTGGCGGAAGTTAAAGGCATTAGAACGAGATGTTGAGGTGCTGCAAACCCTTCTCAAAAGACACACCCTCCACCCCCTGGACCCAGAAGATTCCTCGTGATGCAGAGAAGTTTCAGCAAGATCCTGACAAGCTGCTGCCGTCTCACAGTGACGCTAGTGAGCTTGCTCAGGCACAGACAAAACCTTTTCAAAAGTCAACCAACTAAATGGACATTCAAAATGCTGTTTGTAGGACTCGCTGCTTTTGTAACAAGCCAATGGTGTTGTTTACTTGGCTTCTGTATATTTACAAATGTCACAACCATCACAGATACAATAAGCTGTGTTTTTTTTTTTTTTTTTTATATATTAATAATGTCACGTTTGGTATCAGGTAAATTATTAATTATCTGCAATTTACTTATGCTTTTTCATGGTCAGTAACTGAAATTACTATTATTGGTATCAGAAGTATAATAATTCAGGTGAAGAATGTTTTTATTAATATGCATTTCTTGTCCTGGATATCGTGAAAATACCATTGTATTAGAGCTATAGTTCTATTAAACATATCTCTACAAGAACACAGACATTGCAGTTATTTGATACCAAATACAGAGTACAACAGGCTTTGTACTTACAACTGTAGCACAAATTACTAAGTACCTTTCACAGAATTAAATATTTGTAGCAAGTCAAATTTCAGGGTAAACTTGACTAATAGCAGTTTGACTTTAAGTTTCAGTATTTTGATGAATAACAGTTTAAAATCTAATTAAATCCTTACATGCCTCAATTTTGTAGTCTTGTGAAAACTTCAAACATATCAGACCATTTTAATCATGTATTAATATCTGTATAAAATGTAAAATATTCTAAATAATCCTACCAAGGACACTGTACTCCCATAGATGTGTATTTGTAAAAAGTGAAGTTAATGTAACATTTTTACCTGGATCCTCCAGGATCCTATTAATTTAAATGGAACAAAGTCTGACTTTTATTACCAGTATTTGTTGTGGATTTAGAAAAATATGTAAATATGTAAATATATAAATATATTGTACATTTGTTTTAATGTATTGTATTACTGACCTCGGTTTATATACTGCCTGTCTGTAACGTTGTAGAATACAGTGTTTTTACTGTGCTAAATATTCAACAATTAAACTATTTAAAAACACCTGTTGGTATAGCTTAGTGATCCTAATTTTTTTGGCCAATAGGTTCAGGGGTGTATTTAACAAATGGCACAAAAACAGAGATTGCCAACAGAGTTACAGATTGTAATGTAAAATTTCTCCTATTACATCAGTATTGCAGAATCCCTGATTAGGTCAACTGTTGTCTACTGGTTTAGCTGCATCCTCAGTTTGCTGTCTACAGTAAAGCAAAGAAAGAACTGTCTTCCATTGCATTAAACTAAGGTGAGGCTATGTTTTTAAAACACACTTTCTATTTACGAAGTTTTAATCTGACAATCGTTGCCAATGTAAAAGTGTCCATTGTCTATACCTGCTGTGTATTATTACAGAACAGCAAAGTACTGCAATAGCAAAAGGTGCAAAACAGCTAGTCATCTGCTGGACAATTTCTTCACAGCCTATCGTGTAGGTGCTTTGTGATTTATTCTTGATTTCCTGCCAGTACTATGTGTGCTGGAAATAACCATAAACAGGAAACTCAGCTGAGGTTTTGATCGCCTATATTTATTGAAAATGAAAACAAAATAGATGCAAAGAATATTTCACAGTAGTATTTAGAGAAAAAAAAAGACAAATCAGGAGATATAAGCTTAACAATACACATATGTCTGTATTTTTCAAAAAGGACATCATTCCATAAAGAAAAACTATGAGGAAACAGCATTCATTTATCATTTTCTACTCATTTGTTTTGCAATAGGTTTTCGATCAAAAGTGATTCAAGCTGTGCAGTTCAGGTTAACCCTAAATTAAAATGCAAGTTGCAATACACTTCAAATGAACACAAATAACAAAAAGCACAACCAACTTTATCTTTGCAAATTGTAAAGAGCATAACATTATTTGATACAAGGTTAGCTGATAAATATTATGAGATATTTTGTCATAAAAAATACATATACTAAAGGTTTGCTTAGGATTTTCAACAGAGGAGTTCCATACTGTGCTATTAATTTATTTACTGGCTGATTTGATACCATTTACAGGTGGAAAATGAGGAATAACAGCAGGTGGTTCATGAAGTCATTTATTAGACCCTGATAACAAGAGAAAGTGCCACACCCACCAAACATTGTTTTATCAGGCATGGTGGGGAATGCACAAGAAGCACAATCCCACGGGAAGAAGTCCTAAAAAGAGTCACATGGTGACCTTTCACAAACGCTACCCAATTGACAAATGACCACAAGTTAGAACTGGAATCAACATAGAGGGAAGCACAGACCTGCAGGTCTCCCAGAATGTCCCCTCACTGTTGTTAGGCATGCAGATGAGATCCTGCATACAATTGTGAGAGCTTATATTAGTGCAGTCGGCTCCAACTTAATTTTGGTTGATGGCAACACTGTCCACATCAAGAAAGGCACATCCATGCTTACCTTGAACAGATTGATACAGTGATTACTACTGTTATTACAGAACACTGCTCTTTGCATGAGGCAACTTGTCACAGTAAACAATAGTGTTCAGATTTGTACTTTTTTGGTTTCTAGTAAAGTTACCATATTTTAATGTATGCATGTATACAGAATATTGTACATATTACATGATACAAGTTAATACGATGCCTATCTCAAAACGTCATACTCACCGTTCACTTGACACTAACAGATAACACAATTCCATGTGGTATTTCTGGTTTTCCAGCTGGTGCCCTGCACTGTAGCTTGGGTACATCTTGCATGTCATACCATGCTTAAATAGCCTGTATATTAAATGAGGAGAAAACAGGGCATACCAGATTGTTTCAAACAATAAAACTGCATTGAGGTTTGGCACGTAGGCAACGAAAAAAATAATCGGAACTAGTTTCTCTGTCCAAGTGGCCCAAACAAAGCCACAGGCTTTTACAATACATTAGCAGAACAAAGACATCGTTTTAGGCAAAAATACTTTTTTTTTTTATATATATATACGGGAGATCTGTATGCTAGTCTCTCATGTGAATGCCCCTAGGTTAGGAAATTACTTGGGACTGAAAAGTATAACAAGAGAGTGACTGAACAGAACATTGTCTAGCTATTAAACAGGCATGGATGAAGGTTTTCATACAATTACATAAAAAAAAAAAAAACTATATTGCATGCCCCCTGCTGGTCACAGACGAGAATTAGATATTCAAATATATAATTTAAATCAGTTTGGATTAAATGGAAGTTACACCAGTGTTACAAAATGCCTTACTTGCATCAGCTATTTAATATAGATTGGAGACTTCACAGTTAAACGACCACAGTCTTTACACCAAAATGTAAGCTCGCTTTACATGTCGAAGCTGCATCATGTTTTGGTAATATATATATATATATAATATATATATATATAATTATATAAATATATATATATATATATATATATATATATATATACCATTATAATATATATCCAATATCGAATATATATATATATATATATATATATATATATATATATATATCTATATATATATGGTAATAAATCAAAGGTATAAATAATCAAAGTTGTTTTTTGCTTGTTTTGTACCATTTACAGTATCATTTCACCTTATGTAGCATGTATGTACCCAGTGACGACTATACCCTTGCCTTCTTCCTCTATAACCCTCACCTTGGCCCCCTCTCCCTCTAAATCCTCCAACTCGTTCTCCACCCCACCCTTGGCCCCCCTCTCCCTCTGCCTCCCCCATCTTGCCTCTTCTGCCATGGGGCCATTTCTGGAGGAGGGACATCAATCTCAGATGGTTGCCCTCCTCGATCAGGGACTTTGTCCATAAGAATCAGCAGAAGAAAAAACAGGAACTTGCATTTGTTTATATTCCCTACTGCATAAAAATATATTACAATCAACAGTAAACAATTAAGCCTTAAAAGGTGAAACAGAACACCAAACACAAGAATGACTTCTCAGATGATCTCACAGCCATCGTATGAACATATGTTATACTATCCTATAATGAAGACACAGAAATGCCTATTCAATCCTTGGGATGCTTAAATCCAGACTGTAACATACACGGTCTACCCAATCGTATTTGGCAACACCCTCAATTATATGTTTATCATGTGATGAGACATGTGATCCCCTGCAGGAATATAATGCAGCTGTAGTTAACTTAGGCATTGCTGCTGATCAAGTCCACCCAACAATACTGTACTTGATGAAATTAATGGCTACTTTCAAGATGATAATTCACCATCCACTAGACTAGTAATGTGCGAATTGTTAATAGCAAGACTTCAAGCAATTTTCATGTCCCCCTTCCACCTCCCCCTCAAAATACCTTCAAGCACCTTGTGTCTCTATGCCATGTCACATAAAGGCTGTGATCAGGCAAACTTTGGCCAAACATGATATTAGGTACAGGTCTTAATAAAGTGGCCAGGAAGTGTATTTCCCTCTTCCTCGGTTTCATTACTATCTCATAAAGTGTGTATCGGAACCGTGAAAGCATTAAAGTGCTAAAAGAGGATACCTTGCTAATAGGACATGCTGTCCTTTCTCGAGTAGATCCACTACTTGTCTTTATGATATTGGAAAAGTCTTCTTGTGCAGCCAGCAGATGTGCAACACTGATGAGGGACTGGATTGACAGTGCATGTCTATTGGGCTGATATGCTTTCGCCGTGTTGTCGGTCTGTGCCTGTACTGTTAACAAAAACAACCTGGTTTATACATAGCTAAAACCAAGCAGCAGCCTATGCATAAAGCAATTAGAAAACAACATGTAATAATCTGACCTTAAATATACTGCCAAAATAACAACAATATGAATATACACAATAGTTTACATTAGAAGTAAATCACTGATATTTACTTCATTTAGCTCATTTTTACAAAAGTCAAACTTACAACTCGGTTTCAGACAGTCTTCTTTTTTCTTCAGTCTGTCCTTTATATCTCCAGAGATTAGTGTTGGATATGGACAGGCCACCTCTTTGAGGAGGCCACTGACCTCCAGCTGGAAGCTCTCTGGATCATCTATGCATTAACACAGGCATGGCATATCAGAGACAGACAAACAGCACATTTAAAGAGAGTGAGTAACTTCAAATTATACTTTCTTCAGTGCAGTTCTGGTTGGCTAGATCAATGGGTTTGATTTTTATTATACCTCAAGTGTTTTTTTTGGTCTGTGTGAAATGTGAGGGATGGTCCAATAACACAATGATTAAAATAGCTGTGGTGCTTATACATAAACTTGAATAGCCCCCCAAGTCTGGAATAACAGCCTGAAGTAACAAATAAAAGGAATAGTCAACTCATCCACTGTAATCTACTGACATTAGATATTATATCTATATAATATATATAGTAATATATATTTTATATATATCTATACTATATATATATATATATATAATGTGTGTGTGTGTGTGTGTGTGTGCAAAGAAACAAAATCATAAGCCACTAAAAATACAATATAAAAAGTAAAAAGCAAACCTGTTACAAAAACAAACAAACATAAAACATAACTAATTTCTTTCGCCAAGACACTGAAGACAAGTCTGAAGAGGCACTGACGCTCTCTTCCAACAGTCACGTGTTTCAGCTGTGACGTTAACCACAGTCATGTACTCGCGAGAAAACAAACCATGTTCTGCAGCTTTTGCAATTGCATCTTCTGTCAGCAGAGGTCCTGTGTACATGTAAATACACTGCAGAGCGAAACATTATTCTTGAGAGGAGTGCGGGGGTGGTTATTACGCTTACGATATAACATAGCAAATTACATCTAATGCCATGGTATGAAAAACTCACACTTTCTGAACAATTTCAATGACTTTATCAGAATTTATATATATATATATATATATATATATATATATATATATATATATATATATATATATATATATATATATATATAAATTATATATATATATATAGATATATAAAGTTAATATAATAGTATTGTCAAGGTAACTCACTTTAAACTATACGAACAGAACTGTACGGATTAATGTATATGATTACTGCATGTTGTATATTTCTTACTAATCTCTTATGTTACGTTGTAAGGTTTTAATGTAGTGTTTTCCAAAAAAAGCTGTTAATGTATGAATGGGTTCTAACAGGACTTACACATAGGTCTTATAGCATAAGCATCCAGAATATCGTATTCCATTGTTATTTGCTGTTTTTTTTTTTTTTTTCTCGTGCAAATTAACCTTTTGTTTTCAAGTTGACATCTCCATATGCATGTATACACTTTTTAATTTAAAGTAACAGCGTGCGGTAAAACGCCATGGTGTTACAACAGAAATGACTCGGAATGACATTTTTACGCACAGGAAGAGCAGTTCCGAAACAAAGAAGGTTCTCTTGAGAAGTGATGCATCAGTTCCACTGACTGACTGTCGACAGTAAAGAAGCAGGAAACCTGAATCTCAAGTATTTGGTGGTGTATTATGTACAAGGCAGTACATGCATTTTTAAAAATGTTAAGCAGAATTAATTTTACTATATGGCCCACACGCTGCATCAAACCCCTAGGGCTAAAATTAAGCACTGTACAAATTAGGTCTGATTTCTAAAACGCACTGCTGGTCAAAAGCTTAACTATGGAAAAATGTTGTGAACAGACACCAGTATTATATTATAGTGTAAAATGAACATCACTGTTAAAGCTAACGTATACAGTTTGCATATTCAACGTTTTCTTTAGATTTAAGAGGAATCAGAGGTGAAATCATAAATCATCTTGTATACAGGTGAAATGTGCTGCTAAGACATCGTATACTTAATAGCACACTGAATGGGTCTCACTTTATCATTATGCTCTTCAGATAAGCTAGGCATCCCTGGTATACACATCATTCAAAAACACCATACTACTGTATTTGCAATGCATGGGAACCTTTGGATGACTATGGCCATTGAACTGTGCCTTTATGCCATTAGGATTGTTCCCTCCAGAGCAATGGTATTTATTAAGGACAGCAGAACACAAAAAGTTCAGATAACACTGTAAATATGTACTATAATACAGCCCTTACAGTACTCAAAAACAACCCACACCCATAATCACCATAACCTAAAAGTTCAGCTTTTATCGCCAAGAACATTTTGTTGTTGTAGCTGGCTTTGTGGGTTTTAGATAGTCTTGTGTACACAATATTGCACGGCAGAAGACAACAAAGTTTAGTTAACTCATACAAACAGCAGTAGAGCTATGACCTACCCCACAGTTGTTTAAATAATCAAAAAATGACTGTTTGTATGCCAGAGTTAGGATGAGTTTCTGGGGTTTTCTTAAAACATTGCATTTAGATCATGTTGCTGTTTAAAATGAATCCCAAAATGTACTTTACATGTTACTTCAATACAAAAAACTATGTTTCTCTATCACTTAAAATAAGGAAATTCAAGTGTCATGAAATTCAGGACCTACCTGTATTACCAAAGTTTACAACCTATGTAGTTTTGCATGAAGGCAGCAATACTGCCACCAGGAATAGAGCTGAAACCACCAATTCAATTGTATGCCCCCCCCAAGAAATAAAGATGAAAATTAAGTCTGAATATTTCTATGACATCAAGCTGCTTCTTAAAGCAGAACTATACAGCAGTCATGCACATGGGTAGTTTTGGATCAAATGCGTGGCTGTATGTGAAAGGACAAAGGTAACAAACCTTTAAACAATAATCTTATTAATTCATCACATCTCAATGCTGAAGATTGAAGTTTTTTTTAACGAGGACACTCCCATAGTGATTTTCTTTTCTCCTACACTGACCATTTTGGGGTTTGGGACCCATAAGGTTACCCTACTAGAAAACACTCAGAGAAAAATACCCCAAACCATTTCAATGGAGTCCGAGAATAATGGGCAGTACAAAAAAATCTTATTGAAATGGAACAAAAGCAAACAAATGCAGTACAGGAGAACAGAACAGAAATCCATCAGGACAAGTTCTTGGGTAGTTTTTAATGCATTACTTTACAAAGATCAAACAGTTTATTTTATATTAGATGTGAAAGTAGTATTAAACAAGGGTTTAGAAAAAAAAAAAAAAAGCACCACCTTTCAGCAAGTCCCTTATTTTTACTGTAGATTTCCAAGATTTTATCTTCACTTTGGTGAAAGTTGTCATGACTATGAATCATGTACACATTTTCTTTATTACTTGATTTATTTACTTTTATTATCTAAAAAATCAAGTGATTGTGTCACGTTATTTGAATAATAAAAGACCAAACAAAAAATCATAAGAGAATAAATATTTGAAATATGCACACTGCGTTTTTGATGTGTGTGAATGCTGGTTAGTAGTCATGAAAGTGTTACCGTTCAACAACTTAACATACAGGCTACAGTTTAAGGTGTTAATGTATGTTGCATGTGTCTGTTCTGATCCAAAACTAGCCTTAAAATAAATTGTTGAGCTTTATTACCCGAGATACAGCAGCTTCAAAAATCAGCTTGTGGGATCCCCGTCTGTCTATTGGCTTTTATGCATTTAAAAAAAAAAGACCTCCAATGAGTAGGATGAAATTCAAAATAGATAAGTGGAAAGTGTACCCCCCCCACCCCACCTTTTAACAGTGCTCTGGTGGCCCCACAATACTAAATCGTGATACACACTTAATTCCAAAATTGGCATGTTGCTGAGTTCATGGTCTCCACGTTTTGTAAAATTGTTGCAAACCAGCACTCCCAACACAGACACAAGAGATTAACTCACTGTTTTATTATGATAATGTTATTTGATATGTCAAATTACAAGTGTATGATGTAACATAAAAACAGTTACAAACTTATATATATATATATATATATATATATATATATATATATATATATATATATATATATAGCATATTACATTATATACTTATGAAAAGTAACAAGCTACATCTGTATATGTATAAAGAAAATACAACTACGACATGAGTTATTCAACTAAAAATTGTACATCATATACTGGGTATTTTTTAAACACAATAAAAATACCTAAAAACGTATATAAAACAAATAACCAGAACAGCAGCTGTTAAGGTTTTAATGGAAACTATAATATATACGTGAGGCACTTTTTTTGAGGTTGTCAGGGTGTGACGAGAATGGCACGAAGCAAAAAAAAAAAAAGCAGTGTTTACAAGAGAAAAAATGAATCCGAGTACCAATTATACTGCAGCTTCAAACACAAATGTTTTCCCACTATTTAATGCTTTAGCACTCTCAAAACTTATCACGAAAAGGTTACATCATCAAAAGCCTTTAATAAAAAAAAAAAAAAAAAAAAAAAAAAAAAAAAAACTTGCATATATAAATCAGTGCAACAAAGCATAAAGGGAATTTGTATAACCACTTGGCTGCTGGATAAAAGTACCTATCAAATTACAATAGAACTCAGGCATTTTCTTAACCTTGACAATATCAAGACTGTATACCTTTATATACCCCAAAATGTGTACTGGCTTTTGTAATGAAAAGAAAATACTAACAGCAAAGTGGTTACAATCTGAAATTAAACATACAGAAGTTAGACTGGTTTAAAAAAAAAAAAAAAAAAAAAAAAATAAATATATATATATATATATATAATATATATAAATATATATATATATATATATATATATATATATATACTCACATTGCATATAAAATACAGTCCATAACCAGGAGTTGCACTGTGCTGGTTAATGCCTTACAGAGAGTACCTTGTTAGTCTGAATCTGTCCCCAAAATATATACAAATCGTAAAAGATTTTGCTATACAGCCAGCAAGTTTTATTAGGTTATTCAAACCTTGGTTTAGCTCACAATATGCCAAGCAATTAAATTCCTGACACTAAAAATAGAAATGAAATATATTATAATAATAAATAATAATAATAATAATAATAATAATAATAATAATAATAATAATACATCTCTCTATTCCTTGGTTTAAACCATCTGAGAATTAGATATGTGTTAACAGTCTTTTGTAATCAAAAAGCTGAAATTTTACACAATGAAATTAGTGATTGTTTTTAGCAGCTTAGATATCAAACCTATATAGTAATAAGTGGACTGTCATTACTGTACCGCACTACTTTTCTTTAAGCATTTTTTCTTCAATACAAAACTAGAACAAAACTCTTCATTAAAACCTCTGTAGTCATTTTTGTTATTCAACCCCTCTGCTTTTCAATGTGAAATAATACTCAAAAGATGACTTATGTACATAATGCTGTTAGTTCAAGCTATACACTCACATATGCGACACTCACATACAGCTATTATATATATATATCTATATATATATATATATATATATATATATATATATATATATATATATATACTATATATATAATATTTTAAACCACTATGACCCTAATAATTATTTTTTTCTTTAAATAGTGACATTTATTTACAATTGTTTAACGTTTTGTACCTGGGTTAACATCTACAAATATTAAAAAGTGTCAAATCTTTTAATTAAATTAGACAGATAGAAGTTTAGTATTTCCCCAAGTTAAAAGTTGCATAGAAAAGGGAAAGAAATGCTTAGTGTCACCACCTATGTAGAATTAGGTTTAGAAGCATAAAGCCCCTGGATGCTAGCGGTCATGTGTTTTTATGTATGAATTACTAGGTTATGTATGTAACCCTAAAGCAAGAGCTCACTGTAGGCCCACTGAAATTCCCAACACATACCACAATGACAGTAAATAAATAGTCTGTGCAGGTTTCCTGACCAAGATTTATTAATTTATATTCCAACATGTAGAATTCCTAATCCATACTAACCATAAAATGGTACTTGCCACCAGTTCTATAGCATTAATGATTTATGTTTTACGAATCTTACCAAAAAAAAAAAAAAAGTATATTTTCAAGATAGTCACAAAATTGGCTCTTTTTTCCTGGTGCGAACTTTAAAATGTATGCATTACATTAAAAAATTGTGAATACTGGTTAAAAAAAAATGAAATACTACTGTAGTTTTAAAGGGTTTACCACCTGGTCTTCTTAATTTAATTTCTACTTACGCAGTATATAAATTATAATAATGATAATATTAATTACTATTAAAGTAAGCAATAGAAAAAAATGCTTGGGACACTTCCCCATCATTAAAAAATAAAATGTCTGTCTACTAAAAATTTATATATGAATGAGGTTGTCAGATACACTGTACACCATCCAATTTTGAAATAAGGAATATTCATGGTACCTACATTTGGTCACCATTATGTAATCAAAGCTTGGCATTGAATACTTAAATAAGGGATTCTAATCATGACTCTTGAGAGGGATACATCTATCTATATCTAAAGTGTTCAGCAGTTGTACATGTGTTGTGTTGGACTTCAAAAAAAACTTGCTGGTTGAGCAAAACGTCAGTTTGTCAAAACTGATGAATATCTTAAATATTAATACAGTTTTTCTTAACAGAAAAAAGGGAGATGATTTAGTCTGCATGTGTGTGAAGAAAACATTGGTCATCACCTTTTTAGAATATAACTATAACAATACTTCATGTATGTATATTTTCACCAAAAATGGAAAGCAACACATACCATAATGTTTTATTCTACATGTGGGATAGATGGAAAAACAATATCACTATCAAAATCAATCTTTGATTTTTGTTAAATTATATGGCATTGTTCTTTTGACACAGAAAAAAAAAAGTCCACCATAGGACATCTTACTGCAAAGCAAGGGATTAAGTTGCACTCACCACTGTTAATTGATCTTGAAAATTACATGACCATCAAATGTATTTTTAGTCTAATAATTACATTAAGACCCTTGTTACCCAATTGCAAATGTACAAAAAAAATATGCAAGAACGATCCCTTTTAGCATAAACCATACTGTATACTCTCTGCACGTAGCTGAGAAAGCAAGAAATTGCTTTCTTCACAAAAAAAAAAAAACCAAAACCTCCTTCACAAGTTACACTATGTGTTTGAACGAAGTTAGGCATGGTTGCCTTGTTTAGTAATCTTCACGTCTGAAATCTCAACTGCTTCCTCTGATCTAGCTTTATAACACGGCTCCTTGCGCAGACGGTAATCCGTTTCTGCTGGCCAAAACAAATCTCCAAAAGATCCAAGAGAGATGCTTCCTGGAGATAGAGATGCTAAGCTCTGCTTCCTTTTATGCAGGCTTTTCTTTCATCCAGCTGCTTTGTGCTTCCCTCCACAGCACCTACATGCCTCACCGCAGTGGTGACATACCCTTAGGGGAAGGTAGCAGCACATACAGGGTGCAATAAAAGACAAGGCTAGAAGAGCTAGCCATCGCAGGCAGAATTTGTCGTCACTAGTGTCGCAAGAGCAAGGGTCTGAGAAATCGCCCTCCGAATCTGACATGCAGTGGTAGAGCATGCTCTCCGCACAAAGCATGCAGCTCACTTTATAAATGCATCTCTTTATGGGATCTGGGGCATCCTGGCACTGTCCTCTCCAGTTATCCTCATGGTTAAACATTTCTCTGCAGTATATACAGCGTGAGCGCTCCCCGTCCTCCTTCCTCCGTCTTGACTTCTTCGGTTTCAGTAGCGGAGAAGGTTGGGTTTTAAACACCACCGAACTCTTGGAGTCTTTGACTGGGTTGGATTCAGTTCCATCACTGCAGGGATAAAGGTATTCAGAATTTTTGGAGTCTGGTTTGGAAAACGGAACACTGGAATCTGTGTCCTCCCTTTCCAAGTCATTTTTCCACATAATAGGATGACGATAATCCTCGTAGCCTCGAATTAAAACGTCCTTTCTAGGGTTTATTCGAACTATTTCATCTTCATCTTGAAAGCTAACGTGTCGCGTCGACTTGAATGAGACCTGCAAGGGTACAAAATGAAAGGAATGAACAGAGGTGGTCTGCAAAGATTTAATATTTTATTTATTTATTTTTTTATGTATGTCAGTCAGTCATCCTTTATAAAATTAGACACACTTAAAACAAACTTTAAAAAAATTCAGATTGTATACAAACTCGCTAGCAATAAACAGTTATTAATGGATACTGTTTGTACTTTAACTTCATTGATTACATAAGCAATAGATTAAGGTCATATTAAACTATTTTACCATATAGAAACTAACAAACATACAGTGGCAACACATACATAATTACAAAAGGAGATAACAGCAAAATTTAAAATACATCAATAAAACTAAATTACCTGGTTTTTATGGGGAGGAAAATAAAGTCTCCGGGAAGCATTAAACTCCTCAAATGGCTGAGCTCTGACATAGCAGCTTCTACAGGGCTCACTGGTCACTACACTGTTGTGTCGAGAGAATGGCTCTTTTGTTGGGGTATTGTTAGAAGTATATTCTTGATTTGGCTTTAAAAAAATAAAATAAAAATATCAGAAAGATATTTGTTATTTCTATGTGCAAAGAAACAAAAATGAACATGCTGATTAATTCATACTTTGTCCACCAGAGGGTACACTACAGCCTTCACAGCATTTCTAAACAATCATCAAAAGCACACCCACACAAGGCTGAGTCATGTTCTTACAATGTACAATACAGTATTACCAAGGGAATTCAATTAAATTTATTTTTTTTACTGTAAAGGAAGCCATATATTCAGGTATTCCTTTATTATATAGATTTTATAAACAATTTGGATGTTGCCTTATATTGTATAATTTTACAAAATTGATTGAGAACAAAATGCGCACTAGCATTCAGAAAAGACTTCTAGATAATGACTAATGTATGTGTATAAGATTTTAATTTAATGATAAGAAACACTTTTGTTGGTATAACGGGTCATTCCACACTTTCAGTTATACACTGTAGCAGTGTGGTTAGTGATACCGTAAGGAACTGAAAATGAATGTCAATTCAAGGAAAGAGCAACAAAATATTCTTTTATTGGTACATGGTAAAAATGATCAACCACTGGGAAGTTTACAGAATTTTGCTTCTATGTAATTTGGACAACTGCTCAATTGTCAAAACTGTGAATGGGAGTTTAGAAGCATCAACACTTCACTCCACCAGCAACTCGTAAGAGTTTTTCCCCATAAACACAGCAAAGGTCAACATATAAAAAAAATAAGGTGCAATGATTTTTTTTTTGCACCCGCCCATTGACTTAACCCAAATTGTAGAAATAATAAAGTTACTCATTGGTACAAAATCCTGTGTGAATATTAAAATGCATATGCTAGCAAACACACACACATACACACACACACACACACCGCCTATGTTCAATCTCCTCCAACCAGTCTGTGAAGTACAGTGCTGGCTCCGTTTAGTCTGTGTCGTTTGTAAAGTAACCCACGCCAGCTTTTTAATGCACAACGGAAATCTGGTTTGCTCCCAGCTGCTGGTATAGTAATTACTGTCTTATGGTTGCTAAGAGATGCTTCCTTTGACTTATTATTTATTTATTTATTTTTGTGCGTCTCTCTCAAGACTACTAACACAGTTCTGTATGCTCAGCCAATACAGGATGATGGGTAAAGTAATAAAACAACTCCAGCTGTAGAAATCCAGCAGAACTTAAAGCCAGATGACAGCTGCAGGGAAAATGGGATCCAGACGAGCTTCCCTCTTCTTCAAAGTCTCCATCTCCCTCTCTCAGCACAGGAGATATACAGTACACACACACACAGCCACTGAGAGCCATCACGGGCCCCAGGGAAGGATTTGTATGCCGCCCCCCCCCATAAAATCACCCTTTTATCGCAGAATCCAGTAATTTAAGTGGTAGAATCTTTCTCATTTAGCATAGTTGTTTATTGTATAAGCAGCTGTTGCTTTGCTATTACATAATTCTAGTTCACCTTCATCTGTTTCTAGTTGTTAGGGAGTTTTCCCCTCCATGTACGAAATGCAAAAAAGGTTTATTTTCCATATTATAATAAAGTTTCCATGAATCTTATGGATGATTAAAGTTAGTCTACAAAACAAAATATTTGTAAGTAGTTTCTCATCGAGTCCTGTCACCAACTCAGGATTTAGTGAGGTATAAAAACGATCCTCTTCAGCTCAGTTCCAGCTAAAATGGCTGCATAAACAGAAGCATGGATTTAAAAGACTACACTTCCCATAAGCGCTTTCCCTCATGGCACTTTAATTCCCACAAGACCTTAAGTTGCTGCTTGGGATTCTCCACACCAACACTAGTGCAATTAACTATAGAACTGCAGGCTCCAGTGCATATCAGCAATTCCCTCTTTCAAATTTAGAATTCCCTCCATAATCTGTATTTCTAGTTCTTAGTCTGGAAGCTGACTACATGATCTGATAGCCTATTTTAGGGGGTCCTAAAAATGAGGGAAGCAGCTTATACACCAGTGTGACCTATAGGTTTTTCCCTGAAATTGGGGGGGGGGGGGACACGGGATGACGATGACTACTTATACACTGGTGCGACTTAGACAATGTTTATTACGGTAATACACCTGTTCTAAAAAGATTTGTACAGTGACGAAATGTTCCCCATTTAAGCACAATTCTAAGCAAATCACTGCTGCTTGGACCCTGCACACAGCACCAGCAGTACTACTGTGAAGGGTTTAAGAAAAGTTTCTAATTTGAACAGGGTATGATGCGATACGAATGAGTTGTCTAGGTGGTTAGGTACATTGAATGGGTGGAAAGTAGATGCTGGGGGCTAGTGGTCAAGGAGGGGGGGATAGGTTAAAGTGTGTTACCGGTATTTGAGAAGACAGTTTGAATAAAGGCAATTTCAGTACTACCAATACACTGAATTACTGAATCCCTTGTCTTAAGGTATTGGATCAGGAAAAGGCATATAATATTGTACTTAAAAATAAAACAAAAATAAATACAGGGCTCATACAACTGTTTTGAAGCAACACAGCAAAGCCTCCATTTAGCTTTTAAAAAATGGAATGTGGTTTAAAGGAGAAGCCAGGGGTAAAATCATAATACATACCATTTTTAGATGCCATATTTGATCTAATTAAGATATTTTTTTTTTTTTTGTAAACATACTTGATTTTTTGGGGAGATGCACAATAAAAAAACATGAATAAAAAAATGATTTCCGTTAAGGAGATACGTTGCATTAAATAGGTGTTTGCTGACAAAGAGGAACTGTGGAAAAAGGGTGTAAAGATGTGCAAACATCCTGGCCTCCAAAGTGTCAAAAGTATAGTATAATTTTTATCAAATATCCTGGTGAAGAATTCCGTTTTATATCCAATTACTGTGATTTTTCAAGAACCCTGAAAATTAAAAAAAAAAAAAAAAAAAAAAAAACACACTGTCTAGATGTCTTCAAGAGACCTTAATTACAAACTCTAGAAGTAGGTTATCAGCCACAGTATGCAAAGATACCTAATCTACAGTACCAAATTCATGGTGTATGAATATTTCATGTCTCACTAATGGTTTACAGCACACTGTGTTAAATGTGTTGAATGCCATCTATTATTAGAATACTGTAAATGAATAGTGTGGAACCACAAAGAAGACAATAGAAGGCATGTCATTGTTTGTTATGTTTGTTTACCTTTAAAATGGAATAAACAGGTGCAAATCATCCTGACACATGTAATAAAAATTAGGCGTTCATAAAAGCAAGATGTACCACTTGGCCCCTCTGGTAAATTGTGTATCAAACCCTATAAAATGTATTTACCAATGTAAAAGCAAAATCATCTCCTGTCAGAAGTTACCTCTGCTATGCAGCATTAAAAAAAAAATCCATATCCTGCCTGCCTAAAGCAAAACCACTTCAGACAATGTGTGTAAATGACAGTTCCTTTTTTTTCTAATCAGTTTGGCATAAAGCTGGACTGCCTGGTCCCAAAGAACAGTCAAGCACATGCCCGAAGCCACTGAAGAGAACTGACATCTTTTGTTTTTTCTTGTCAAGTGTATTACTCATCTTTCCTTTGCCTCAGGCCAGTAAGGGCAGATGTTCCTCACAACCTGTCAATAAAAGATGGTTTTGTGGCTGGCTAATCATGCCAATACACCTGCCTGGAAATTACTTTTTACCTGTCAAGCCTTGTAAAGTATGAACCTGGTGTTCACTTTGAACACATTAATCGTAAACCACAGGTAAGGGATGTCTGCTTTAATAACACAGTTAGCTTTTAATGAACAGTGTCGGATTGAAAACACTCATTAATAAAATGTGTCTAAAGATTTTATTGGATGAATTTATTTTAAATTCTCCAGAGAGATTACACTTTGATGTGCACATGTCACTTTTCTCTCTCTTTTTTTAAAATACAAATTGTAAATGCTGCACAAATTTAATTCCCTAACACAGGCTTGTGAAGCAACATCTTCCAATTAAGGATCCAGACTTAAGGTGCTTGTATGGCTATTACACACAAAACGCTGGGTTATTGGAAGTGCATTTTTAAAATGCCACGTAATGGTAAATCTTATATGGCAAATTGCTGATCATGTTGTGATATTAAAATCACATTTTTCTGCAGATTTTCACATTAAAGCTTTATGCTAATCTCAATAATATAACTTCAAAACAGCATTTAACTTGAATATAATTTTATTAATGCCATACACATATAAAAACATTTCTATTTAAACTAACACAAAGTGGACAAATATACTGAGAAAGCCTTAGTTATGCATACAAACAAAGACCACACAAAGTCTAGGCACACTCGTGTTTGGCTGGGTGAGGCTCATCTTCAAAATTATGCTGGGATGCGCCCTTCTGGTTTTTGTAATGGCGTTTGTCATTTTGCGTATTTTGGGAAGAAACAAAACACACAGAGACACACACACTAACAATATAAATGTACTTACTTGCAAGCCATCTTCATCAATTTCTGGTTCACTGTATGATGTTGGGCAACCTATAAAATGTATACATTGTTTAGTAATCGGATTTAGAAGTTATGTATCAGCACAGTTCACTAATAAAACTCATCTTAAGAACACATTAAAACACAAGCCGAACTGAAAGTATCCCAAAACAGCAGGATTCTTTTTGTTGGTTTCTTTGGTGCAGGATTTTTATAACATGGAACAGTATTTGTATTTTAATGTAACCAAAAAAAAAAAAAAAAAAAAAAAAAAAAGGAGTTAGTGCCCTTGACCTCTCATGATGCACAAGAAATTAGGATGCTTTCATAGTAAAGCAAGCAAATATTTTCTCTTTGTGATCAACCAACTAGTTTGATCTTTTTTTAGCTTGCGATGAGCCATGAATCAGATTTTTATCATTGTAACTACGTGGAGATCTATTGCTTCTCAAATGGGCAATTATATCCTATGGGGCAAGATGTTATTTTTTCCAAGCTAACAGCTGCAGGGGTGCTAACATGAAGCTCAAACCAATGAGTTTCATTTAGTTTAGCACTTCTCTCTCAAATGCCACCCGTTGTAGGTCTCAGTTTGGGGTTATGCATGTACTATGCATGTGTTAAGAGGTGACGTCATCAACCAGTAAGATTCTGGGAAGCAGAAGCAAGCAGCCCTAATTATTGACAGTGAACCTGGATATGGCATATGCTATATATAAAGCAAGAAAAAATAGCAGTTAACCAGAGGAACAGAATTCAGGACAAATACAATCTGAATACAACTTCACAACTAAGCACATTAGAGATAATTTGCATGACATTACAAGGAGATTTCAGTTTGATAATAAGCACAGGGCGACATTATAAAATGTATATTGAACTGGTTTCATTGTATTTTTGTGCTGCTCACTATCATGCACACTGGTATCTCAGGGACAGTATATTCAGTAGCAAGCACAATGTAAAATTTTTCTGGAGTGGTTATACTGCCCAGATTCTGTGTTTTGTGTTTTTTTTTTTTTTTGGTCAACTGTTACAGTTCTTTTAGTTTCCACAATCTATTCTGATGCACAAATTTGCATTGTAATTGTAATTGCAGAGGTGGAAGAATGATAGTGATGAGTCGTCATGGTTACTGGTGACATTAAGTGTACATTCTGCAGTCATACAGCAGTGTATAGGAATATGAAAAAAGAGATCACTATTAGATCAACTGTACGTTACTGAACTGGGGTTCAATTTGGAGCAAAAGTTTTAGGATTGTCAAGTTTTTCCTCTTTGTAAGGTTTTTCCTTATTTATGTTTCAAATCATTATCTATGTGTCAAAATCAAACCTCATCTGCTTGGATGTTCATTACCAAATTCAGAAATCGGGTTTGATATCCTAAAATGTACAAAGGTCAATTTTCCAGATTTGGCAAGGATCGTGATTGGGCCGGGTATATACAATCAGATGCCAAGTCATTTGGTTTTGTTACAGCAGCCAGTTTGTTTCGTTTTTCAAGGAAACAATTGCAATCTAAAATTCTAAATAATGAGAAATGAGGGTCAACAAAAGCAATGCAGGAGGTAGGGCTTTTCTTGTAGAGCTCCTAAAATTATGGAATGCTCTGTTCTTTTTTTTCCTGCTATGTATTGTACAGTGCTTTGTGATACATTTGTATAACAAGCACTATAATTATTATTTTTTATAGTGTTATGTGTGTGTGTATATATATATATATATATATATATATATATATATATATATATATATATATATATATATATATATATATATATACATACATACATACACACACATTATATATATATATATATATATATATATATATATGTATATATATATATATATATATATATATATATATATATATATATATATGTATATATATATATATGTATATATATATATGTATATATATATATATATATATATATATGTATATATATATATATATATAGTTACCTATATATTTGGGCTTCTAAAACCGAAGATTCTGAACATGAACAAAATAAGAGGAATTATATATATTCTCCTTACTTTTAAAAACAGAATTGACATTATGGTTTATGAAAGCTTTATTGTTTAATTATGTGCATTTACAGGCCATTTGCAATTGCCTGATGTAGATGTAACCTTTGCTATTTTATTTAGTTCAAGAAAACATGTGATTGAATCTTCAAAACTGCTGCGTCAAACTGTTTTACTGTGCTTTAATGGTAGCTTCACAGGAAGTAACACTATCTCATTCATGCTTAGTGATAAGATAAAGAAAAAGGGCTGGTACAGGTCAGCACACAGTGAAACATTGCAGTGGAATGCCAGTGGTAATAAAGAATGTCTTATAGTTTAACAATTAGAAAAAAAAAAAAAAAAAAAAAAAAAAGGAGTACATTTCCTTAAAAATTAAGGTTTTTGGGGAAAAAAAGGTCATGATTGTTAACATCAGTTGCTATTGCAAACGGATTCAAATATACAAGACACAGAAGGATAGGCTGTAATTTGTAAGAATTTTTAGGACTAAAAAATGGTCTTTGCCCTTATACATCTTCCATATAATTACAAGCCCAGGAGATCTACCAAGTAGACAGAATGGAGAGTAAAGTCTAAAGTCTAAAGTGGTGAATAGAGAAAAAAAATTAATAAAATAATAAAAACTAAACCTATAAGAACTTTTAAATTATGACAAATGCTTCTGTTAAATGTGACTGCAAGTCCTGATTACACTCTTGTAGTAGAACCTTTATTACAAGACAAGCATTGTTTACATTGGTTTACAAAAGGGAGTTTTAGCTGCAAACTCAATTACCCATTGACACAGTGCTGCCACAAGACAAACAAATTAAGTAAAATAAAATGTGCACAATCCCCTGAACAATTTTCATGCCAACACCTGTTAATAAAGAAAACATTTCACTTTATCAACTGTGGATAACATCGTTCTTACAGGTCCATGTTTAACTCTCATACATGGAGTTTGATTTTACCTAGAAATAACACCAACTTTTACAACACATGCAGAGGATTTATTAGGGTTTCATACAGCCAATAAAGCAGATGACGACTAAATATTATGACACAATTTGAAAATGCGTTTAAAAGCATTATACTGCTCTATTTAGTTGCACCTATCTTATGTAAACAATCTCCACCTTTGTTACAACACTCAGTGTCTCAAGCATATTGGCATTGCTCTGGCATGAAGTCAACACATGGTATTTTACATACCAATTCAGGACCAATGCTCAGTTTATAAAATATCTGAATTACATTCAACGACCGGTTTACCTGGTGTACCATTTATTTAGAGGATTGAAAAAGATATACGGACATATATTTGTCTGTCTTCTAACAAACTGGCTTCATCCACAAATAAAATTAGTTTGGTGGTTTCCTTTCAAGATTAAAGTCAGTGTGGGTCAAAACATAACTGGGCAGTTCAACAGAAATCATTTGTTTTAGCCGAGTCAAGGGGGTGGACCTTCCGTTTAAGGTTCGGCAAATGCATCTTGACTATTTCTAGTCTCGATCAAACAGAGAGGTGCAGAAGACCCTTAGGAAAAGATTAGCAGGGTAGATACAAACCTTTTTGGTTTTCAGCTGCTTTCTCTAAATTTTATATAAAAATATCTATCTATAGATGTTTTTTCTTTCTTTAAATACAAATACCTTGCTTACAGCTGCTTTCTATACTAAATGTTATAAAATACTTAATTACAGAATCACATTAACTTTGTTTAAAGGTACATAAACAAAAAAATAAACAAAAACGTACAGTTTTAAAAGAAACACGTTACAGTAAATACGTATTTTAATTTTAAAGCGTGATATTGTGTATTACTTTAGGTTAAAGAAATGTCTTCGTTGCATGTCTCAAGATATCTGTTACATGTGCACTATCTGGGTCATTTCAATTCAGCAGTGTCTTCTGGGTCAAAGCATGTTAAATGGCAGAGAGCTTTTCAATAGGGGAAACCAGGGCTCTACCTTTAGATTTTTAACTACAGGCCCCTCGGGCCATGGAGCTAGTGTTTTTACTGGCCTGGATGCAATTTTATCTGGCCCAATATATTTATATATTTTTTCATGATGGTTTTTATTTTCAGTATGTTTCTAACTGTGTATGGTAACGAAAAGAGAGCACACGTCTCAAAAGAAAGTGGCTAAAAGAAGCCTTTCAATATATGTTACTTCAGCCACTTAACATGTATATTCCAAGTGTTCCTTGCTTTGAATTATTTACAGGTTACTGAATAAACAAAGTAACTTGACTTTGATTCATCTGATGTCAGTACTTGATGGCTAGTTGTAAATTAGTAATGATAAACTATTATAATGTTGGAATGTACTTTCTATTTTGGCCAGGTTACAATATTTACCCTAAGATTGTTATAAATATTATTTGTTAGAATTAAACAGTTGTAGAATATGTAGGTTGCTATATAATGTGTTATTATATTTTGTATACACTACAGCAAAAATTATTATTTGGTGGTTTGACAATATTATGCTACCGTTGCTTTAATTGGAAGAGATACGTGCTGTGACGTTGCTGCTGCTCATTGAGTTCTGTGTATTTTAATTCAGTAAACAAAAGAAAAAACTTGTGCCTAAGGAAATAGTGTACAGAGTGAAAAAATCTTGTCTTGGACATTGTTTGAACACTTTGTGAACCTGGCTTAACTTTACCGGCTTACACTGTTATGCTGTCTGCTTGTGCACATGCATTTACCTTTTACTCTTGGTAGCGTAAGGCACCAGAGTTCGGGTAATCGAATACACAAATGTTGCACCCTGTGTATTCAAATAGGAAACTATTCGAAATTTCCAACCCTATAATAATAAAAATACTATTAAAACAATATTCATAATACAAGATAATAACAATCCTACTTAGAGCGTTGTCACTTGTGTAGCCTCTCCCAAGTCAGCGGCAATCATTTCGATTGTGTATCTGGATTTCCATCGGGACACCTTACTATGCGACTGGATATGATGTAAAGTAAATGTTGAATTCACAACAAATAAAGCTGCAGTTTTATCTGTAAGTTTGGGAAACTGACGCCAAGCAAGGCAAAACGTTACTTTTTGTTCTGTCATAATGAAGCCTCCACTCTAAGTGTTTGTCTTCATTTTTTTTTCCATAATTACATTCTTTAGGATTTATTGATTTCAGCGCTTTCCTTTCGGCTTATTGGTTGCTTAGCTGTAGAAAATCCGATTTGTAAACGATTTCCCGCGGAAACGAGTACCAACACAGCACTCCGGTACGCAGTATCAGTTTCTGACTGTACAACAAATATGATGCATGGCGGGAAGGTTAGGATTAGTTTGTAGTTATGTTTCTAAAAAATGGTTTGTAAATTAATTTTCAGCTTTTTGACACACTGGCCTGTTTTCCTGGATTCATGAAACTGAAGCCATATATACTATATATATATATATATATATATATATATATATATATATATATATATATATATATATATATATATATATATAGACACACACACACACACTAGTTAAATGTAACCGGTCCAGTCAGTCCTGTGGTGCGTCATAACTACCGGCCAAACTGTGCTCTCTACCATCCCCGGGCCACTGGGCCATGGTTAATGTCGAACCCTGGAAACAGCTGGCTGATGAAAATAAATAAGACCTTGACATGGTAGGGACCAGGTAAAATGACCAGGCAAGTGCAACACTACATGAAAGCATCACTTGCAAACAGAGATTCGTTTAAGCCAAGCGCAGTACCATATATCATGCATACTATACTGTGTATCTTTTAAAAATTGGATATTTGATACCTATATAATGAACAGAAGTGAAACTTCAGGAATTACTCGGCTTGCTAATCACTTTAAGCTAATAAGTGCTGGCTGTCTTGCATCAAATAAAGAGAACCTTCCTGAATCTCGAATATCTCCACATATCCCAAGTAATCTGGAGAGTAATGTACCTTGGTGGATATCCTCGATGGCTCTGCGAATGCCTCTGTCGAACGCTCTTGCATCAGCAGGACTCTGAAAAGTGAGTCCAAACTTTTTGTCACTGATCCTCCAGTGGTGAAATATTGGAGTCACCTTGTTGTATACTAGGTCCTTTTTCAATATACACTCCAAAACCACCTGTAAACAATAAAGGGAAACATTTAAAAATAAAATAAAACAAGATGTAATCATTATGAAAACTATCAAACATTAGTACACTAGAGCATATAGTACAACAAATCTCTGCTGCATTTCTTTGAGGTTATTCTTGTCTCCAAAAGAGCAGCTGTCCAGTAGGCCAGAGAACTAGTGTACAGTGATCAACAGAAAAGTAGTTATTCCAGAAAGTAAATATTTAAAACAAAATAGGACTGAAAGCTATTGTTAGTACAAACTATATTGATGAAGTGTCATTACTAAACCTATTCATTTAACATTTGAAAGAAATGTGACTATACAAAAAGGCACTGCATGGATAAACTGCATGTACAACACTGAGATCTGGGAAATTAGTTACTTCAAAACTGCGTTTCATACATTTTTTTCTGGTGAACCTGATGCCCTGAAACTGGTACTCTAGTCATGGTCAAGGGCTTTCTAAACATTTAAAAACTTGATACGTTAATTAAAGTTATTTGGATACAGTACCAGGGCTCTCGCCAGCGCTGTTAAGTGTAAACGGGCCGTTGTTACCTGGAAAAATGACGCTCTAAAATCAGGCCAAAATAATAATATTAATCCTGTGAAACATTGCTGATTTTATTTATGAGAAATTGGTTTACTTAAAATACTTGTTTCAGCACTGTTCTCAATACTGTTCAATGGATTGGTTGTGACAGCATGTTCTTTAGTTTGGTGCGTGTAATGTATCCGACACAGAGACGAGATTAAACTCCACTGAACTTTATTAGCAAATTCAACAACCAACACCGTTGCACATCTTTATTTAAACCTTAACAAGCTGGGTTAAATAAATAATGTGTTCCTACGAAGAACAGTAATGTGTATTCCAAACACTTGAGATATTCAATCTTTTTATTTCAAGGTCTTTAGAAAAAAAAAAAAAAAAAACACACACATAAAAGTTCCACAATTTTACAATAATCCTTTTGTATGACTTCAGTTTCCCATAGATAGATTCTCATACAGTATGTAGGTTTTAAAATATAAAATGTGAGACACAGTACATGTCCAGTTTTACTTGCGATAAGTGGAAAAAACATTTTTTGAATATTCCTTAACGAAGGAACAACAGTGACAAACGGGTATTTCACTTACTCTTGCAAGCACATGTGTGATCAAGTGTAAGTTACGGCTTTTAATGGTGCAACAACCACATATATCGGAACAACGACAACAAGAGCAAAACTTCAATCACATGAACAAAGTAAAGTTTATTAGAATATTTAAAATGTGAGATGAGGCACATTATCAGTATAGCTTTTTTTAGTAATCATTAAGTAGCCTATATTATTTTTAACTACAAATAACAATACAACTCACATGCAGAAACTACTTCTGTACTATGCAGTAGGCTACAATTGAAAAAAAAAATAGTTGTGAATTTAAAAAAAAGGTTTAGAAAACCTATTATTTCATAGAAGAATAAAAACAGCACTAATTATATCTACTTAACAGTTGGCCATTCTTAATGTTTTGAAAGGTTTCTCAGTCCGACAAAAACGATAACACTATTGCAAATCTAGTTTCCCCTCCATGGAATGGTGTCCATGCATTGCTAGGGAGTACATCATCCTATGGACGCAGACTCTGCATCTACCTACTGACACAGACATAGAATATTATATATGCTGATAACTACTTCCACAAACAGTAAGAGCGTGCATGAGTATCTCCATTTCTGTCACTGCCGCCGCACCCTGCTCCTCCCACCACAACGCTGTGAAATTCCTGGCAAGAACCCAGAGTACTGTATGGAACATAATCAGGTCAGAAAAAGTTCAGCCTTTCTCAGAAAGGTCTCGTAATTTTGTTTCATAATCAGGGTTTAGGAAACATGTGGAATACAGCATTTCTTTGATGCAATTGACAAAATAAGCTGTATATTGCAAGCTAAAATGTAAAATTCTCCTGAAGCTTCCTCTATAAATTTCAGAGGATGTGCTTTTTTCACATTTAATCCCAAAAACTGTTGCAGCGATTACAAGTGTCTTTTCAAAAATGTAAATACATCAATTCAGTTACAGTAAAGCTGTAAACTTCAGATACAGTACTTGGCTCAAAAGAATATCAAAAAGCCTTTAGTCTTGAACAGGTTTTAGCAGATGGCTAATTACAAAAAAATTAAAACTGTATTAAGTTTGATAGTTTGCAGGATTTCTCACCTTCCAATAAAGAAAAGGAGTTTGCCAAAAAAAAAAAAAAAAGTTACAAAACACAAGTTAACACAATACCTTCCTGAAACAATTCATAGTATATTACATCTGTATGCTTGGTTGTGTAAATAAAGTGGTCTGTCATTTTAATAGTCAAATTTGAAAATCTAAAAAGAACTTGCTCAATATCTACTAATCAAAATTAAAACCAACAATATAACTTTATACAAAAAGTAAGCACATTAAAAAACACACAAACCAAATTTACTGTATAGCTAAAAAGCAGTGTTACTGTAACCTACAGTCTCACACTCATTTACCCAACATAGCCTAAAACATTAAGCGTTCTTCAAATATTTTCACGTTATCAGTCTCTGGTGCTGAACTTGAAACGAAGAGCATTATATTGTACAGTAACAGTTTCACAAAGCTCATTATTAAATCAGTCCTCCGAGTTAACTCCAGCACAGCTTCCTAGTAGATTAAATGAAATGGGAGACGGGCATTAAGGGCTTTGTGCTATTTGTGAAGCAACTGGAAGTCCCTTTTGTCTCTCTGCACTAATAAAAATAAGGCAGGCTTTTATATCAAATAACAAACAAGCGCCAACAAGTACAATGGTATGCTCTGGGGCGAAGCTAGTCTTCCAGTTGGGTTGTATATTGCAACAGATTAATAAAAACAGTTCTAATGTATCAATTCAGAAATAAAACAGAGTCATCTTACAAGATTATGACAAGCCAGATAAATAATAAATAAATAAATAAATAAATGTATTAAGCTAGAGTACAAAAAAAACTTAGCATTACAACAAGTCACAACACGTGTAATTTTATTACATTGTTTTTTCTTTCCTTATTTTACCTGTAGTGAATAAGGTATTATTTTCATTTATTCTGTATTATAAAATGGCTTGGGTAAAAAAAGTGCTCCAATTCGCTAAAAAAGATTCCAAACAACGTAGACACATCAGTACAACCAAATGGTTTGGAACACGTTCTCATCATGAATTGAAATGCAATACCCACATTGTATTATTGTTCAGTACTAGAAAGCTTCCAGAACTGGCAAGCATTTTGTCCCGGTATCAGTGCACAGTAGTCCTCTGTTAATATAGGGCGAGCGTTGCGTGAAGATTGCAGGAATGGCGGGTGTTTGTAGCGTGAAGCTTGAGTGAAGGATACATTAAGGTTGAGCGTGGGAGGGCATTGAGAGGGGCGCTGTGGTGCTGGCGCAGCAAACAAAATCCTTTAGTCTTTACAGCGTCTCTTCAGCAGTCCGGGTTTTTTTTTTCTTCCATTTTTATCTTTTTTAGAAACATTGCATACTTGCACATACATGCTCCAGTTCAAAATAAAGTTGATTTACGTTTAATATCACAGAAAACAATGCATCTTGGAAGGCTTTAGCGTAAAAATGCACATTACAAAACCATGAATTAATTTTTTTCTTCAGATTAAAAAAGGGTTGTCCACATGTTTTAAATTGTTTAGTAGATCTCTCTCCACGATGCATTTGTTCCTTAAATCAGCAATACATACAATTACTGTAAAAGCTATGCTGTACAAAGAGATGTAGTGTCAAAAAGATTTAAAAAATCAGTAACTGTACTAACATTATATTCAGTTAACCTTTACATATGTAAATATAAAACAGATGTGCAGCTACAGTATACATCCTTACACACAGAGATTGTCTAGAGAGAGAAGGGTTCTTCATTTTACTGAAGGATTGCCTGCCATAAACTGTAACCTACTTCCTACTGGACCAATTCAACCAGTAAAGTTGTAATAAGATTTTATTTTTTATTTTTTTAAATCACTTTATAAAATCAACTTATGTTGTAATGTAACTGTAGTCTACCATTACTCCTTTATAATACATATTGCTCCAAACTCCACTGAATATTACAAATGTTTTTTTAAAAAGCTAAAAGAAAGGAGATTATATACGAAAGAGATAGAAATGTTAAACTATTTTGCATATTTCTAATATACATTTATTGTAGTACACATGTTTCATTATCAATTCTTGATTGGGTAAATATTTTAGTTGAGAACAGCTTTAACGCCCCCACCCCTCCCTACAGCACAATGGGTTTTACACATTGCTCGAATGTGTCTAAAGCCTGTCTAATCTTCATTCTTATAATGTAGTTATTGTAAAGCAAGTACACCAAGAGTACAGCCTAAAGTAGGGCACACAAAATTCAATGTTGGTTTTGTTTTTTGAAGGAGTAGAAAACGTTAGTTTTAAACTACAAACAGTGTTATCATTATATTTGATGATGTTTAGTATTACTGCACAAAAAAAAAAAAAAAAAAAAAATGTATTGTCAGACCAGTCGCTAGAGTTGAACTACTATAATTCACCGGCTTTTTTGAGAATTTTCCTATGATATTAAAGTAAGTTTTAAGTGTCAGGAAGCCATAATTAAAGTAATGCCAGAAAAGGTGACATTTTACAATTGGACTTTACAATGTATTATAAACTGGCAAAGGTGAAATGCCCCAGCATTTACTTTGGGCAACTACTGTGTTTTTAGAACTTTGTAATTGTACACAATTTAACTGGAAGCTTAAATGCTTGGATGAATCAAAGGTTAGAAACAGTCAATTGCATGGGGAATTAGAGAGAACACAAATTCTATGCTGGTAACATGCCTTTGTGAATAGACTTGCATTTATAAATACATCATACTTCTTTTTAAAGCACCATCACTGGTGAACTCAAATAAATCAAAACAATCCATCAAATATATTTGTTATTGATGCTGTCTGTCATGTGGTATAGGGAAGGAACGTTCTGTAGGGCGTTTCTTTGCTTTTGATTAACCACTTGTATATCTGTGAAGATCGCATTTAATCCGTAGCTTAGATTTTTTTAAATATACCGCTATTCATTTACATTTAAGATCCATGAATGCCAGCGGTTGCTGTTTAAGAAAAAAATATATATATGTGTTGTCATAAAAGAAAACTGAAGCTTTTTTAAATAACTAATGGGACTACAGGATGTCATACATATTTTAAAATTGCCAAACCCAGAAAAAAGAAGCATGATAGTGTTTTAAATTGAAAATAACCATTAGGAATGGTAATACTGAAGAGAAAGCAGCTGCACAGGTAAAGTACCCTGTGGAAAGAAAGAAAAAAACAGCCTACATTACACAATTAAACTAAAATGACCGGATTATTAACATTGATGTACTGTGTTAAACAACTCTACCCCCAAATAGGACAAGTTTAATAGGAAAGCATTTACATGCTTACTTATATCCATGATAAAACAATACGCTGAAAGATTTCCCTGGGTTCTGTATCAGTAGCCTGGCTAAGAGAACACCCCTTGGGAAGCAAGCAGTGTTCTCCAAGAGTTGACCACAGGATACAACACGCCATCACAATATGAATAAAAAAACAATGTATTTATTACTTGTCATGACACACGTGCATCAACATATGAAATTAACGGAGAAAGTTATTTTAAGCAGATCATTTACAATGGGAAAATTCAGTTTCATTATAAGGTTGTTAACTAAGCTGAAGTCTTCCTTCCTATAAGCAGAGACTACTGTATTTTCAATTCAGGGTTTTTTGTAAGTTAACTGTCATTTTTACATCATTTGTTTTACATTTAAGGCCCACTAAGGGTTATATGTGTTGTCATAAAAGTACTGTACTGCTGCAGTTGGCTTCCTTGTCCACAATAAGAATGATGTGTGAAGGCAGCCTTAGAGAATTTGCAGGAGACCAGCATGAAAGTAGCGCAAGTGTAGAAGGAAAGCAACGTAGTGGTGGTGGGAATCACACTACTTTCACATTGTATGCACTCTTATTTAGTAACATTGTGATGTAATCTTTTGGACTACCAAGTTTATATAAAGCATCGTGCCAGTAGTGAGGGAGCTGAGCGCGACTGCAGTTTCGAGGAAGTTCAGTCTGTGTTCAGTTCAATGTATCAGTGTACAGTAAGTCAGTGTAGGACAGAATGATACTGAGAAATGAGCCTAAAGTAAGCATAACGAATTTTGAACTAAACAAACAAGTTATTCCTTTTTATTATTGTTTTACTTTTAAGTCTCGCCTGACTGTTCATAGGAAATCGCCTAAAATCTTCATTAATCCTTAGCGATAAATTTCCATAACAGTCCTACTATACATTACACATCCACCACTAGACAACATAACATTTTGTTTACACAATCCAGTTGCCACAGTAGGCTGGAGCACAGAGTTATTGTTGCGGCTAGACTGGCTGGTGCCAATGCTAGTAAGGAGAGTGCAATAAGAGGAAGTAAGCATTTCAAGGAAGAATGAGTCTACATTGCATGCCAAAATAGATGCAAAAAAAAAAAAAAGAAAAAAATTCCGCTTCAAACTAAAAGGACACTCTTCATCAGATACTCAAAGATTATTATTGTTTTTAAATTTTAAATAAGAGACAAAACAAAAAAAATAATCATTTCCACATATCATTCCATATTTGGTAAAGAAAAAATGCAAGACACAAAATCTGTAGGAACACACATTCAAATATACACTCAACATTTATTTTCACTGTGGTAGTTTCTTGGTTGAGATTTGTTTCAGGTTTTAAAAGCATTTAAAATGCTGAACAAGTAAAATGGTTACATTGTTTGTTTTTTTTTTTTTTATTTGGACATTCAGGAGTTTTATTGTTTCTTTAGCCTTGAACCACTGTTGGAGAGAATTTATTTATGGACCCAAAAAAACAAATTGAATTTACACCAAATTCAGTACAAGAGCAACAACACACAGTGAGAAAAAAGAAAAAGATGACTACTGGTAATTAGGTACGGTAGAGCATATGCAGTAACTGATACTTGGTCTTTACTGTAGCTAAAATAAAATGCAACCTGCAGGTAAACAAGATTAACCAGTACTAAAGGCATGCTGGAATGCAGCCACCCCACTCCAAAAAAATGGTGATAAAGGTCTGATTTTCTTTGAGAAACAGAAAGCACACATTTGAGAGCTGCACTCAATAGTTAAATTATATTACAGTATGAAAATACAGAATTCTGGTGTGGCGGATACCACTTTGGATTGGATTCACAATAACAGTATACAGTACCAAACAGAATAAAACATAAAAAAAAGCCATGCAATCAGTCGAAAATACATTCTGAATAAACACATGGGAACAGCAATAACATTTTCAAAAGACAACAGCACTGAACAGCATGTAACCGGGAGGTGCTTAAAATAATAATACAAAAAAAAAACAACAATACTGATAACGTGTGGTACATCCAACTGAAATCCATGCACTAATGTACTTTACATATCTTACAATAAATTGCACAGTAAAATAGTAATAGAAAATAAATGCAAAATACCGGTACGATGAATAGTCAGAAATTATTTTTGGATTAAAGTAATTTACTTAAGCATATACTGTAGTTCTGCATACTCTAGTACCATAAGTACTGCACATCATACAATGATCGAAAACATGAAGCATTGTTTTGTCAAAGTGAAGACAGAAAGAACAGCATTCAGAATCAGAGTCACAGTACAAAATGCCTAAGCAGACGTGAACCACGCAAGGACTGTTTGGGCAAAAGCAATGTGGGTCTGGAGACGAGCGAGTGGTTAGTCGTGATCGATAATGTCAAACTACAGGCACATACTCTACAGCGGTTGAAATAACTGAGTGACACTATGATTGGGCTTCAGTAAAGTGTCACAGTGCTTTGTTCCCCCCGTCTGAATCTTTAATGAAGTCTAGACATTTATAGCACAGAAGGGGCGCTCATTTTACTTCGCCACCTAAAGCACAACGGTTTGCTAAAAGAACAGGCTTGTGACAGACAGCTAGACACAGCAACTGAATATTTGAACTTCTTTTCTGGGCCCTAAAAGGTTAGGGACATTTAATGGGTTATAGTATTTGCTCTAACATAAAGGCTAAACAGGGCAATTCTATATATCTTTCAGGAAATTTAGTTTCAAAACAAAAACTTCTTTACATACTGTAACACATTTATATGGCCAGGTTTGAAATTCCATGCACCAGTGGATCTAACCAGATTTGAGTTGCAGTACCTTTATTAAAATCAGCCTGTGTGTGTAAGGACTTGTTATTTTATATTCCTAATGTCCATCTCACAGCTGGTCCTGTAGGAATACAATGAATCTTCAAGATGTGCTTCCTGTCCTAAGGCTATATCAGGAAAGAGGTGGTTTTACGCTCCTTCCGAAATGACCCCAGTCCTTTGATGCAGATCACTTTGGAAATCTCCACAGACTAGAAGACTTCCTCCCTCTCCCTCTCCCTCTCTCCCTCTCCCTCTCCCTCTCCATCTATCTATCTATCTATCTATATATATATATCTTACACATTTCCTCCTTGGCCATTCACAAATAACAGCCTTTTCTATAAAACAAGGAATACTTTGTCTCTACCTTGTTGACCACTTGGATATAGTGGTCTAAAACAAGACATAATAAAATTCTTATGTAACTAGAAGAAAAACAAATTCCATTGAGAATGTCTTGAGCTTTTTTTTTTCATAAAATAAAAAGCAATTGCTGACTGAAATATGCTATCTGTTGACTAATTGGACATTATCCTTTGTTAAATCTGGATTGGTTTTATACGCTACAGCATCTGAGATACTTCATGGAGCCAATGTACTGTAAAAGTATCTTTACTGAATCTAAGTGGCTTAATCTTTTTTTTTTTTTTAAATAAAGATAAAAAGCTACATCTGTAACTTAAAACAATGAAAAGGGAACAAAGCTTTCAATGTAGAAAAAGTATAGGAAATGAGGTTTAAATTAAAATCCAGAAAGTATTTAAGCCAAACTGCCAATTAGGTTTGGTCTCCAAGGCGAAGTCTGATTACAACAGCATGAGTCACAACCATGTTTATCAGAGCCAAAGTCACAGCAGGAATCCCTTTTGAAATTATTTAATTTAAAAAATATGAAAGTAATACAGGCAAGTTCCAGAGCAGACGCATTTAACTTACTAGTGATGTAAAATATTAAAATACTAATCACCTTTTAAAATTACTTTTCCATGTCTTGCATACGACGTTCCCTCTAAGCTTTTTAGATAGAAACTTGCCATTTTGACTGAGAGAGTAAATTATCAGTGAAAAGCCTTCGACCATGCATTAACCCTTTTGATATATTATTGTTGTTGCATTACACAATTTTGAATCAATATTCCAAACAAGTATCTCAACAATTAAACAATTTGCTTTCAATTTAAACAAGACAGTTATTGTGGCTCTGCCTCGAATTCTGAATCACCTACCGATTTATCTATATATTTCTCTATATGTGAAGTGTATATTTACCTTTATGAAGCCTGTGAGATCTTATCATAAATGCAGCCCTGTCAGTTGTTATCATGGATATAGACTGCATGCTTAACTGGTAGCGTGCACATAATTGCTTTATCCTACTATATAAAAAAAAAAAAAACACTGGCATCTGCACTCCCTTTAATTGTAACCATCTTTAGGGCTACTAATTTTCCATTTTTTGGGAATAGTACGTTCTGTTTTAAAAAAAAATGGCCAGTTGTTTCTGCCCAACACGTTTTATCAACGTATTCATTAAAACATGGCATCCGAACATAAATATAAATGTTGCTAGTTAAAATAAGTAAATTAATAAATATTACCACAATTATTTATGTTTATTAAAGCCGGGATTTTCAATAAGACTGTTGCTGCTGTAAGGAAAAGCACCTGAAGACACTTCAGACCTGTGAATGTTTATAGACATCACGTGGCTCATTGCTGGCATTAAAATAAGCAGGAAAACCTAGGAATTATATTACAACTGGTCAGCACTGTTGTGAGAATCATATTTGCAGTTTTCCACTGACACTGTAGTTCAGTTTACAAATGAAGGTATTTTTACAACTACCTATTTCTTATTGCTGACATTGCAATAACAATAAAAATATGATAGTTTAATAACAGTCCAGCAATGTCATGTGAGAGCAATCCTATGTACAGTACTGCACAAATTAAGTTTTACTGGCTTTACAACAACCAGGATAAAATATGAAACACTGATTTAAAAAAAAAAAAGTTACGATTGTGACTTAAATAGCGCCCCTTTAACGTAAACGCATAATTAATGTAGTAATTAATAATCAGTATGCACATCTATAGGTATGTGAAAAATACAGCGAACAAGGGGTGGGGCTCAGCTGGAAATACAGTACCGAGTGTCCTTTTGCGATTCAATGCCTTATAAATCTGTTGGCAATATGATCTTTTAATGGTATTGACTCCTACATGATCAATGGAATAACAGATAAATCAGAATTTTCTTTTAGCCCTGTCTTTTACTGAAACATTGCATTTTTTTCTTCGTGGTGCAGCTGCCATGATGAGTTTTAGCAGAGACACATGACTGAAGTCACATGATGAATAAAACTCAACTTGCAAAAAAAAAAAAAAAAAAGAAACTGCACCTGGTATGCCATCTTCAATTACTATATGCTACATTTAAATGTGCATTTGACTCTAAATTAATATTTTGATTACATTTTTACCACAATTCTTTACTGCGTTTCAAAATGCTTGAGATGATGATATTTCTGAAGTGGTCGTTTTTTTTAAAAAAAAAGGGAAATAAAACTTCTAAATAATTCAGAAAGATTTTGCTTCACCAATTAGTATTCAATTATACGACAAGCAAAGTTCATGAGTAGCACTCTAGAGGCAAGTGTCTGCCTTGCCCACCATGTACAGGAATGCGACGTGTATTTTTACAGAGGGAAATTAGAGAATCAGCTGCAAGACAAACACAAATATGCTTATGTTAACGCTTCGCATGAATGCTCTCAAAATTACAGGTTTACCTCGAGATCTTGGAGTCTCGGTTAAATTTGATATTCATGTAATGACTTGCGAAAGTTAGTAAACCGAGTGCGAAGGCTGTTGCCAGTTATGAAAAATTTACATATTTTAGCCTTAGGAGGGAACGATGCTTGCATACAAAGCTTGCATTGTATTGTTGTATTTATATGTGTAGTTTCATGCATTTAATCTTGCATGAAACTACACATATGCAACACTGTTAGGAAGCACATCACATAGTGTTGCTACAATTTCCTTCCAACTCGATCTATAATAAATATGTATGTAACAAATCAAGTTTCTTCCTGTTCTAATTGAAAATGCCAATTACAGGTGTTGAGCCCAGTTGTAACCTGGCAATGAAAGTATATTATATAAATATGGCAGCCAAATGATCGACACATCTCAAACTGCATTTAAAATATTTATTTAGAGATCTCTGTAAATAATCAGTTCTGAAGATATCTAAAAATAAGATAGGCATCTCAAATTGATTTACAGATATCTATACATAATGGTTTTGCTAGTATGGTAAGCCAAACTATCATTTAGAGATATCTTGAAACAACTTCCTCTTCATTTAGAGATATCGCTAAACCATTAAAAAAAAAAAATCTGTAAATAACTTCTTGTTCACTTAGAGATATCTCAATCATTTAGAGATATCTCAAAATGAAAAAGAAGTCATTTCAAGATATCTTAATCAAAATGCATTTTAAATCTCTCATTTAAAGCCCCATTTAAAAGTTACCTGGAAATCACTGAGATATCTCAATGTATTTTAGATATCAAATATTTAGGAGATCTGGAAATGATTTATAGATCTCTTCAAATATTTAGAGACATTTATAAATTAAATTAATTTGAGATCTCCAAATGATAATTTGGCTTGCAATATACAAATTGTATTTGAGAACTGAAGTCTTACTGTTTTGTCCTTTAGTCTCTCTCCATGGATAAGAAAATCAGTGCAGCCATTTTCTTCCTGGCGACTGACTTTGTAGACCGTAACACAGCTGAGTCCACCCCCTCCCCACGGCAGCCATCCACCACTTGAGTCATCTCGGGTCATCACCACTGCTCGCACGCGTGCATAACTATCACTGAAACGCAAAATGAATACAAAAAATGAATAATGATAATAAATGGCAGCTTAATGCATTTTAAAAGAAACCCAAGCCATCTTAAAAATATCTACAGTCCACCATCTTCACGTTTCAGAGAAGTATGAATAAAAGTTAATATTTTAAATTAAAAAGTTGTCAATTAGCTGCTATATTGTTTAAGTTGGTGTCCGTCTACTGCATTCCTTCAGCCTTCTGACACATTTGAATATTAAAATGTTTATTTTTACGGTTCCACTATGAAATCGTTCCCAGTTGGTTTCAGGACAATAACAGACATTTCAGACAATTTCCTGAGCCCTCCCGATTCTGTGGCTTTCATCAGGAATAACAGCTATAAAATTAAATTTGGGAACGAGGGAAGTTGCAGGTACTCAAATGTTCAAATTACGGCTTCTTGAAGCACAATGTACCAGAAGCAAATTTAAAAAAATCTGGAAAAATGTGAATATTTATAAAGTGGCAAGTAGAGAATTTTGTTTGTTAATTTTAATGAAATAGAAATGGAGTATAAACAAAATGCAGACACAAAACAATTAAATATTGGACATCTGTACCAAATGATTCTGCTATTAAATGTTAAGAGCTTAAATCAATGCAAACGCAATGCAAAGTGGCCGTTCAATACAGCACCTCAATGTGTTAGTTACGGTTACTGAAAATCTAGCATGCAGTGTTTACATGACTGCAAATATGAATTATTATATTATTATATTATATTATATTACCTTAAATAACCCGAAAATAAAGCATGGATAATGCAATGGTGTTAGACTTGTACAAAACCTATCACATAAGGATTTCCTTAGTAGATCATTGGCCAAAGTTAAACTGTAGTTTCTGTAACACTAAAAATATGTGGTTGGAATCTTGATAATGTATGAGGTGATCATGTAGGAGCAACTGATGAAGCAGCAGCTGCAGATAAACATAAATGAATAGCCTATAAGCTCCATGCAAACATATATTTGTATTGAAACATTAGTTCACTGTCAACCAGAGTCCACAAACTGCATATCACGTTACACGTGTAATGACATACACTCAAATTATTTTACCAAAGTATGAAAATGTACAAAGATAAAGCATATTCTGAAAGGATTCAAAAGACATTTAATACAAAGTTCTGTGCAGGGTCTCTCTCAAGATTGTAAGCAGTACTGTATCATCTTGCACAGTTTGGGCAGTGTGTTCTAGCTGGTCAATCCGTACAAAACGATATCTCTTCCAATAACAGTGACCCCTATACACAATGTTATTAAAAACCACAAAAACATTGATTGTACTTGCTATTAAACAAATGTGTGTTTTTTGTTTTTTTTTCACTTTCACATTGTGCCACAGTGTTACGATGTATACAAACAATGGATGAATGTACATAGAAGATGCACTGGAGTTTTGTTAAATCTCTTGTTATTTATAAAATTGTTTAAAGAAGATCTGGAACTTTAATAGAACATGCTTGTCAAGCCTCAAACTTATCAATTTGTTTCAGGGTGTGTAATTTCAAGAAATGGAGGTCACCTTTAAAAGTGTCTGTCTGCACGCATGCACACACACAGTGACACAGTCACAGGTAAATAAGCATGTTTCTCCTGTACAAATCCATCTGCATTTGGTTTGATTCAAGCCTTTTTACTTTGCCAGAGGGGAAAAAAAAAGCCTAAACGCCTTCTCTGGCACAGATCACAGCTTGTTTTACCGTGGACACTGTGACCTCACATTTTCTTTAAAAACACAATCAGAAAACATGTAGCCTATACTTCTGTTGTAGGATCCTCTCCAAATTTGTTAGAAATCATCTTATAAATACATACAGTATATTTATTTATACTGTATGTGTATATGCAGTATATTTATAATTAAGGGTTGATCACCACTCCACAATATGTCTTGTTTCTTCTACTGTGGTATGTATTGTGTATTGACAAATACTTCCATTCAAAGCAACAAACTGGGGGCCTGTCTGTTATACTACTACTCACCATGTTCAAATGGATTCTGTCTGGGCTGATAAAAGTGGCACATACAGTGGGTAGAAATATTCTCTAACTTACTATTTTACAGAGAAGGTCCTTAGCTGAACATCTACACTATAGCTGAAACATTAGAAATAAGTACTATTGATGAATAATGACATGATGGTTTTAAGAAGCACACTGCAGTTTGCCTGCAACCTTTCCATGAAGTAAATACAGTACATCTGGAGAAAGTGTAAATGCACTTTAACAATGGGGAGCTACCGCTAATGTAAAACACTTCACACTTTGTTTAACTGCAAAACAATTAAGATTTGACTGAGATCTCAATGTAAAATGCATTTTATTTCAGTTGCTGCAGCTACAGTGTCACAAAGCTATTTTCTGGGAATGCAAAATATATTGAGAGAGTGTTAATTTTACAAGACATGAAAGAATATTGCAGGCCTAAACAAATTGATCCATTTATTTTTTTCCTGAAAAATCTAATGCTTTACAGCATAGTAATGGGATTTTTTTTTTTTTGCCTTGCACAAGCAGGTAAGGTAAGTACACAAGTTGCCTACTTGTTGAACCTAAATTTACTTTATGAAAGTTTCAATGTAAAATATAACTATTTAACATTATTTATGATGTAGACTAGCAACACACATTTTTTTTCTAATAGTTGAATGTTCGACATATTAAGGCTGCTCTGAACATCAGGTTTTGGATATATCATGTGACAACTATATCAAGTCCTACAACAATACAAAAAATAACTTCTTGCAACTCACACATTGTACAGCAAACTTGAGCTTCCACACTTGATTTCAGGTTCTATCATACATTCTGTACAACGGGGTCTGTCCAGCGAGAACACACATTCCTCAGGCATTTGGGGTGGCCCATTCCACCAAGACAGTCTAAGGACCCTCGTGAAAACCGCTCCTTTTATTGTCCACTTTTTGTCTCCCCTAAGTAGCAAGCAAAGTAAACATTTGCTGTTCCTTGCAATGACAGCCTGGGGCAATGCAGCATGCATCAATTGTAACCCCCCCTGTCTAACTGTTATTGACAGGAAGGAAATGCCAAGAAAGCAGGAGCCATGTCGCTCACACCACAAGACCAGAAGGCAAGCAGCTGTCCCCTAGAGCGCTGACCAGAACCTGACCTCTCCATGTCAGTATGTGTCCCTTAGTGAACTCGAGAACAAAGGGGGCAGACCACTTATTCACTGAACTTTTGGCATGCACAATAAATTAAGAAAATGGAGTAAATGATAAAGCTTTGCGATTTTAACACTGTACTGTAGCCGACCGAGTGCTGTACTGATTCAGCCATCACAACTACCAACTGCTTTGTCTTTACTGCACTTACTGTAGCTTAAACTGTTTCTGCTGCAAGCAAAATATCCCAACTTAATCTCCTACAATACATTACAACTGCTCTTATTTGGTTTGCACTAAATAAAGATCATTTAAAAGATGGTGCTAATATGAAGACAGCTACAAATGCAATGCACATTTAAAAGCGTTGTTCTAAAAATAAGTGCCTCTTGCTTCCAGTGCTAACATATGAGCACAAAACACATTTAAAAATAAAAAATAAAAACTTCAAAAATCATGTTATATAATAAAAACAATTGTAGGAGGAGTACAGGACTTATTTACAATACAGCCATTCTCCAAAAATTAATTAAATAAATAAATGTGCAGGGAGATCTATAAAAATAGTCTAACTTCATTATAACGAACCCTCCTGTAACCTGGAGATATGTTTGTTGTATCAGGCTGTTCACTATACCAGGGTTTGGCAATTTGCTGTACCTGAATAATAAAGAAACGCCCAAATTGAATTGAACATCTTTATACAGTAGTTCTTTCAAGACAACCTTACGCTGATCAACATTTAAACTGTATATTTAAAAGAAAACAGTAAAGAATTGAAGCAAAAAGAACACTTACATACTGAACACAGTAATTACATGCCCTTTCTCTTGAAAAACATATCCAGCGTAGATTACTTCATATTTTTCATGCTTTTCTCAATGCATGCTGTTTCAATCTTGTTAGCTCCTCACGCCTGTTGCCATGGTTGCAGTTTGTGTGGAGATGGCAACAGTCACACATGATCTATATACAATATAAAATATATATATATATACACTATATATATAATATATTATATATATATATATATATATATATATATATATATATATATATATATTAATATAATATATATTAGTTTTTTTAACACATTCACACACATTCACACTGGAGAACGTTCAGTCTCAATCATTACCGAAATCGCTTTATTCAGATACATTTTCTAAAAGTCATTGTTTTAATAGAGCTAATTTCCATTGAAAAAAATAATAATAATAAAAAAAAAAAGTTCTTGCTGCTTGGATCATTTAAAAAAGGGCGTTCGTTATAAAGAAGCGTTTATTATAGTGAAGCTGGATTGAATATTTCTGATTGACAGGCTACAAAAAATAATTATTTTACCATTCCCCCAGGTAGTAGATGTTATTTTAAATGTCTGTATTTTGAGTGAAATGGAAATGGATTTGATACCACAAGTGTGGGCAGAAACACAATTTGTTGCACCCAAAATTAAGCAAAGCACAATGGGCAAACTTGGGCACCTTGCTGGGTGCAACATAAGGTCAGAATGGATCAGCTGCTAGCGGAGAGAGAATGGGTCTTAAAACTATTCCAAGTTAGTCTGCTGGATGGCTGACTTCCCTTCCAAAGTCAGAACAGTAGCCACGGATCAAAACATTTATTTTAATGCTGTAGTTTAGAAGACGAACAGCCTGTTATTTTAATTTAGTAATTAAAAAACAAACAAATATAAATCGCAGGCTACATTGTATGCTCTAAGTTTCTGCACTGTAATACAAGCCAATTACTATACAGCAAGAAAATAATGTTGTTCATTTAATGTAAATGATGCAGTTGCATTTTTCCAGTAGTTAAAGAATCTTTATGCTCAAAGTATGTGATTTTCTGACAGACAATGTTTGATTTATTTTTTTTTTTTTTAATGAATGCGTATTACAATTCACACCTTAGTAATTTAAATGTAGTTTACAAATGTATAACTAATTTCATTGTGTCACATTTTTTCATCTCTGTGCAAGAATCACTCTCCTGTTGGCAAAAAGCAAGAACGCCTGTATCAATAACTATTAGAAATGCAAGAGAGACAACAGCTTTACTTGAAGTATAATCAGACTTTGTTTTAACGAAAGCTTGCTTTGATTGTCTGCTCATCAAAACTGTATTGTGTCACAGCACATGACGGCAGTTACTTCCAGGACCCGTGACAGGTCGGCAGCAAAAGCAGAAATGCCTTCACACTACAGCAGTACCTGAACTGCATCTTTTGGGGATGTGGCTGGATCCCTGGCTGCAAGCCAACCCCACCTCTCTCCCCCCATGCTCTGTTACACACAATGGTTGCTTCTCCACTGAATTTTTACGTTATTAGATCCTGGCCTTCAGTTTTTGTGCTCACACATTACAGTCACTGGAGCATGCTGCAGGAGAGGCACGCTCTGCAAGTTAAGACTGGAAATGTCCTTATTTCATTAGCATTAGAAAGGAAGAAAAGAAAAAAAATCACCAGTTCTGGGCCAAAAGCAAGTTCAGTTGGAGACTATTGAAATTCCCCAAAACTGTCTATTCCAAATTTTTCAACACTAAATTTATATTTGGAATAGCGAACACCGTTCCACACCATGTGCCACCACCATGCATCACGGTAGGGATGGTGTTCTCAGGATGATGTGCGGAGTTAGGCTTGCGCCAAACATAGCGCTTAGCGTTGAGGCCAAAAAGCACTCTTCTTCCACTTGGTCTCAGAGTCTCCCACATGCCTTCTGGCAAACTCTAGCTGAGATTTGATGTGAGTTTTTTTCAACAATGGCTTTCTTTTTGCCACTCTCCCATAAAGGCCAGTTTTGTGAAGCACCTGGGCTATTGTTGCTGTATGCACAGTGTCTCCCAGCTCAGCCGTGGAAGACCAACTCCTTTAGAGTTGCCATAGGCCTCTCAGTGGCCTCCCTGACTAGTGCCCTTCTCGACAGTATACTCAGTTTTTGAGGATGGCCTGTTCTAGACAGGTTCACAGTTGTGCCATATTTTTTCCATTTCTTAATAATGGACTTTACTGTGCTCTGGGGGATATTCAATGCCTTGGAAATGTTCTTATATCCTACCCTGATTTTGGTGCTTTTGTAGAACCTTATTACGGATTTGCTTTGAATGTTCCTTCGTCTTCATGATGTAGTTTTTGTTAGGTACACCAGTAAACAATATTGCAGCCATATAGAAAAAACAGAGTTCTGTTTAAGTTGGAGTTCTTAATGTTGCATTTCAAAAAAAAAAAAAAAAAACTTTGCACTGCAGGAGATGAAATGCTTAGTACAGTTGACAACACTATTAGGGAGCCTCTGTAAATGTAAAAATATCCTGAATAAGCGGCTGTCCCAATTGAGAAAGGACCTTAGTCACACTTTTTTATTTTAATTCTAAAGAAAAAGAAAGAAATCACATTATGAATAAATGTTAAATGCATCATTTGAAATACAAGTCATATTATTCTTGCACCCTGAACAGCCTGAGCCAGAGGCAAATCCACTAGTTTTCGCTTCTTAGACATGATGACAACTAGCAAATGACAAGCGAGGCATAAAACAGTGGTTTAGGCAAGTCATAGTGTAATCACGTAATCACTGCATTAGGTGAACCGGTCATACTCTGAAAAGTGATCTCCGTTCATCATGTGAAAATACTATCCCAATTAAATCACAAATAGCATTGGGAAGAACCGTCTCCCAGAGTTCTGTCCCATTTAAGCAGACATCCCGACTATCAGTGTCTCGATTAAGTGGTGCTGACTAATTCTAGCCCATTGTTCCCAAAAGCCGTTCACAGAGCCAAGACAATCAGTTCACTATGGATGGAACATGTTTCAGGGTTATCAAATTATCAGCCTTCATTAGGAAATAAAATATATAGAAAAACCTTGAAATTCCAAAAGAAGAATAGGTCCCCATCTCAGTGTTGTAGTTCACATCTCTTTTTTTTTTTTTTTTTTTTTTTTTTTTAACTGTAGTACAACAAACCAGAATTAATAAATCATGCCCTACTGGTTTTTGATACTTAGCCTACATCTAATAAGATTCCTTACACCTCGTAGCTAATAGGGATGGGCATTTTAAACTCTTTAAAGTATTGATCAACCATACGCTAGGACGTATAACCGGTCATGTGACAGATTTCACCATTTTTTTTTTTTTTTTTTTAAATATATACATTTTTGTAATTTTGTTGTGCTGCTACAATACATCAACAGTTGCTTGCAGTTTGCATTCAACTTTTTGTGGTCGTATGGACATTTAAGAAAAAAATCCCAAACAGCAGAAGGTGTCAGACATTTTTTTCACAATACAGTTTACGTTATACAATGCTTTGCTGTGGTGATGGCGAATGAAGAAATTAAGTTCTGCCTCTGGGGGGGGGGTTAGATGGAGACGGTGCGGTTTTAATTAAAATTATTAGCGTTTCATACTTCTACTACCATAGCACTTCTCTTGTTAGATATTCTGTACATATTTTAAGGAAGCAATACAATCGCTATAGGTACGCCCCCTAGTACTTTGGCATAATGTACCCTGTTCTAATGCATGGCAGCGGCACCACAGAGTTGCTACTTATGAGGATTTGGTAATGGATTTTAATATAAGTTTTGTTTTAGTAACATGCATAATATAAATCAAACGATCAAATTTTGCATGCAAGTGACATTTAATGTGCGATTTATAGTAGTCACACTCTGTCCAACGGTTTCTGTTAGAGAAAAGAAAAAAAAAAAAAAAAAAAGAAGTGTGAATGCTGCCTGACTAACCTTCGAAGGGTTAAACTGCCTTTGAATTCCTGGCTAGGGAACGAACCTTCAAGCACAGCCCAACTTTTACTAATTTCATTTAAAGCTTGTGTGAATGTGAATTTTAATATATTATGTTATTTAGTAATACATCATGCTTAACTAGTGAATTTAATTGAATTCTCTTTTAAAATGCCAAGATTAGAACTCCCCTCAAAATGGCATCCATGATCTAGAAAAATCAGTTAATACAGCGTTGAATAGAGTACAAAACCAATATCAACCGGAAACCAAGTCACATTCATTGGTTTTCCATCCAAGTTTTTTTTTTTTTTTTTTAAAAACAAGACATTTACACGAGAAATGTCTAATATAAAATACTTTTTTGGGTTTCCATTCGCTCAAATTTTACTTGTGCAAACCAGGCTTTTCACCCGACGTCATGCAAATGAATGGGAAAGGTGGGGGTTGATATGTAAATTCGCTATGCGTAAAGTACTTATGTTGTTTTTTGAATATTACTAGTGAACTTTTGTGAAAATATGGTTTCCATGCCCAGAGAACTGGTACACAAGTAAATCTAAGCTGCTGTAATAAAGCAAAATACCTCACAGCTGATCTCTGTCTTCCGGGATTGGTAGCCTGCCCACTTTTGCTCTGGATTGCTCGGCATAAAAGCGATTCTGGCTTTAGGCTTGTGAGATTGGAGGACGCTCATACGCCCTCAGAAAGTCTGTGCTATGTGGGGAAATGTGGTCGTGAAGAAAAAAAAAAAACATAATTGGTCATTTCAAATTGGGGGAAAATAAATATTTGGTCACTAAATAAAAAAAAAAAAAAAAAAAAAAAAAAAGTTCACAAAAAAAAAAAATCTTCCTCAGTCACGATGCTAAGGCTGCAAGTGTCATCAATTGGTTGAGAACCATGCTTGCAGTAGAAAAATGCAACTGAATAACAGCAGTGATGACCGGGATTGCCAGCATGGTAGAAGTGGATGGAATGTTCCAGTGCAAAGACGGGTGAGAAAGCAGAGTAGTACCGAGACTTGTTTTCTACAGGATGTTGAATAAAAAGGCGTTCCTATGAAAATGATCTTTTCCTTCATTTTGTCAATTACGATACATGCAGTGTAGCATTATAGGAACTATACCAATACCAAAATGTACTTAAACCACAACACAGGTATATCAACTCCCCCATAAAAAATAGGTCTACAGAAATGCAGTATAACAGTTTTCCAACAGGCTTTTACATTAATGTCAGTTTTCAGAAAAAATTACATAATGACTGGGAAGAAATTGAGAATAGTTAACAAGTTATGTGTTTCCTGTTTGTGACCGAAGCAAGTATGTTTACTGCACATTATTATTTACCATTTCTTTGAGCTCAGTCCTACTGTAGAATATTTACATACTTAATATTTTAAAATAAAGATTTTCAATGTAACCTTGTCGATTTGTATTACCAGTAGTTTTTCATAATCAATTACATTATATGTTATGTTTGCTAAACAGAAATGCAATATTAATACTGAAGTACAATTTGTAAAAAGCAGATTTTAAGCTTTAAAATGCAGATTTTGTGTGTTCATAAGATGCAGGTTTCTGAAGTGCAGTGTGAAATCTGAATACCAATTTAGTAATAATACCCATCAATGCACAGAAATATTTTCAGGTTCAGTAAACATGTCACATACCATTTGATTTACCAGTGATAAATTCACTCCCCTTAAATACATCAACACAGTTCTCAAAAGTACTGTACACTGCAGGAATTTGAGTTAAACTATGGTTCATATAACATCTAAATTAAAGCTGGCAACTTCTTATTTTTGTGTTAAACTGTGAACAGGCACATTTTCACATTAGCAGGTGCAAGCAATGTTTTGTAAAAGTAAATATACATTTCCACTACCGTACATTGTTATCTTTTACCAGTACATTCAACACTCTTGCACCATTAGGAAATAAATCCATGGGTCTGAAATCAAGTAATTTTGCCATTTTAATTCATAAGGGCAGCAATATTTTCTTCAACATTTGGGAACTTGAGATACAAAATATATAAGGTTTACAATTTAACAATTCAGACCAAATTGCTACTGCTTTTGTGTTATTTTCTACTTCTGGAGATACAATAGGATAACTTAATGTATATACATTTTTTAAAAAATAGATTCTTAAAATGAATATCTCCTAAAAGGTGGGAAAGAAATATATAAATGCAAAAAAAAGGAACAGTAGCCATATTTTTATTGAACAGTGTTTTGTAGCTATAAGTTCTTAGCTCTAGCAACTTTGACTAATAGTTTTATCTAACTACTGTATTAATGATATTAGATTAATCCATGACTGAAATTCATGATTATATATTAAATATATATTTTTAAAAAAGGCAGGCATCACAAGCAGCATCTGCCAAACGTGTACAGCAGATCACATGGATAGGCATCACTTAAACTATTTGAACAGTGTATCTTAATGAGCTGCCACCTGCTTCCTTCAGCTCCAAGATAAGCAAAAAAAAAACAAAAAACAAACCCACTCACCTCAACGATACTGGACCCCATTCAATATTCACAAAGCTCTAACTTACACAGTGTAACAATTTTTTTTTTTTTTTTTGTGTTCCTGGGTAGTAAGTGTTATTTCCTAATTGCTTATGCCTCAAAAGTATAGAAAATGGCTATTATTCCCCACAAACTTTGCTTTTGTGACCAGGACAGTGATATTTTGAAATTTACCTATTTTCCAGAACATTCCAGATAGATTCAGTGCTGAGTAAACTTGGAGTAACTTCTAGAACTTTCCAGTAATATAAATAGTAGTATAAATACAGGGGCCTTAAGCCCACCAGTTCAGTTTAGTTCCAGCTGTCTAAGTGGATATATATCTGCATTTTCCTGAGATGGCATCAAGAGGCTGCAATGGTGGCATTCCTGATGGGTCTCCAAGGCGGTTTTACCAAGTTTCCCTGCTACCTTTGCCTTTGGGACAGCAGGGACACCAAGGCGCACTACCACAGGCGGGACTGGCCACAGCGGACCGAGTTCTCTGTGGGGAGGAACAACGTCAAGTGGGAGCCATTGGTGGACCCCGGAAGGTGCTGATGCCACCACTGCACATCAAATTGGGCCTTATGAAACAATTTGTCAGAGCTCTAGATAAGGAGTCGACAGCCTTCAAGTACCTTCAAGACTTCTTCCCTAAGCTGTCTGAGGCAAAGGTCAAAGCCAATGTCTTCGTCGGACCACAGATAAAGAAGATCCTGGAGTGCAATGAATTCCAAGAAGCTCACTAGTAAGGAGAAAGCGGCTTGGAACAGCTTTGTCGCAGTAGTTCAGGGCTTCTTCTCTGGTGAAGAACTACGGCCATATCCTTGATGCTCATCTTGATAAATTCAAGGAGAACATGGGAGCGTACTCGGAGGAGCAAGGCAAGCGCTTCCACCAGGATATACTGGACTTTGAATGCCGCTACCAAGGACAGTATAACGAGAACATGATGGGAGACTACATCTGGGGGCTGATTCGTGAAAGTGATTTACAGTATAATCGTAAATCCCGAAAAACTACTCACTTCTAAATCTTTTGTAGTCATTTTTGTATTACTTTAGTACAAATACATGTTAATTTGGATTCATATGTTGTTTTTTTCTGACTATGTGAACGAAAAGACCGTTTTCTCATTGGAAATAGGTAAATTTCAAAATATCACTGTCCTGGTCACAAAAGCAAAGTTTGTGGGGAATAATTGTTATTTTCTATACTTTTGAGGCATAAGCAATTAAGAAATAACACTTACTACCCAGGAACAAAAGTTGTGTTACATAGTGTTATCAAAAAGTTTTGATTGAATAAGAGCAGCATTGTACAAACCCAAACAGTCAGAATGATGTAAATGTACAGGATTTTGTGGTATATTTAATTGCTAGTCAATTAGCAATTAAAACAGATTTAACGGATCGTACAACATTACACCAAGTTTTCATTATTTATTTATTTATTTATTTAAAATCTGGAAACTACAGATAATACGTTGTTCCCATCTTCTATGCTGTAGTTGAAATATAAATTGAAGTATCCCATATGTATATCAAAAGCAAACTATTCTGAAACAATCACACCACACATTAAAATTGAGCTTAATTTGAACCACAAGCATTTGGCAAATTAAAAACTTGAGCTGCGAGTACAGAAAAAGGGGACCGCAAATTTGGACTGCAGTGTAGTTTCAGCCTGCTTTGATGTAAAAAAAAAAAAAAAAAAAAAAAAGACTCGACTTAATTACCAAACTTTATGACGAACACGTTTTGATTTAAACTGAACAAAACTTCTGACAGAGAAGTTAGGAAAAGTAAGAGCATCAGAGCCAAATGTTTCCTGTATTTCCATTCTGCAGTGTCATCATACTTAATTTCTTACTTTTAAAAGCATCATTTATCTGAGCTCCGCTCATACCTCGTTTTCACAGTACAGCTCAGCCACAGTGGTACTGGGAAGGCTGTTTACTGTTTAGATCACAAGCATCTATTACTTTGTATGGTACGGGTTCCGTCATTACTATTATCAAATTGTTTGTAGAATATTCCCGTACCAGTATACAGTGACATGCAAAATGAAACTGCATTTGTGGACTGTAAAATAACAATCACTTTTTCTTTGTACTACTGTAACTACAGTTAATTATTTACAGTTGAGCAGCTAAGCAGTCATAATACCAACAAAATACTTTGGGAATCCTTCACAGTAGTTATTTTATGTATGTTAAGTAGGCCTAATTGCACTTGTAATATCTGCTGAAGAGTTTCTCTTCAGTGCTTTTTTTTCTTTTAATTTTATTTATTTAATATGGGATTTCCATTTTAACCACAAACTAACTCCGTATAAAACGGTGTCCTGCAGTTTTTATATTTTATAAACTGTAGTGTAGTGTTTATTTACATCAGTTTATGAAGGGCCCTAGCAGCTCTGCAAATATTATTCAGCCAGTTGACCGTCACTCATTTTCCTAGTAATTTTTATGATCATCAGAACACACTCTGATGCGCAAAAACCTAAACAGACATGCTAGTTCTCAGCCTGTGTTTCTCTGTAGGGATTTCCTGTAAAATGTGAGCAGTAAAATATCGCACCCAGACATTCTGCACTGGCATTAAATGGCTGATAGTTCGGGTGTAACACTGAACATGACTGTGAGTCACTAATGTAGTTCAGCAAAAATAGGAATCAATGTTTTTAATTCAGTCATTTTCTTGGAGATGTTCTTTTCTTCATTTCATAAAAGAACTAGACATTGTACAATATAAAAACAAAAATGTATTTAAGCTCTAAGATGGAATCAGTGCGTTTACAGCAATTGAGCAAACTGCAAAAAGACAATTCTAATAAGAATTCATTAAACTTTTTTTATTAAAATAAAAACACAACCTTGAAATAGGGTGAATTGTATACAGTCAAATCTGAATTAAAAGCACAAGTCATGTCAGCAGAAGTGGGATCTATTTCAGCAGAACTGGAAGCCATTTCAGTACTGTTTCAGTTCTCTAAACCCTAAACAAACTGCACTGAAAGGAAGTAGTGGAAAATATCTGAACCATAAATCTCACACCTGAAGGTCAACAACAGTTCGTTGAACATTCGAGTACACAAAAATCAAAATGTACATATCATAAAAAATAAGCAATGATCAATGTTATTGTGGATAGGATAGTATGAACCAGCAGATTAGCCAAGTGAACAAAAGGAGTGGCCTGATGGCCATCCAGATTGTTATAGGTACACAATTAATGAATTTTCACTCATTGTGGATGTATAGAGTTCAGAATAGGTATGTTTCCTATTCCAAATGTATTCACAGCAGTGTCACGGGTAAAGTATCCTATTTCACGGAATGTGCACGGAAATGTTATAAATTAAGTGTACAGATTATTATTATTATTATTATTATTATTTTTAAAAACAGCAAATACACATATAAATGCAGTGACATCAAAATTATTCAAGCATGTAGGTAAAGGGTATCTGCAGGACAGATTTCAGTTCTACTACATCACGTGCACGTTCACCATTTAGGTCTTGCAAAACAAATAAAATGTGTAAGCCATACTGATCTTGTGCATCAGTGTTTTACCAATTCCATAATCTCCTGCTTATGATACTCTGCAACTTTAGGTAAGTATTCACGTCTCAGCTGGGCTGATCACTCCACCATTTGCTACACTGTTTAAGGAACTTCCGGAACTTTTGGTCGTCCATTTATTCAAAAGGGATATTTGCTCAAAAAAAAAAAAAAAAAAAAAAAAAAAAAAAACCCTGCTTGTCAGGTCAGAATTTAATAAGTAGACTTTTGGAATATGGTAGTCACCAATTTTTGTTTCTTTGCAAGTAAAGAAAGAAAGCAGTCACAGTACTGCTCTGGATTTCCGCCTTTCTCCTTCAGTGAATACTTGAATCTAAATCAAATGTTTGTCAACAAACGAGTTTCCGTAGTGATCTAAAGTAACGTTGCAGGTCATACAGAAGAGCTTACCCCCATCGTTGTGCAAACTACTGCTGGATGCTGCTTTACGTGATCTGCTGCAGACACACAGCCTTTTTAGAGAGATCCATTTTCCTGTTTACCGTGGGTAGTATTTTAATTTCCCGCTTAGATTGCACATACAGTGGCTTGCGAAAGTATTGACCCCCCTTGGCATTTTTCCTATTTTGTTGCCTTACAAGCTGGAATTAAAATTGATTTTTGGGGGGTTTGTATCATTTGATTTACACAACATGCCTACCACTTTGAAGATGCAAAATATTTTTTATTGTGAAACAAACAAGAAATAAGACAAAAAAAACAGAAAACTTGAGCGTGCATAAGTATTCACCACCACCCCCAAAGTCAATACTTTGCAAAGCCACCTTTTGCAGCAATTACAGCTGCAAGTCTCTTGGGATATGTATCTATAAGCTTGGCACACCTAGCCACTGGGATTTTTGCCCATTCTTCAAGGCAAAACTGCTCCAGCTCCTTCAAGTTGGATGGGTTCCGCTGGTGTACAGCAATCTTTAAGTCATACCACAGATTCTCAATTGGATTGAGGTCTGGGCTTTGACTAGGCCATTCCAAGACATTTAAATGTTTCCCCTTAAACCACCCGAGTGTTGCTTTAGCAGTATGCTTAGGGTCATTGTCCTGCTGGAAGGTGAACCTCCGTCCCAGTCTCAAATCTCTGGAAGACTGAAACAGGTTTCCCTCAAGAATTTCCCTGTATTTAGCGCCATCCATCATTCCTTCAATTCTGACCAGTTTCCCAGTCCCTGCCGATGAAAAACATCCCCACAGCATGATGCTGCCACCACCATGCTTCACTGTGGTGATGGTGTTCTCGGGGTGATGAGAGGTGTTGGGTTTGCGCCAGACATAGCGTTTTCCTTGATGGCCAAAAAGCTCAATTTTAGTCTCATCTGACCAGAGTACCTTCTTCCATATGTTTGGGGAGTCTCCCACATGCCTTTTGGCGAACACCAAACATGTTTGCTTATTTTTTTCTGGCCACTCTTCCGTAAAGCCCAGCTCTGTGGAGTGTAAGGCTTAAAGTGGTCCTAAGGACATATACTACAATCTCCGCTGTGGAGCTTTGCTGCTCCTTCAGGGTTATCTTTGGTCTCTTTGTTGCCTCTCTGATTAATGCCCTCCTTGCCTGGTCCGTGAGTTTTGGTGGGCGGCCCTCTCTTGCCAGGTTTGTTGTGGTGCCATATTCTTTCCATTTTTTAATAATGGCTTTAATGGTGCTCCGTGGGATGTTCAAAGTTTCGGATATTTTTTTATAACCCAACCCTGATCTGTACTTCTCCACAACTTTGTCCCTGACCTGTTTGGAGAGCTCCTTGGTCTTCATGGTGCCGCTTGCTTGGTGGTGCCCCTTGCTTAGTGGTGTTGCAGACTCTGGGGCCTTTCAGAACAGGTGTATATATACTGAGATCATGTGACAGATCATGTGACACTTAGATTGCACACAGGTGGACTTTATTTAACTAATTATGTGACTTCTGAAGGTAATTGGTTGCACCAGATCTTATTTAGAGGCTTAGTAGCAAAGGGGGTGAATACACATGCACGCACCACTTTTCCGTTATTTATTTTTTAGAATTTTTTGAAACAAGTTATTTTTTTCATTTCACTTCACCAATTTGGACTATTTTGTGTATGTCCATTACATGAAATCCAAACAAAAATCCATTTTAATTCCAGGTTGTAAGGCAACAAAATAGGAAAAATGCCAAGGGGGGGTCAATACTTTCGCAACCCACTGTAGCGACATGACAATCACTGCACAGCACTGTTAGCATGGCGAATACTACACGCAGGCACATAGTAGAGCTGTATAGTTTCACTAATGTGATTTTTTTGTTGTATGAAATACAAAATTATGAAATTTGTTTTATTTCTTAAGAATATTGTAAAAATCGCGGTATTGGGCTAATTTCACGATTTCCATGCAGCCCGTAAAATTGCGATTTTCAAAAGGCCTTACTCATAAGGTCACTTTGTAGACATCTGCATATATTAACATGATAGACATCAACCTTATTACTTAGCACATCACACAAGGAATTACATCGCATTAAGGTTCTTTCTGTCAATTTGATGTGATAGCTATTAATCCTTACTGTAAGGATTTCCGATAAACCTAGTTAGCTTATACTGAAGGTAAAAAAAGAAAACATTGCATAAGTTTAAGCAAACACAAATTCTATATAATGGAAACCAATAGTTGAGATCTAATTTGAAAACGTCCTTGCGTAAAAGTTAATCTAAAAAGCTATGCATCAAACATTACAATAAGTACTTGAATTGCTTTTAACAAAATGATTCTCCAATAGTAAACATTTAAATACATTTTACAGTGGGCACCAAAAATACTCAGAGGAAGTGAGACTGGCCATAGCAGGGAAGAGGTTTGTTTAAATGTAAATAACTTTAACCCAACCTTGTGAATAAAGTGAAGTGCTAGATATGACAGTTTGCAGATATGATTGGGGTGGAGCGATCGACATGTAGAAAAAATGATCAGAGCAAAAAGGTTTCCCCTCAAACACATAAATGGCTGACCCAAAACGTAAATCCACAGGCTTAACAATACAGGTACAAAAAATAAAGCAATAAATAAAATAAAGATTAAACAGAGCAGTAATAATCCACACCTTTGTATCTACCGAGAGTTGTTTGTGCAAGACTCCAAAAAAAAAAAAAAAAAAAAAAAAAAAACAACTGTCTGCAGATCTCATTGCTGATTGGCCAGTAATTATTTTATTTTAAGCAAACAAAAAGGCTGTAGACTAAGTTTGGTGATGTAATTGTTTCTTTACACACACACAAAAAAAGGGGGTTGGTCACATTTAAATGGGTGTATTTTTTTGCAGCAGCATGCAACAAATCAAAAAACATACTGGTGTTAAATCGGATTAAAAATAGCCATCAATTCAAAGTACCTTAATGTTGATTTCAAATCAAAATGGCATCCACACCACCACTCATACATTCAGCTTCGTTATGCATCCATCTGTCTACATGAATAGAGATGTATGTGTGGCACTTGTGATAATATAGAACACACCGGTATGTTCTGCTTATTTAACAGAATTTATATATTAATAAAACTGATCTTGTCATTGCTTTCTGTTTTCTAATTTAGAATAGAAAAAAATCACTAGCCCTCATATTGATAACATTTATGATCCAGCTTTTATTCACAATCAATTTCCACAACTAAGTACATTAAATCAAAAAGTATATCTAAAAAGTATATTATAAATGATAAATATATTAAAGGCTTTCACATACTGTAGGCCTTAACTGGTGTCAAAACTACACCACTATGCTACTGACAGTTTTACACCCAAAATAAAACACTTCATCTCACTGTACAATTATGACAAACAAGAAACCATGCAAATATATTTTCAGATCTGAATCTTTGGTGAAATTTAGACATGCTTGCAATACAATTAAACCACATAAACAATATAAAAATATGATTATATATCTATATATATATATATATATATATATATATATATATATATATATATACACACACACACACACACTCATCCATAAGACACATTTTCTATTACCAAATGGAAATTAATGCTTCACAAGAATATATTGTGGAATATATTTCTTTGCAAGGAGTGTCTCTTGATCGCATATCCCTCCCCCCAGCTCCTGAAAAAGCCCCTTTTTCTTTCTCAATGCAGGTCTAATGTGTGGTTGCCGATGCAATGTCGAGACACTGTACTGTGAATGGGAAACCAGGTACTTTATGAATGGAGATCATGTGATGTCAGCACCTCCCTGAGCTGATATTTCTCATTGACTCTGTCAACAAGCGCATGCAGAGATCAGCCCATTTATACACGCCAGTTTTTCAATACGAAAGAGGCCAATAATGTAAAAGGTAAATCAACATATGTTTAGAAGTAGACTGCCAGTGTTTTTGGACAAAAGCCCCTTAGGTTTTTTCGTGCTGTTGGGTTTCTTTTTACATTTTTTATGAATGAAGACTGTGGTATGCAAATGAGCGTGATTGAAAAAAAAAAGAAAAGATGGCGTCTTTCTTTTAGCTCTTTGAGTCACTGGCTGACATTGCAGCAGTCAACCACTTTCAAATTAAAAATTACTTAAGGATAAAAATCGTGTTTCTCTACTGTAATAAAGTCATTTGGTCACAAAAATAAATGATTAAAAAAGTATCACAAAATGAGTTCAATTGTTATGAATGGTAATTTAAGGCTTTCCGCAAATAAAAACGCCCACTTGTGTTACTCATCATGAAAATATATAAATCCAATAATATAAATTCAATCTAATTAAACAGTGATAGTTGTTTAAGACATCAGTGTACATTTTACACAATTAAATAATTTTGAACTGCCATGTTGTAAACGATGCGCTTAGTTCCAATGAGGTATGGTCTTTTTTGTAAAACAAATGGCATATAAATATGTATTTTGAGATCAAATAATAATCTTAATGAAATGCCAATTTGACAGAGGACGCAGAAAATAAAATTAACTGAAATACTAGACACAACATGGCTTTTCTTTTTTTTTTTTAAGCGTGATGGGCAAACGTGTATTATTATTATTTATTATTATTATTATTATTATTATTATTATTATGTTTTTAAACTGATTGCATACTCGTGTCTGAAATATTAGAGTCACACACTTATTTGACATGTAACCTCTGGCTATTAAATGACTCCCTAAGTGTCATACGAATGTACCGACGTGTGGCATTCCGAGGTACACGTTCTTTCTTAGCCTTTGCATATACAAGCAGACACATTTTTGTATAATATGTATATGTTCCTCAACGTTACTGTTACACGTACACTTAATTGTCTGAGGTCCAATTCTTTAAGCAAGCCCCATGATAATATTGTGTAATGTTGTTAAAACAGTATATACTCTATATATGCAATAATATAATTAAAAACAAGCAAACTTACTCGTTGTTTGGATTTCCCGATTCTTCGCTCATCTTTTCTCACCGGGATCCAAATCCTAGCAGTAACACCGACGAGGGAGCCACGGCGGGGAAATTAACCGCAAATATCACCATTTTATTCCAGAAAAAAAAAACTGGTTTATATAAAGTCTAAAAAATATATAAAATCTTTAAAAATGCATCGCCACTTTCTTTCTAAAAACAGGGAATGGCATCTAAATTAAAAACGTGAAACGCAATCTGGAGGTCGTTATTTCTTTTCCTGCATCACAATCTAACAACCACCACAACATCAACATCCTCACCATCACCATCACCCTCACCCTCACCCTCAGCAACAATCAACTAAACTCCAGCGCTTAATAAAACCACCAAACACACGACATTTGGCACATTAAACGCAGCAATTCTTAAGGCAACCTCGGTTGACGGTATGGTGAAAAGTTACAGTATCGTCCTCTGGGGATAAATGTCCAATCTTCAGAGTTGAAAAAGTTTGATGCAAAAACACCATTAAAATTCAATGAGAACTTGCAACACATCTGCCTTCCTCAAACTCCATTTTCAAGTCGACACACTACAGAGGAAAACTGGGCGGAAGCGTTGACCTCAGCGCTCGGTCTGGATCCTTCCGCGCCAGTTTAGCAAAACATAATAATACACGCATTTATGAGTATCAGTACCTTTGCATAATAGTTTCTAATACAATCCACTGTGTGTAACGATGTGATAAGCATACTGCATATTATGTGAATCCTGTGTGTTTTTTCTAAGTTTTTTTTTTTTTTTGGTTTGTTTTAAATAAAGTAGTTCGAGCACTTCCCAAAAGAAGTTGCCTCTTACATACAGGCGTGCAGTTATGTAGAAAAGGGAAGAGCCTGAGTGTGATAGAACGCAAAAGCCTAGCTAGCTGGATGTAAAAGGTTGTGCGCAGCGTAGCAATGCATTGCATTATAATTTGCATAGCCCAGTTACAGTTTGGCTGCTGCTGCATCATTTTTAAATTAATACGCATTTTGTGGAGCAACATTGGCACGTTTACACTGAATGGGTATACATAATTGTTGTGCAAACTAAATAAATAAATAAATCGGTCGATTAATATAAGAAATTGGTCCATTATAAGTACCATAAATTAAGTCGTGTTCAGCGGTCCAAAAATGTTCAGAAACATCTGAAATAAAAGCCTCGCAGACAAAAAAAAAAAAAAAAATGTCTAGATGAAAGGTGTGTTGAAAAGCAAATTAAGTGTATGTTTTTTAAAAAAAAAATAGATACAATGTATGCCTTTTAACATTGTATACATCGCAAATAAAAAATAGCTACATTTTAGACTCTTAAATTCAGATGGCTGAATATTTACACATGTAGAATATTATTTCTGACACAGTCGCTCCATATTTCCAAGTAAAACGTCCCCTCAATATTTTGCTATCACTACAGGTGCCTGAAAAATCAAGTGCAGTGAACCGTGCAAAACCAGAGCAAAACCAATCAGCCTGTTGCAGTACAAACCAAAGGGGCAGCAAATTAAATGTTCTCATGAACTGCACACACCTAAAATAGCAGTATAAGCAGAAATGATGATAACGGGGGAAAAAAACAAACAAACAAAAAAAAACAACTTTAAATTGAAAAACAAGAGGTGCGTGCAAATTAGGATACATAGGAGTCTTCCTATGCTTTCACTTTAAAATAAAACACATTTTGTTAATAAATATTACTAATTGATATTAAACATTTTAACCTGGGGTTTTGCTAGTTTATTTACTTACAACACCTTGAATAACATCTGATCAACAATTGTAAACAGTTTCTAAGTTTAAAACATAATAATTAAATGATGGCATTTTCAAAGAGATGGTTTACAAGATTCCATAAATTCAATGCATGGCGTTAAACATTACAATGGTATCTCCATTCTTTTTAAATAGTATGTACACGATATAGACAAAAAATAAAAAGTGACGTAACACAATTGTACATAGAGTCACTATAGCTAGTTAATATAACACTGATTTATGCGTGTAAGGCATTTCCCACAACTTATAATCGCTGGACCAGGGAGATAGTAGACTGGATCCCAAGAGATATAAAGCAACCAAGAAGAAGACCTCCAGGAAGATGGCAAGATGAAATTAGGAAACATGCCGGAGCAACATGGATGACAGACGCAGCAGACAGGCTTTTGTGGAAGAATCTTGGGGAGGCCTTCATCCAGCAGTGGACTGAAAAAGACTGAAGATGATAATAATGATATATATATATTCTTTATTACTACTATATAAAATATATAGAACATATATATATATATATATATATATATATATATATATATATATATATATATATATATATATATATATATATATATATGTGTGTGTGTGTGTGTGTGTGCGTGCGTGCGTGCGTGCGTGCGTGCTAATCGCTGCACATTTTGGAGTGACTAATTCAGAAATCTTGACTGAAATTATACTTTTAATTATGCGCATGATCATGTGGCTTGTGATTTAATAATAGTTTTCATCAGAGTGGCAGCCTACATACCTCTTAGTAACCTAAACATTTCCACGCAGTTTTTAGCTGAATACTTTCAGTCATTTACTAACCATTTTATAGTGTCTTCATTTGTGACTATTGGGCCCTGTTCACAAAGTTTTGACTTATGAGTATTTTTTTAAAGCCTTTTAAAATGTGATATTCATGTAAAGTTTCTAGACTGTTATTTAAGAAGTCAAAAACAGCTTTGCCGTTAAGGCCCATTCTAACAGTGATATAAATCTAATCACAGTTAAATTTAGTCTGCATATTATTGTAAGTCAGAAGGTCAGGATTGGAACATCTTTGCTCTAGAGTTATACATTACTTCCAAGCAAAATCAAGTAGAAAAAGAAAAAAAGACCACTTAGATTCAAATGAAAAGAAGTTCAAATATGTTGCCTCTGCATTTGTTGCTATGCCAACCATTTTAAACTGCACAGCTACAATATTGGTAAAGGCATATAGGGGTGATGTAAGTATAGGCGCAATGCAAATAATTGCAGATGCATTTATTTTATTTTGCACTGCGGATGCAATTATTTTGCACTGTGCCCTATGTAAGCTTAAGAGCAATGTAAATTGCTCAACATGCACAAATAATGAGCCTCAATTATGATAATAAGGGTCTCAATGAGTGCATCAGTCTATTTAACATCTGCACTTGCAGAGTTAGGAGTACACAGAGCAGTGGTCACTGTATAACATTTGTGGAGCATGAAAATACAAACCGGTCCCTAGATTGACACTGGGTTCTAGCACTTCCCTCAATTCAGCTATGAGGTCAAGGATGACCTGAGACGATAATGCTTTAGCACTGCATCCTCCGGCATCCCAAATAAAGTGACCCTAGGATTGAATATGCGGGGTCTTCTTCATCTTGCCCTTTTCCTTCAAACGTTTTCTCTCCTCAACAAGAGCCAAGTGTCACCACATCATGAAGTGTACCACAGCAGTCATCCTGAAGCCAGTGACAGGTCTGCAGGTGTGTGCTTTTATACAGCTCTTAGTTACTCGCTTCTATAATGGTTTGAACCTTGTAAGACAAGGTGTAAAGTTTTTTGGGGGTGAGCAATTGCCTAAGTGCAAGGAAAAATCCTTACATCACATTATAATGTTTGCACCCGCTTAGTATCCAGAGCCCATCCAATTCCATGCTTTTATTTGAATGCATTTCAATATCATTTTAATGGATTAATTATGGCAAAGTGCACATTTGATAGTGGGTGCAGAATGGCATGGGAACACCATTCTTTACATACACCACATTTTTAACGACCAGTAAAATCAAACTTTACAGCTGCTAAACATGATTTACAGCAGCATTATGGGGGTTTTGCACTCGCAAATCACTTTGCCCGTATTCTTACATCTCACTCCCATAACGATATTTTTAACACAGCTAACATCAAAACAGCCTTGAAATTAACCGTAAACAGGACGTGTACACTGTCGTGAGTTATAAAGAAAAAAGATTGCTCACTCTCAAGAATTATATGACGATTAAACCATAGTCATCTTTTTAGTACTGTACAAAATAAAACATGTCACCTGACAGCTCAAACAGTCACAATGACTATCCCCTTCCCATTAAAACATTAAATGTGAATGTTCTAGATATCTATAGTAATGATCAGTATTACGTAAGTGTTGCATGTCAGTGGAGGCAGAATTGAAAGATCAGAGGAAGTGATTCTTTTTGGTTGTCATTGTGATAGCAGTGTGTTTGGTAAGAAGTTTTCCCAGTTTTAATACATTCTCTATCATGGTCATCTATCATCTCTATTTCCTTTTTAAAAACACATATTTTTTATTAAAATTTAAAAACAAAAATGTATTATATTGAGGTAATAAACAAGTATAAGGAAGAATGTAACAAACAGTGGGGAAAAAGGTAATTATTTTATGGGTGATGTATGCACAATAACAAAGGATTTTAAAACTGAATGACATTGGAAATAGTTTCTCACTTTAGTGGATATGGGTAATTGATTAATTGTTTGTGGTTCAAAGTATTTATTGAGTTGGTAAGGGAAGTTACACATGTTTTGTTTCCGAAGAGGCTGTTTCCAGAGGTTGTTGTTCCATTGGGCTATCCCAGAACGACCAAATTAGTTTACAGCAGGCCTATCTGAACTGAATCAGATGTAGCAGCCAGTAGGGGAAGTAGTGGTTAGAATTGAGAGGAAAGACATCCTAGTCTCAAACTCATGTTCTCACTGACACTTGCCTTGGACTTCTGTGAGCAGGGTTCCTGGGACACTGTACATGAAATTGCTCCAAAGGGCTAAAATCACTCCAGTGGTTGTTCTAATGGTTATGCCTTGTGGGATTTAAATAAATATGTAAATAGTTACCACCTTCTTTCTTATTATAAATCACCTACTATTTGTTAAGAAATAAATTAAAAAGGCAGTAGCCCACTAGTAGAATCATGATGGGGCTCCTCAATTAAGCTATCTGAACTTCAAGCCTGATAAGATACCTCTGTTCATCCTGGAGATATAATTTCTTGTGCAGGAGACTGAGATTATACAACAAAACAGAATATCTTTCTTCTAGTTGATGTTAGAATTTCTGTGATCTTATCTTGTCCCCTCCCAGACATGATAGCTGTATCACACTTAACTCCAGTCCCGCCGAAAAAAGCTCAAGGACAAGCCATTTGGCTACTGTATTCCTTGCCAATTCTTGGGACCTGGATATTAAATCCATTGTAGAGCTGCCTAACAAACTTTATTTGTATTTAGTGGGCTACTTGGCAGATTTTGAAATCTGAAGACTTTCCAATTCTTTATCAAGGTTTCTAGAACAAGTTTAATCTCAATTAAATAAGCACAGTTCTTAAGATATATGCAGAGTAACATACATATGCACACCTCCACAATATTCATATACTGGGTATTGTAAGAGTTTTCTGGGGTCAGCCCTTGCCTGTCCAGACAGCTCAATAAACAGCCTCTCATAAATATATAGCAGTTTCAAAATTAAATCCTTTATTTGCAAAATAGAAACGTATTCAGGGTCAGGTCAACTTTCTTGGTTCATGCCAATTATCTGCCAACTTTACAGCTCCCAAAAAACCTTTGGGGTCATCGCTCACTTAAACAGGCATTCAGTTAAGTGACTCTTAAAGAGTGACATCTGAAAGGGTGCTTCGTTATGGTATGTCCCAGGAAATCAGACCTCTGTGTCATATATCTTGAATGTCATGCATCAGAGAAGATAATCACATCTAGATATGGATCTAAAGAACTCACAGGAGACCACAACTAAGGAAGAGAGTGATCAGATTATTTACTTGATAATACCAAAACCAAATTTCCAAAAATAAACAACAAATATGAAAAACCGACATTTGATATTTTCAATGACCATTGGTAGTACTCTTTGATTATTAGATTGATTTATTTCTTAAGCTTTTTTTTTGTTTGTTTGTTTTGTTTTTAATATACCAAGATATATGCATTTGGCCTGTGTTCATCCTCTGCATTTCTAATCTGTTAAGATTTTCATCAATGCTTTCTTTGATGCTGGTAATATTTTCACTGATGAATAACACCTTGAATATGGGTCACATTTAATATTGTAGTTTTGTACTAGTATGCGCTTGACCTTCAATTATTTTCTTTCTTTTTTTAACATGGATGAGAACCCATTGAGATTTGGATCCCGGAAGACATATTTAGAAAAACCAAAAACTTTATCTGTGGATAAACCTACAATAATGACTGAAGGTGGTGTTACTTTTAAAAGGATCCTGTAAAATCCCTGTTATATATAGAGAACACATAAATAGAAGATATATGAGTATTATGACTATTATCTTTGTAGTTGCATAATACTTAAAGTGCAATTTCTAAAATGAAATGTAACTTTTTAAGGAAGTTTCTTTACTGGAGAAAAGGTCGATGTATTTCAGTTTGAATAATTTTAAGGAAGTATAATCCGAACATTTAAAGAAAAGCTGTGCATGTGAAAAAAAAGTAAACTGTAAATAGGGTTGCTTGTGACATTATTCTGGCTCTTAACTGATCTATGAAAAGTACAATATTGCTGTGCTATACTCAGGAGTGAAATTCTACCAGTACTCACTGGTACTCAGTACCGGGACTTATTTAGATGCAGGTACTGGGTACCGGGGCTTATTTAATCTGCTTTTCATCCAACGCTGATGCATTCCATCCACTCACACATTCCACTAGCTCACACCTTTCAAACACGGGCTCAACTTGCAAGATACATGTTAAGTATAGCGATCAACATTTTGTTTTGTTGTGATCCTAGTATTTTCTGTTATGAGGACTGTAATAAATGAAAACCAAAACGGTGTGGTGCTTTTTCTTTGTATAATGCCCCCTTTCCTACAACATTTTGAAGACTTTATTAAAGTAAAACATGAGTTTTCACATGCATGTACATCTTAAAAGGCATAAGAAAACCACAGTAATGATATTACTTTATGAAAATGTGTTTTTTTTTGCCACTTTGTTTATTGTGCAGAAACCATAATACCAGGGATACATTTGTTTAGTCTATTTTTATACTGATTCTGTCTGCCTTTTTTTATGGAATAGGTAATGGTAATTAATCTACGCAGAAACACAACAGAGAAACATACAGAATATATTATTGTAGGATAAGTAATATTATTTTAGCACCTATTGTGCATTTTTTGACTTAGACCTTTTGTATAATTTTATCATAGCGCAGTTGTTTTTTTCAATACCGTTTTTTTATAATATCATCCCTTTTTTATGATATCTTGAAACAAAACCCCCTCTCTACAGCAGTTACTGCATAGTATAACATTTCTTAATGCATGTCATTTAAGCTTTAACTTAAGTGTTATTTTACAGTAGATGACTGAATGATACATGCAGAGGACAAAATGCTTTCAGTTGATCTGTTAAGGCTTATTTTGTATGCATAAATGTATCGTGTACCAATATGTATATTTTTAAAGTTTTTATTCATTGGCACTCAAATTGTCTCCATTTTTTGAATGTTTACACCCAGCTGTCCTGCACTTGTTTGTTGAGAATTTCACCCCTAGCTGTGCTGTATAATAATATCTTTAGCAGATGTATGAATAATGCATTTCCTTCGTGTCTGAGTCACAGCCTGTAAATCCTTCTTCCTGTTTTATATTTCTTTGGTATCTTTGGGAAATTTGCACTTGAGAATTAAGAAAATCTTCCTTTGCTCCTGTATACAGAAATTCTTCTAAATGTAATAGATTATTATGAGAAATGTATTTTATGAGGGTTGCTGAAAAGAAGAATCCTTATGGGGCTAATGGATTTTACACGCAGTATACAGGAAATCTCCCAAAAACCCTAGCCCTTCTGTCTTGTTGAAAACCTTAGTGGTTGGTTGAAATAATGTTATATACTTTGATATCATGCCAGGCTGAAAATGATTTTCAATGGTCAGGATCTACAATGCTGTACTTAAGACCAATGATAGCACAAGGATACTGCTACATGGTATGACTTTGGCAGCGTTGTACCAAATGTACAATTTATTAAAACATTTGCACATAGCATAGTTTTATAAATTAACAGTACCATATCAGCACCTCTGCATTACTATATCAGCACAACAATATTCTCATATGTATTATGTGGTGTGTTGATAGTTCAACTAGAGTTTCTTCAGGGTTATACATTGTCATTATACTAGTGTGGCTAGTTCAACTTTTCTGCTAAGGATATCCTAAAAAACAAAAACACAAACTTTGCCAATCAAATTTCAGCTTAGATATACAAAATCCTACTTCTATATACTGCATTTTTAAGGTTGGTTTCAGAATCAAGCTTTGAATTCATTATATTACTTAAGCAACTCAAATATGGGATCACAGTGTATGCTGTATGTCTATGGCAATCAAAACTAAATAAACTGCATTGTGAATGGCAGAAAGTGAACACAGCATAAGCAGTATTCTCTGGTGTTCTTTTGATGTGCACATGAAAAACACAAGATTCTTTTTTCTTTGCTTTGTGGGGGTTTTTTATCAGTGTTTATCAGTTAACATCTAAAACCTCCGAAACCTTCATTATCGTTGTTTGTAGGTGGAATTCCAGTAGAGTACTCTCAGCTTCACGACAAGAATATGTCGATTTAAGAACTATGTGGTCTGAAGAACCTAATTTAAACATCCTGTCGTATGCGTGCTAAACAAGCTTCACCCTCGCCTAAGGAAATGCAATGAAAGGAATCAGGTTTGTGGCAATGGCTTTCTTCTTTTGAGTTACTGTATCCACAAAATACATTTCATACCTGAAATAATAATGATGTTCTTATCTGCAAGGCAAACACTACAAGAAAACATATATTTTTGCATTTTCTGCGTAAATACTTCAAAACCAGTCAGTCTTTTGAAAAAAAAAAAAAGGAAAAGGAAAAAAATAATTATTAGGTTTTTAACTACCATGCAAACTGTAAATACCTCTAATTACAATTCGACTTGAAATCAGTCCAGTTCCATTGGCATGAGATTGAGAGCAAGGAAATTGATTTTGCCAACTCTCCATGACCAAGGAATTTGCCTAATGAGTATCCAACGCTACGTATAAAAGAGGTGGCTGTATTACCTCAGGCTTTAAAAAAAAAAAAAAAAAAGTTGTTTGAAGGGAAATATTGGAGACAGGTGAATTCCTTTTCAACAAATGCTGCAAGTGTTTCTGTTGGTGTGTTTCTAGCATACTATATACTACAGTAAAAATACACAAGAATAATAATAAAAAAAAATCTTGTGATTGATGGTACATTTCAACATGCTTTATTTGTTATTTCCTAGCTATAGCACTTCCCCAATTGAATGCTGTGTGCTCATCAGAATATGACATGCTTCTGCAAGAGGCAGCATTTTGTTGTTGGTTTACTGTTGGTTGAAATGAAAAAAGTGAACATTTTTAAAAGTGCACCGCGTATCAGCCATTGGGTCTATTTTCCACTCTGCTGGGATGATAAGACGTGACTTATTTTATTTAGTAAACTCCAAAATAACTTTAACTTCATATTATTTGTTTTGTAACCTAAATACGTACCGGTGTTCAACACAATTTAATAAGGGAAATTGGAAATAATAATCTGTAATGATATTCTGCACAGTTTTAAACCACGGGTTACAGTCCTGAAATAATAAACACAGTATAAACACACACAAAGACACAAACATGATCACAAGTCCAGAGTGAGTGCTAACATGCAAGTGGTGAAATACAATTTATTAGTGCACAGTGGTGAAGTGTTGTCTGGGTTGGTGCTGGCCTTAAGCAACAGCTCCTGGTAATGTGTTAGCCATCTAATAAGAACAAACAAGTACAATTAGAAATGAGAAAACACTAAACACTCACAGTTACTTTTTATTTTCCTTGAGCTGTTCTCTCTCAACCATAACAAAGGAACAGATCACTTAGTGACGTCCCCTTTTAAATCATGAGTCACGCCCCCTTGGTTAGCGAGTGCAACTGTTTTTCTTCCAATCCATGGTTGCCACATCACTTCCCGTCTGGGTCAATGACTTGGTGTATCGTGGCATTCCCCCTCTTCTAGATGGCCGACTTCCACCTTTCCTGGGAATTAATTGTCAGACGATCCAATCCGGGGCACACTGTTCCCTTTACCCAAGGTCCTCACAGGTCTGGAGGGAGATTTATAATCAAGATTAATTCTTTCTCTGTCACATATCCCACCTCTCAGAGTGGAGCTGAAGGAACACTCAGCTAAATCTACTTTTTACATTACACCCAACTCTCAGGAAAAATAATCCTGCAATGCCAAATACCACAAGTTATCTGGGCATTGCTGTGCTTAACCACTTGAGTGAGGTGTGGTCTGTAAAAAGATGGAATGAATTTCCCAGCAGGTAAATTCACTTTTTACTGAGGTACATGATGGTGTGTTCTACTCTGTCTACCTTTTGGGACAAGACCGCCCCCAGACCAATATCTGAAGTGTCGGTGTGGAGGATGAATCTTTTGTGTTTAGAGGGTGGGGGCCTGGCAAAGACTCTGCTTGATAGTGTCAAATGCCCCCTGACATTCTCCTGACAACTTAATCAAATTTAGAGTGCACTTTCTAGTGAGGTTTACTAAGGGACTGACCACTGTGGCATACTCGGAGATTAATCTTCAGGAATAACCCGCCAACCCCAATAGAGACCTCGTCTGGGACTTGATTTTGGGGACTGCTGCGTTCATCAAAGCGTGGACTTTGATGATAATGGGTTTCACCCACCCATTTCTCATAATAAATCCCAAATACTGAGTTTCTACTTTGGCAAATGCACATTTTTTCAACTTGTTTGAATACTGCTCACACCTTGTTTCCACTAATGTGTGGGTTTTCACTTTCCCTATAACCACATCAACAATACAAGGTCTGGGTTTTGGCGCTGACCACATGGCAGAACTGCTCGGTGATAATAGCCTTGCTCATTTGTACCCCAGACTTCTGTTTCTTAGTGTGGAAATAGGACCAATATTCCCAGATAATGGATGTAACAAAGCTGTGTTGAATCATTTTTAAAGACGTACAGTCTGATACATAGCATCAATTTTAAATTGAGGTACTTTAATTGAAAAGTTTTGACCTTTATAATAAATTCAGCACACACGAGTCCTTAAATTTAGATGATTAATCAACTGAACAGAATCAGATTTGTTTCAATCTGTGTTTCTGCCCAAAAGATGTAAATGTTTGTGAAATAAAACGACATCTGAATACTGTGCAAAACGATCTGCAATGCTTCGTCTACAACTAGATAACAGTAAAATCAGTAAAACAGTAAAATGTTTTGTTTCCAAAATCCAGCTCATAATTAAACAGTTAATGCAATCCCGATAAAAGAAACTGCAGTTACAAAGTCTAGCAAGCAATGGCACTCTGTGTTGTGAAACATTATTTTTAGTACCGGTTAAGTTCACTCACCATAACCTAAAAATCATAATTTACCCCATACTTTAATTCATTTGTTATTAATTACAGAAACATGCATTAAACATGTGCACCTGTGAAACTATTTGATACTGGCACTGCAAGTATCAATGCTCATATGTGCTTTCTGACAATTTCTTCATTTGAACGATTTGTGCAGTCAGTTTTTATATATCATGCCAATATTGCGTACGAAACACAGCATTTGACTTAGAACAAGGTGGTGCCAACACATATAATACTAACAAGATGGGGAAGTGCTTTCATTAAGATTTCAGCTATGTTAAAGCTTTACGGAACATTCAATAAAATACCGAAAAAAAATTATGGAAAATATAAACTGTCAATATCTAATGATATTTCTTGATTTTAACCCTGCAGCTAAGAAACCGCAAACCACAGTATTTCATTAGTAACAAAGACACGACTTGTGATGTTCATGAAAGATGCAGGAACAAGTATCTACAGAGCAAGGGGGGGTGGAAGTTACAGATTAACTCCCCATCTGGGCTTTGTGAAAAACAGAGAAATACTAGAATATATATATATATATATATATATATATATATATATATATATATATATATATATATATATATATATATATATATATATATATATATATATATATAAACTCTGAATTAACAAGGATGGGTCACTTACTAATCTGTTACGCATCAGTAGTAAGGTATGGAGGTGTCATTTACATTTAGAACATACCAGATGTTTCATTCTTCCAAACAGGATGATGGAGATGGGGGATCTATTTAACCTTAGGGACTGTTTTTAAAAGAAATGTTCATCAGGGGACTTCAAGGAGAACAGGTATAAAGTTAACACCCAATATGGAATTACCTTCTCCAAATGACTAATGTTTTGAGACAAGGAAAAAAAAAAAAAAAAAAAAAAAAACCCTGGTACTTTTTAAAACCAGCACCAAACAACAAATATAATCTGTGGTTTCTTAAGAGCTCTCAAAAGTTGCTTTCAGTTTAGTAACATTATAGTTTATTAAACATGACTTCAACCAAGAGGCACAAGAGTAATCAAGGCGTATATACATAGTATTAGTTTAGCAAATTCAAAACCAGTTAGTCATTAAAAAAAGAGAAGGAAATGGCCTACCAAAAAATGTTCTTAGGTTTTAAACAACCATGCTAACCGATCTTCACGTTGCTGTTGCTTGGCTGTGTAATGTTCTTGTCCCAACTTCAAATAATAGCATTTGCAATAAGTAGTTTGCTGCTATATGTTAAAATAAATAAATAAATAAATAAACTTGGTATGATTAAGGTTCTATCCCCACTGATTTGAAATGTAAGTGCGCGCTTCAGTGTAGTTTTGTCTGAGACTTTAATATATATATATATATATATCATATTTATATTCTCACAGATATATATCTATATATCTAATATATATATATATATATATATAAATAATGTATTTTTAATTTTAACTGTCTTTTCACTCCAATCCATAGGACACATTTCCTTTTGACCTGAAGTAACTTAAGCTGTACCTCCATATCATGCAAATATCTGTGACAGATTTTATTAACAAAAGTGGCAGGTTTCAACACGTGGTGTCAAAAAACAACCCAACAGCAACATGTTCCCATATCTAAAACACTAAGAAAATAATGTAATTCACTTATTTAACCTCAGAATCGACCAGAGCTTAATCTTCTGGCTTTTGACCATTGTTCAAAGATTGTTTTGAGATGTTTTGACTTACTGCACGAGGAAAGGACTGCCGTTCAAACTCACTATAGCAAGTCACTGAGGATGAGAAATTACTAGACTGGAGAAAAGGGACACAAAAGTCAGGAAATGACCCCTGCGAAGAGGGATTAGAAACAATGTCTTCTTACAACTTCGGCAACACTGGAATGTACCATCCACACATTAGTGAAGGGGGTCTAACAAGCAAATTATATTTTTAATAGGCTTTAGCTCAACTCAAACGACAAAGGCACTGAGGCCTAAGTACGCATCCACTACTTGCACATGTACACACATATCTAACCAAAACAGCTGCTTTGCTACAGCCAAGCTTATATAAAATAATGAGACTGATTCCTTTGTGGGGCTTGCCCTACTATCGAATCCCAAGTCTGTCAGATAGCAAGTACCAGCAGACTGTTTTGTGGTCGCGGAGTGGTGCAGAAGGGAAGCTGCTCTTCACTCTGAATAGCGTCTTTGTTCTCGGGGCTGCAGTTTTTTACATTTTACAGGCCCTGCAGATACAACTGTGCCTGCATGAGGAGAGAATCAAAATGAGCTTCCAAGAAAGAAACGAAGAAACTTGTATCCTGTGTCTTGTAACTTGTGTTATCCACACAATGGAGGTATCGAGAGACTTATCAAACTGTCCCAACAAGACCAATGGACTACTCACACAAATAGCACTTCAAATGCTGTACGAACACATTTCCAACACATTCCATTTTAGAGGCCAAAATTCCTCCAGTACACAATATGGAAGAATACTTTTATCACAATGCTATTTTTGTGTCGTAAGGGCTAAGATGTTGTGTGGAGTATTGCCATGGATACATCTGTAATGAAGATTAGACCACAAACCAGATTTTGGTATCAGTTGGATTAAAATGATCAGCATGTTTTACATAAATCAATGGAAGAAAATGTCAAAATATAGTCTATAAAAATACACTGCTCCAAATATTATAGGGATATTAAGAGATGGGTATATTAAGTTTGCAGGCAACAGGCATGGTATACTTGCTTATAACCATCCTCTGACACATTGACACATTATTTAAATGCAAGATTTGGGGATTTATTTGACTTACAGTAATACACACATCTCTGTCACTGAATTTCCCTTAATTGTTTGGTGTTATATCCTTCCTCAGAACAGTGCTTCCATTGCTTAGAGACATATTTGTGTCTGTTGTTTTTATAGATGTGAATTCCGTTTGAACAGAGAAGCTATTTTTAGCGATATATGAGTAATGTGTGAAACGGTGTACAGAACACCATGTCCATAAAATCATTTCCTTTGGACTTCTTTTCCTTGTGTAAATGTCTGTTACTGTTTGTTTTTTAAGACTTTGCTTGATCAGAGAAGATATACATATCCTTTTAACAACAGATTCAAAACCTGATACATTATGGATAAAAACTAGTCTGTGAACTTCAAGTAATAGAAAAGGAACTCTCACATACAACATTATGGAGAATATGGGAGTGTTGCAACAAACCAGTCTAATTGCCATGAGCTTCACGTGAACAGTTCTGTGAGCTAGGATGAAGGTGCCTAACAACAGAACATAAACAACCAATCACAGAACACTCACTCACACACACAAACAGAACAGTCCAGTGGCCACGCCCCCCTGCTCGCACTGCAGTTCTGACTGAGTAAGATGTCAGTGTTGCAATCAGCAATGCAACACAGATGCCCACCATTAAAATGTCTTTAACCAAGGATTTGCATATCACAGGAAAGTAGAAATGACTAAACTGTATCCCTTATATGAGAAGTGGGTAACCGCTATATTGCCCAAATTAAAAGTGGGTAAACGCAGTTTACCTGCGTATACCCTCGACTACACCACTGCAATAACCTTGCAAAGCTATTTTACAATGTAAGGAATGTGCTTGAAATAGAATTAAAGGTAACAAGTTGGCTGATGAATGGAGCCTATGGAATGTAGATAATAACATCACTAGTCTGTAAGAAGCCAAAGGATGTTTTTTTTTTTTTTTTTTTTAAAGACAGAACTACATTTATTAAGGAAGGAAAGGGAAGGTTCAGGTACGCATGCTTTGACTTCCGACAAGCCCTTGCCACAAGGGCAGCCAAAATCAGACTAGCAGAAGAAACAGATTAGGAAATGCGTTATTATCTACAAAGAAGTGGTGATACTAAGTATCCCTGTTTAAAATGACTTGGTGCTATTTACGCTTTAAATTTACAACTACCTACGATACTAAATGTTATTTCCCTGCTCATATCTGCACTTAAGTTGTAATATTAACATAATTTTCTTTTTATCCTTTTATAAACAATTGGGCAGGGTCCTTGAAGTGCTTACCTGGTAAGACAATGGAGCAAGAGGAGTCATACTTTCAGGGCAGCAAGATTTGCGTGGGAAGTCACCAATCTTTGTTGGGGAGTCAAAATAAGCAGGCGCTGTTTCTCCTCACCTTACTACAGCAGACCCTACTAGCCAGGCACACAGTTTGTTCAAGCAGGGCTGACCTTTGCCCTCCAGGGGTCGGTAACTCTGCTGTGGGAGCTCCTGGATGTAAAGAGGCACCTGGCTTGATCATGAGATCTAAGGACAGTCCTTCAGTTCTCCTGAGCTGTTGTGGGGATTGCTGTGATGAGAGTACACAATTGGACTTTATCATATTGGACCTGGTGAAACCTAAAATAACTACTCTTGGCACTGGACACTTGTAGCTGTAAAAAACAGGTGGCTGCTATTCACAGTGCCTCTGTCATTCACTTGTATTGAAAATAAACAGTTCTTGCTATTACTGGCTGATAAGAGCAGTTGGCCTCTTTGTTAAGGTGACTGTCGAAAACACTTTTTGAACAGTATCTGTATTTTTATATTGCACATCTGATATTTTTCTGCTATTACTATGGGAGCAAAAGAGACCTACAGTGTAAACCCTTCAAATATGTTTCCTGTATAAATCAAGCATACCTCTTTTAAATTATACAAGCCTGTTCAAATATGAAATGAGAATATGCTGAAGGCTTGGTTGCACTTCTGGTACTTAGGACAAAAACCTGTTGATCAGACATGCAGGCTTATAAGGCAAGGGATGATGCGTCATGGGATAAAACAACACAAAGTAACATGATGTAGGCTTGTTTCACTTATTTTTGTGCTGCCATTGCTTTTAAAATTGCATCGACCGTGGAAGAGGTCTCCTCCCACATACAAACCCTTTAATTTGTTGATTCATTAAGAGTGAGAAATCATCATGTCACAGAGGCTTTCTGAAACAGGGAGGTGTGTGTGTGTGTGTGTGTGTGTGCGTGTGTGTGTGTGTGTATGTGTGTGAGTGTGTTTGTGTGTCTGTGTGTGTGTTATATAATGATTCATGCACTGAAATACATTAAAACATTTTTAGTATCGGTAAATGTCAAAACAAGATACAGTAACTGCAGTAGGCAAACACGGCTGCTATTACACACTCCAACATCCCACGTTGAGCTGTAAACAGGGGCAAATTCTACAAATTACATGAATCACAGGGGTGTTAATATCAACCCAGTCAGAAGCTTGACTATGACCATCAGAATCCAATTTAGTAGCTTTGTAGATATAAATTATTAATTCATGCACTAAACCAAGCAATAGGGCATCACATTTGCTCTGTTAATTGCAGGAGCTTACACCCCACCCACCAAAAAAAAAACCCTTTCTTATAAAGTTTGTTAAATTGGGCCCTACATCCATAGGCTGGTTTCATACTAGGTATCAAGGGAGAGTGACAATTGCACTACCCTGGATGGTTAACCCTGTACCTTCAATCTGTTAGTTTTCTTTTTTTTCCCAATCCCACCACCAAGTTAATTGTCTCTTTACACAGTGGAGCTCAAAAGTGGGAGCTATCTGCCCCTAGTGGACCAAGGTCAGCCTTCCTGATGTCAGTTTGAGCTCATCAGGTTCCTGGCAAATAGGGTCCTGTATTGTGTGGTGCACTACTCGGCCCCTGTTGATTTTGCATCCTTAACCCCTGTGGAATCCCCAGCAAAGATAGTCAACTTGGTTCAGTCAGGATACAAACCTGCACTCCCCCGACTGTGTGACTCACCCTGTACACCACATGGTTATGCCACTCCAGTTTATATGTTAATGATTGAAAAGTGGACTGTATTAAAATCGACTGCTGTTTAGATCAATTGAATAAACCAACACGGGCCATACTTTCAGGCTTTACGCCGGTCCTTAATTAACTCCTATTTTTTTGAAAGAGGTAAACACCTGTTGATTTTACAAAACCAGAACCAAACAAGCACTCTTAACGTGTTTCAGCTATCCATTTCGTAAGATTAACACGATTTCTTTCTCCTTTCAAAAAAGAGGATTTAATTAAAGAGTGGAGGAAATGCTTTGAAAATATGGTGCCTGTGTCTCTTGTAGATTTGTCAAGTGTCTATTTTGTTTTAGTATAATGATGTACTTAGTAAAAGGGAAAAAGGAAAAAAAAAACACTACAGTTCAGGTTTAGAAATTTCACAGTTAAAAATAGACTACTTCCTTCTCCCTCCACAATTTTATTTCCATTCTCTGTTACCCTGCTGCACACAGTTTAATCATTAAGGTTTTAATTGATTATGAATCATTTCTTGTAACAGGGACTGGATTTCGTTTTGTTGCTATGGATTATGGACTTTGCTGGAAAAGCCTAGTAAAAACTATATATTGTAAGATCGGTTAAACATTGAATCCTCCACTGCTCTGAAAAAAAAAAAAAAAATAAAAAAAAATACAGGGTTAAGAAGATTAATCAGATACAAGTAAAGTATAGGCCTATGGCATTTTAAAAGTTTTAAACACAAGCACAGAAATGACTGGAGACCACCACTAATAATCTTGTTCTTCAAATATTTAAGTTTGCAGTTTTTTACTCTTTCCGATTACAAAAGTCACTGAACCTTGACTCAAACTACTTCAGCACTCAACAGATTTGGAGGCTGGTTAAAATGACTGCTGCTCTGAACATAACAGTAAGTGTACAGTTTAACAGGAGCAGGGAGGGATCCTATTTTTGCCCTTGGGTTGTACTATAAGATGTACTGTAGCATCTGTGTCCCATCCTTGAATAGAAGGCTGTAAATCTGTGTTTAATAGATTCAACGTTAAAACCTTAAATGGTCATTTTCCAGTTAAACTATCATACACATTTTCAATGAAAAAGTAAGTTATTTTGTTTGTGTGTGTGTGTGTGTATATATATATACACACACACACACAATTCTACAATAGTTAACAAAACATCACAATATTATAAATTATAACTGTACAACTATAATGTAAATATAACTTTTCTATTGTGAAAATCAAATCAAGATCCTTGTGAAACAGGACCGCCTTTACGGGTTTCTTTCATAACTGCACACCTGAGACCTACTTTATATAGCAAATGGAAGCACATGAGAAGTAACATTTATGGGATTATTTCATTAGCTACAACCACTTTAACACTTTGAAAGGGATTCTATAAATATCCAAACGGCAAAGTGGTATCCAGTTCACATCACACACAAGCTGTTTCTAAGCTGATGTTATGCATGCTACTGTAGCAACATTTTGAAACTTTTTTTTTTCATTTCGCAAATGTCTTTCAACTTGCAGCAGTTATTTTTTTTCCAGATTTAACAAATAAACAAATACTAATTTACACAGAGTGAAGCTAGCAATTACACCGTCGCCTTCCTTGTCTTAAAGGGGTGGAACGCGTATCGTGAAATGACTGGTTTCGTGGCCTGTTGTTTTAGCCTCTTGCAAAGCCAAGAGAAGCAAAACAAAACTTCCTCTTTCATATTTAAAATAGGTATTTACTCAGAACCGTAGTTGTTATAAGACTGAAAGAGACATTATGTCATGGTCTTCTCACACTGCTGTTTTATTAAGGTTCAACATTCAGGGTAGTTGCATCAAGGAAGTTGTGGTTTTTTTGGTATGGTTCCCACAGTATTTTTCAAGCAAAACTCAAAATATGTACTGTGTGTGTGTGTGTGTGTGTGTGTGTATATATATATATATATATATATATATATATATATATATATATATATATATATATATATATATATATATATATATATACTCACAAATAGGTATTTCATTTATATACAATGACCCATTTATTGAAGTTCGCTTACAATACATTAGGGTTGTTTATGTATTAGTGTTTGTGTAGTAAGTTATCGTTTCATCTACTGAAAAAGAACATCCACGACTCCAAATATATCTACATATAAATATCATGCCTTTAAGATTTAGGCAGAGGAAAGGAGATTAGAGTTAAGAACTCAACAAGCAGTGAGTACTGTAGCTGAAGTATATGGAAACAGATTTCAACTCAGCAAGATTTAATGTCCTTCTTTACTATACCATAAAGAGCAGGCGTGTCCATTAGAGCAGAAAGGTCATTGCCTCACACATGTTTTCTGGAATCAGGAAACAAAGATAATATCCAGGTAGGATTTTTTAAGCTGAAATAAAGCAGAACAGAACCTCTCTGTAGGACTGTCCACATTTATAAAAGGATAAGGTAAAGATACAGATAAAGCAAACATGCAAGAAGTTTGAAGCTATTTACCCTTTAAAAGATTTGTCACTTTCTGGAGTGGGTGTAAGTTCTCCCCTCTCCCCCAACCTTCCCCATATGAAAATGTACTGCAGTAAAATGGTTCACAAACCCAAAATACTTCTTGACGTTTTCAAGATTTATATTGCTGAGACTGTGGGTGTTCCCTGCTATTCAAAGCCAAGGCTCAGCTCAGGGTTTGGCTCCAACACCTTTACTTCAAACTTGCATTCTGCACGCACCAGTAGCACACTAACTCTTTCACATTGCACACATGTGGTAGTGATCTATGCTGCTAAAGGTGGAGCGTTTGTTTAGCCAGGGGGTGGAGAATCGCTTTTACTTTTAAAGGTTACCATACTTAGCTAATGATCATCAGTGGCAATGCAGTGGCACTACAATAACAACGAAATGGCTGCATCTAAGGGCTTGTGGTGCTATGGTATGTGCCATTAGTTGAGTGGTATACAGTGGCAATATAGCAGCCAATATATAAGGCAATCCAATCAGTTCCATAGTACCATATTGTATCAATCTGCAACCAAATCATGACCACTGTGCAATATTTCATTTAGAGTTGCTTCTGGTAATGCTGTATTCCAATGATACAAACATTTCTGCATGGTATGAGATGGTATATTTTCACTATCATTTTTGAGTTAATCATATTCTGTACATTTTAACAGGCTTTCCCATGTTTTACAATGTTTTCATTGTTTTATCACAGTTTGTTATGGATGTAACATACTGCATTATTCTAACTGGTTCACAAACTCTAAGTGCATTGAAAACCTCTAGAGATGCTCTGAAATGTTAAATCTCAGCCCCTCTTTGATTTGATGCAGTGGAACTAAATATCGCTGCCATTGAATTAATTCAAATGCAGATCTTTGTGTATTTAGGCAATGAAGAACAACATCTCCAACAGCTCATGTGAATCCACTGCAGTGGATTTTTATATTTAATGGTATTTAGAGAAGGACCATATTTAACATTTAAACAACATCACTGTGTTTAAAATAGCTACCATTTACATCATCTAAATATACTCCCAGGTGTTTTTCTCTTTAAAACAAATTAGCTAAATAAAGAAAGGAGTAAGTCTGGTGGACAAACATCTAAATTATAATAACATCTTCAGACAGCCTTTGTAAGTTTGACCTTAGAATTAATTGTTTTAGAGTTTAAAACTCTGGTTGGATTTTGAAATACACTAAATCCATTACAGAACAACTCCCAAATAAATACATACTGTGACAAGAAGAACAAACCCATGTCTGTGAGGCATTCCAGCTGACAGAATGGAAAGAAACAACCCTGCAGACTTTCACCAGAAATTCCCAATCAATGATATCAAATAGTTGGCCAACTAAGGTGTGTCCTAGGTAAACATGGTGCCTTTTGATTGAGAGTAGGTGAGGGTGCACATGTGCCTGCTCCCACCCAGCAAAACAAGCCAAACCAAACCCATCAGGCCTGTTAAAAAATGACAGACTAGACACCAAACCCAGTAGGATGTGCTTGTTTATACTGTCACTGGCATTTCATTGTTTCTATTTTAAATTACTGCTGGCTGTATGGCCCACACTTTTTTCTTTCTTTTTTTTTTATTTACAGTCAGTGTTTTGATATAAATGATTGGGTTGTGATGTTATGGTTTGGGTTGTTATGTTTCTTAAGAAATCACTTAAATATTTGTTAGAGCAGGAAGCTACCAATATACTTGACACTGTATAAGCACAAGATTGCTATGTGTGTCTAATGATGCAACCATTTTGCATGTCTACTGAATAGATCCTTATTAAAAAATATAATTAGTATTTGTCATTTGTTTTGCATAGCTTGGGTCACCCCACATTTATTTTAGTGATGAAGCGCCTCAAGATGTAGCAAGCAAGGCTTAAGGATATCTTCTTACTCCACCTTGTGGACAAAAGAAATATTGCTCCCTTGTAGCTAGGAAACACTCAAATGTTCTGTAATGGAAATACATGTTCCAGGCAAAATACAGTTAAACAGACAGCCCTCTTATCCAGAGAGAAAAGGCAGTCAATACTGCATTTCAAAACCTCCTGTATTTAATTATGCCCATAAAAAGTTACCTAACTTTCTCAAAATAGAGGATTACCCATACTGTCCTCCTTAACGGTTTATCAAGGGCCAGCTATTAGTACTGATTCCACGTGTCCCGGACCTACCCAGTTTTATTTATTTATTTGGTCGATGTTTATACAAGACCACCGTTGGAGCACACAAGCTCAGTTTCAAGAGGGGCCCTATGCACATGCAGACCAGAGGTGGGGAGTGGACTGAGAGGAATTTGACCTGGGATTAGGGGTCACTGCTCCTACTCTTGTTCCAGGAAGGCCATGGAATGTTTCAAATGTGCAGGGCAGATGGGACCTCATTTGCTAGTGTTTCAGTTGAAGCACAGCGCCCTCTTGTGTATGGTGCACACATGCACCATATAAATACGTTAATAAAGTATTTCATCTTGCCTCTTTGATCCCAGTGAATTTTTCAATAAGATTAAAGAGATGAAGACAAGAGTTTATCATAAATTGTAATTTAAAAAGCATGTATTGAGCTCTGTATTATATGGTGTCTTACTGAGGACATAATAAAAAATAAAAAAGTGTCATTTCAAGATCAGAAGATGAATTATCCTAGGATCTTGACATTTAAAATTGTGTTTTACATTTCACAATCAAGGGTTAAAATATAGAGATATTCAGAACGTTTATCTTGTGATCTCGACATAATACATTTATATTACATTTTTCTCCCGCCCTTAATGTGCTACCATAGTTATAACACCAGCGTTAATAAACAAATAAATACATAAATAAATAAAGAATATTGTGTTCAATTTAGAGAAAGGTGGTTTATGTGCCTAGTTCTGCCTTTGACATTACAGCCTGGGGTTGCAGGGCCCTGTGATCAAAACACAGGCTAGTTTTAAAGGTTTAAATTGACCGCATCACTTAGAATGCACTGGTGACTAAAAGAGCAAGAAAGAAAAAGACAGATGTTGCTGGCTTTGTGTCTATTCACGAGGTGAAACTTATAAGAAACTAAGTCAAGTGGACAAGTGCCTTCATCACTCCTTTTATGCTTATGGAAATAACGGTGAGACAGAGAGTTACTGTTCTCTTGTTTTTATTGGATGGTTGAGTGTAAATCTTAGGATTTCTGATGCTTCGCACAGAGAAATCATGGTGTACTCTGCAATACTGTTTGGATTTTCTGCAGTCCACACTTATTCTATTATGAATAACAGATTTTAGACCCAACGCCTAGTTTTTAAATATGATCATGCTACTGTAGTTGGCAGAGACCTCTCCTCAGGCATTGAAGGGTTAACCACAAAATACTTGAAACAGTAAAAAACATTTTCAAATGCAAACCACCTGTAACCAGCACACATCAGTTATATTGTAATAATGAACTGTAGAGGATTTACCTAAATGCAGACAGCTTCCATATGCAACATCCTTTGTCTGAAAATTAACTTCAATCTCAATACCACCATTACAGTTCTACTGCACATCTGAACTACAGCTGCAAACAGTCCAATACAGCATGGTTACAGCCCATTTGGAGTTCTCCCCATATGGTAAGGGATGGTTCTAGTGAGTTAATGAGCCAGAGGTACAACAAAATTCTTATAACAACCAACCAATGACTGCTATATGTCAATGTGTTTTACGTTTTATATTCTGAACTGATACATCTATGCCACTAAAGATGGCTAAGCAGCTAACTTAAACAATTAGCAAGGTATGGTCCAGTGGTTAAAGAAACAACCTTGTAACCAAGAGGTCCCTGGTTCAAATTCCACCTCCAACATTAACTCACTGTGTGATCCTGATCACTTAATCTCTTTGTGCTCTGTTTCTCAGGTGATATGTTATTGTAAGTGACTCTGCAGCTGATGCATAGTTCAAGCACCCTAGTCTTGTATCTATCTTTTACCTATATGGTAACAGGGTCCTGGGAGACAGTCAACATGGTTTTAGGAAAGGGAGATCATGTCTAACTAACTTGCTTGATTTTTTTGAGGATGCAACATCGATAATGGATAACTGCAAAGCATATGACATGGTTTATTTAGATTTCCACAAAGCTTTTGACAAAGTCCCACACAAAAGATTAATTCTCAAACTGAACGCAGTTAGGATTCAAGGAAACACATGTACATGGATTAGGGAGTGGTTAACATGTAGAAAACAGAAAGTACTGATTAGAGGAGAAACCTCAGAATGGAGTGTGGTAACCAGTGGTTTACCACAGGGATCAGTATTAGGTCCTCTGCTATTCCTAATCTACATTAATGATTTAGATTCTGGTATAGTAAGCAAACTTGTTAAATTTGCAGACGACACAAAAGTAGGAGGAGTGGCAAACACTGTTGTAGCAGCAAAGGTCATTCAAAATGATCTAGACAAGATTCAGAACTGGGCAGACACATGGCAAATTACATTTAATAGAGAAAAGTGTAAGGTACTGCACGCAGGAAATAAAAATGTACATTATAAATATCATATGGGAGATACTGAAATCGGATAAGGAATCTATGAAAAAGACCTAAGAGTTTTTGTTGACTCAGAAATGTCTTCATCTAGACAATGTGGGGAAGCTATAAAAAAGGCTAACAAGATGCTCGGATACATTGTGAAAAGTGTTGAATTAAATTCAAGGGAAGTAATGTTAAAACTGTACAATGCACTAGTAAGACCTCATCTTGAATATTGTGTGCAGTTCTGGTCACCTCGCTATAAAAAAGATATTGCTGCTCTAGAAAGAGTGCAAAGAAGAGCGACCAGAATTATTCCGGGCTTAAAAGGCATGTCATATGCAGACAGGCTAAAAGAATTGAATCTGTTCATTCTTGAACAAAGAAGACTACGTGGCGACCTAATTCAAGCATTCAAAATTCTAAAAGGTATTGACAGTGTCGACCCAAGGGACTTTTTCAGCCTGAAAAAAGAAACAAGAACCAGGAGTCACAAATGAAGATTAGACAAAGGGGCAATCAGAATAGAAAATAGGAGGCACTTTTTTACATAGAGAATTGTGAGGGTCTGGAATCAACTCCCCAGTAATGTTGTTGAAGCTGACACCCTGGGATCCTTCAAGAAGCTGCTTGATGAGATTCTGGGATCAATAATCTACTAACAACCAAACGAGCAAGATGGGCCGAATGGCCTCCTCTCGTTTGTAAACTTTCTTATGTTCTTATGTTCTTGTACAGTGCTTTGTGATGGTGGTCACTATGAAAGGCGCTATACAAAGATTATTATATCAGCGATGGGGAACATCATTGTTTTTCAGCATACATACAACTACTTTTCATAAACAATACAGAAATGGAATTTATGACAATGTTCTCAATGCCACAAGGCTTACATCTTTATTTTTAAAGGGCATGATGAAACTCACACAGACCTGTTTTTTGAAAGGCCTGTCTGTAAAATTTCAAAATAAACGCATTATTATACCTGTCTTTATCTAGATGATATATATTCACATACACGCATGTGCCTGCTATATCAATACAGCTGCATGACGTATTTGATATTTTATTGATTTCCCCGTGACTTGCAATAAAAGATCATGATATAACAGTGATAAGATATGAAAGGACAAATGCAATGTCTTTATTTTAAAACATGTGGGTGGACAGGTTATTTTTCAGAAGCCACATACGTATAAAGATAATGTTTGATAAAAGAGCTGCTGTCCTTATGTTATAAATCTTAAACATACAGGCTCCACCGAGTACATCACTGTAAAAATAAGATATTGTCCATAATAAACCTGACATCATGAGCATGCTTTTAGATGATTACACCCCTTCTTAGTTTATTAAACAAAGCACTGGATTGTGTGTGAGGAGAGTATCCGAACAGTTCAATAACCATTGACAGGTGTTTGGATACTTAAGCCACCAACAATAATTCTTTCAAAGTCAAATTTGTACACAGTTTTGTGTTATCCCCAGGGTAAAATCAGAATGTAATTCCCAGATAGATTCTGATTAAAGAAAAATAGGTTTTTTAAAGGATATTCAGTGCAGCAAGTAAACATAATTCAAGTCAAATACTGCAGATATTAATAGAATTGATACAGTACTACAATATGTTTTCCTAATAATTTGACCACGCTCCTGCTTTATTGTGCATATTACAGGTGTCACAATCCTTTTCTTTCACTGTGATTCACCTGTCACCTTTGACTGCTCACACCTTGCTGTCTTTTCAACAGATCTAAATAGTGATGATCTAAATATCACATTTTTAGATGTTCAAATCCATTCAAAACCTGCTCCCTAAAGCTTTGTTTTTGTTGTAACAGAATGAAATACAATAAATAATCTAAGTGGTGTGAGAATTAAAATCAGACTACGTTTAGATCAGTCGAATACACCCAGGGTCTTAAAGGGTTGTTTAAGACATTTAAGTTAATACCTTACTGTGACAAAGTTCCCACCCCTGTGTATATTATCTGTTATGTGTTGCGTGTGGTGTGTTTAAATGTTGGTGTATAGACATTGGTACACGGGATATAAACGGGTCTGTGTAACACGAGTGTTTAAAAATGTATATGTGTATTTAGGCACGAGGATTGCACAGCACTTCACTTGCAAGTAAAATGTAGTAATATGTGAGCACGGGGAATTGCACTTTATTAATTCACGTGCTGGGATTCAAGTGAATAATTAATTGGTAATTGAATCCCAGCACAATAGTATATATAGATGCTCGTTGTCACATACTTGCGGTGGGTGTTCGGGAGTGGAGAACTGGAGCGAGAGAAGGAGAAACTTAAATATATCAATTGCTATTGCGTGCTGGTGGGACCAGCACGATACTTGTTTATTTAAAACTCACCGTGTTTGTCAGTGTGTCTGTGTTGCTTATTATACAATTGCAATCCGTGCACCGTTTTGTTAAGTTTAGTCTGTTTTTGTTTGTCTATTTATTTTGGCGTAGAGTGCCGTGTCCTGTGTTTTCGTGTTTGTTTAAACCTTTTATTTTGTAATAAACCGGCGCCAACAGGCGTCTTCATCATTTCATTTCACATCATCGTCTTCGTATATTTCATTCCTTTCTGGTTCTGACGCCGCCTACTTGGCCGTCTTTGTGACACTTACATATCAGAATAATGGATCCAGGATTTAGGGATATAGGGGAGCTGTAATTTAATTTAATTTCTGCCTTTGAATAGAAGTATTACAGAACTGAATTGGGCATTCTATTAACATTTGTTCATTCTTCTGTAGCCAAAATCTTTCCAGTTTGTTGACTATGGGTTTGTCTCTTGCATGACCACTATAAGACAACAGAAGTCTCCACCTTGTGGCCATCAATAAAAGTTGCTTGTCTGCCCAGGCCTTTAAAGGTATGCAAGTCTTTGATTACCTTTTACAGCCAACAGGTTTAACTATCTGCTCAATGCTAGATACAGTACAACACGTTTAATCATATGAAATGTAACGTGGTTTAGCTTCTTTGTGAAGCATTTCCTTATGTGCCTTATTACACCCTGGCCAAATTTGGCCACCGTGACATTTTTTGGTTTGTTTTTGTTTCTCTCCTACACACTGGTCAGTGCCTGGACAATCCTCATTCTAAATTTATTACAGTAAAGTACATGCCAATCTAAAGGTGTCTATTTGTAAATTAAGTATTTACATGGTTTAAAAAGTCACCCACCTCACTTTTACCTTTGGGGTTATTTAGACGGTACACCTGGAAGGCCAGTATTCTGTTGTTTCAGCTGAAGGAAACATGAACTATGGATGGCCTGTCCAGGTAAGCACTAATTATGTGCTTCAATTAATGAATATTTCCAACTACATTCACTTGCCCTGGATACCAATGAAATAAATTAAGAAGTGTTTGACATCTTCGCTGTGGCTTTCGTTTGTTTACACTCACCCCTAAAATCAGTCACATAATTCTATATGGGGCTATCCTCCTGGGGCTTCTCCACTATACTAAACCAACAGTTGTGGTATGATACTGAGGTACATAGCTCCTGAAAAATCTCTAAAGAGTTTTCTGACTGGATTAGCATTGCCAGCCTCCTGTGTGTTTATATGTCTACCACATACCAATTTGAGCAGACATTCCATCTTCTGTAATTGCTGTGGGTCTCTAAAGATAAAACGACATCTGTTCAAAAGGGCCAGATGCATCTCGCCCGGCTCTCCAGTAATAGGACTGTGACTCTCAGGGTAAGCGCTGCATTGAGCTGCGCTCGCAAAAATGCGGACTTTCTTTACCAGCTTCTGTGCCAGTGATTGAGTTTATACAGCCATGTAATTTTATCTGAAGGGACACAAAGAGTTCATCGGAGCATGTGGGTGATGCGAGCATTGCAAAGCTGGATTAGCCTGTTAAACAGAACCTTTATACTGAATGCATTTTACTGTTTTTTTGATTAAAGCATTTTGGTAATATCACAGCAACACTGCTTTACACAGCTAATCTGTCACTTGGGATTTGATTTCATCTTATTTTAGTGGTGGCTAGTGACACCGTGGTTTAACCTTGGTGTATGGGTATTTCTAAACATACAGTATAATGGAGGCTGCTACTGTTTGATGCACATATTTAAGGATGATTGAAGTTGTTAAATGTCATCTTGGTGAATGATCTGTTTTTTGATAGAAGCTTTTAGCTGTCCCACCAACATGTTCAATTATAACTCCTTGATGTCTATTTGCTAAATTATAGGGCTCAGCCCAAACCCATCTTTTATTGGGATTAGCAACAAATATTACCATATTTGGATAAAATCCGATTTGTTTTTTTTTTTGTGTGTGTGTGTTTTTTTTTGGAACAGGTTCAGATTTTGTAAAACAAACAAGTTTCATTTACTCGTAAATCTATACAATAGTGATTCACTGCAGGACTGTTTCTGGTAAGCTGTGCGGAATTATTTTTGTTATATTGTTAACAAGCAGATAATGTGAAATATGCCAAATTGAGATGCGTTCAAACAAATCAAAGATTAAAATATGTCCTGAGCTGAAAGGCATAAAAGACAAATTAATTAGACTGTTGCACATCCATACTTACAAATCCATCCCTTGATAGTATACCTACATTAAACCAGCTGGGGACGGACCAGGTCAACTATCCAAAGTGTGCTGGCTAAGGGGGCGTCCATAGCCAGATAACAGGCAGTAATGCCTCCCTGGCTCTTTGGGGCAGCTCAAGGGCAGTGGGTTAAGAGTACATGTGATGGTCACCATGAGTGTTTGTAGGATTCATTTGGGAAGTAGGGTGAGGCTACGCCCAGCTGCAGGGGTAGTGTTCTTAAGGCTGTCTTTAATTAATTTATATTACTTGAAAAAAAATCATTAATGGTACTAAATGAGACGCAAAATGCTCAATAGACCTTGAGTTATATTACTTCTTTGGTCTAGTTTTGTAAAAGTCATGTAATAATTGGAGTAATTGCTTTGAAAATATACCCAAATGTGACAATGGGCTGATCCAGCCCACTACACTAACTGTAGTGTTTTATTTTATGGATTGAAATGATGCGTCCTTTCCACAGAGTTTACCCAAATCGGAATATTTAGAATATCGGGTTAGGCTTTATGATGTGGTTCATTTGACACCAACTAATTTCAACTGTGACTTGAGCCAGATTCAAACCCAGACCTCCAGATGCACAGCCAAAGACAAGTGAATTATCCTGCTGGACCACTGCGCCTCTAGTTTAAAAACCTTTTCCCTTTAGTTGTTTTGTTTCATTACGTAGCTCATGGACTTGATTCTTATCCTTGGTTGGTTACAGCTCTAGGCATTGCTTGCTTCCTATAAATGTTAGGAGGTTTGTCATCTTTCTAAGACAAGGCTGTATGGTCTCACTTCATGCTTGAAAGTGGATGTCGGCTCATTGCCCAAGGTTTCCCTCTTACTGGCTGATCACAGTGTGACATTGCCAAGCATGGTTAGGTAAGTCAAAGGCTTTGTGCACTTCTGCCCTCTGAACTGGAATAATGCCTTAGATGGGTAAAATCATGAGCAATGGAAAGAGACTAGAGAATCAAAGGCTTTCAGCTTAGCTTAAAAGGGTGTGACAAATCCGTATTCTTGCCAGTAAGGTTTTTGTGTTTGTTTTGCAGAGAGAAATAAGAATATATCAAAGTAGACAGATTACATAAAAAAATACAAAAATAATAGAAAAACACATTTTGGGGCTCCCAAATGGTGCTTCTGGTAAAGGCGTTCAGTGTGGATTACAGGATGAGCTCTGTAGCCTGGACATCGCTGGTTCGAGTCCAGGCTATTCCGCTGCCAACCGTGGATGGCAATTCCCAGGGGGAGGCGCACAATTGTCTAAGTGCCACCCAGAGGGGGAGGGCTTAGATCCTGCCAAGGTATCCTCGACTCACTGCGCACCAGCGACCCCTGTAGTCTAGCCGGGGGCTTGCAGGCTTGCCTGTAAGCTGCCTAGAGCTGCGCTGTCCTCCCAAGTTTCCAAGTCAACTACCTTTCACATGAGTTGAAATAAGGGGAGAGGTGGTGCAGCGTGTTTCTTCACTTTGGAGGGTAGAGTTTGAACATTACTTTGGTGGTCTTAACACAGCCACATCACATAACCACCACACATTCCAGGATGAAAGCACGAACCAAACAATGGCAATTCAAAAGGCTAACAGAATAGTCAAGTGTGTAACGTACAAATCACATTGAGGTTGTACAATGCGCTGGTGAGCCTGCACCTGGAATATTGTGTCCAGTTTTGGTCTCTGCATTGAAAAAAATTGAATTGCAGCTTCCAGAGTCCAGAGAAGAGCAACTAGACTAATTCCAGGGCTAAGGTATTGAGACCAGCTTGAGAAGTTGACCATATTTAGCCTGGAACACAGACGGGTATGGGAGACTTCATTGACTTCACAAATCTTAAAGGAGGTTCATTATAGTTAATTCTACTTACTACTGTACTCATAACAGAGATCAGGATCAGAGGGCACATTGGGAAACTTACTGGAGACAGACTCAACTTGTAGGAGACAGTTCTATTTCCATATCGATAAGGAACATTTCTCTGGTATAGTCTAATATAGTTTGAACATTTAAAGACAAACTATATACAATGTACTATTTGTAAACATATAGCTACTTGCAATTCTCTTTTTACGATCTGAAGAACTACAGCTAGCAACCTCTCTGGTTACAGTACGTTTAAAATGCAGTCCAGATATACTACCATTTAAAACGCTGCTGGTTTTAATATATACGGTGGCTTACATCAAGACCCTAAGATGATTTATTTTGTGATCTCAATATTACACATTTCTATTTTTTTTCCCATCGTCATTAATGAGACATCATAAATGTATTTGGTTACTAACCTATTGCCAAACTAAGTAAAATCCTAGATTTGAATTGTGCAGTTCCCCATTCTGTCTTGACTCTAGAGAATACATTATACTGTATATATGTATATTATATTTAGATTGTACTATTCAATTTTGCATAATTAAGGAGTTTATTTTTCTGTTTATTCCTTTTGAATATTTTAACCATTTTCTGGCTTTTTGTAGATAGTCAAACATTTGTGTTTATTGGAACATGTATTTTTACACAGGCTAAAAAGTTAATTAACCATATATTTCTGTTGTTGCCCAGCAGTGATATTGCTGGAGTTTTGATATTTTGAGGCATCTTATCAAAATCAAGTGAACACCAAACAAGTGGTATCTCTATAAACACTGGCCGTGCTTTATTGATGTTAATCCCTTCACAATTAAACTCAGAAAACCTATGTATAATGCACTGTTCTTGTGACCTTATTTGAAAACTAGACTTGAAAAGCAAATATCTGTTCATAATTTGTTAATTTGATTTGCATAACTTAAATATTTGTCACGGTTTTGAAATGAAACACTCCCCTTGTGCTGGATGCCTCATAACTCCAGAAGAGTAAATATAGTGGAAACCCCAGAACGAACACGACAACTCACATTTCAGGCACAGAAAAGTCAAACAAACAATAACAAAGGAAACACAAGCTGTACATATACAAACATGTCTGTGTCTACAAGTAAACTACATCAAACAGTATTATATTCACATTCTGAGGTGTATATACTGTATACACAACCTTATTTTATATTTCTTGGGGTTGTTTGCTTTGATATGCAGTATATCCAGAAAGCCTGTCAAGCCTGATGGCTTTGGGTATCTTTCATTCCTACCATTCCCTGTTGATAACTCATTGCAGCTATTTTTATTTACAGCATTGTTGTTTAAGTGCTTGCCGGTAACTTTGATATGACTTTGAGGTCTGATTCATCTGCTTGCTTGCTCTTTTCTTCAGAACACTACTGCACTGCCCTTAAGAATTAAACATTCCTTAGGCACAATTATTTCAGCCTATTGGAATAGGGTTTACTTCTTTTTTGTATTAGGTGCTTTTAAGTTGAAATGCACGACAAGTATGAATAAACTTTTTCTGTTGGAAAAAAAATAACTAAAACAATAAAAAGCCTTTGAAATGGTCACTGCTTTGTTATTTTTACTGTGCCTTTATGGCATGGTCTGGGAGGCAAATGCGCCAGGGTCATCTACTCTTCCAGGCATGTACACATAAACCAAATCTTTCCCTTAAACCTCAGTTTTGGCCCCAAATCTTAACTTAACCTTAAGCTTAAAGACACTATCTGATTGAAAACATGCTATTTAATTCTAAAACTTATTTACTCCATAATGCCATCTAAAAGGTTAGGAAGCTGTATTGAATAAAACCTAATAATTACATTCATTTAAAAGGAAAGGTTAGTCTGCATTTTTGCTCATCACTTCAACAATTTTATATTGAAAATAATAATAATAATAATAATAATAATAATAATAATAATAATAATAATAATAATAATAATAACTAGGATAAGATTAAAAATGTAAAAAAGGTAGTTCTGTTTGGGACATACAAAACTGTAAGTATATTGTGGGAACATGCTCTCAATTTAAGAAAGAGCAACCCAACATTTTTCAAAATTGATGCTGATAAGTGAGAGTTGTATTTTAGTCAGTGTCCTGTTATTTTTTTGTTCTCTTAAGGTAAGAAAAGAAAACATTACTTTTTTTTATTACTAACATTATCAATTAAAACAGCAGTAATACTGACATTCTACCACCAGAGGGGGCTAGTGCACTTCATATTCATTACATGCCGGGGTGAAATTCTCAACAAACAAGTGCAGGCACTCATGCACAGCCGGGTGTAAACATTGTGTACCGGCATCAAAATAAGTCAGTAAAATACCCAGTACCAGTGAGTATCGGCAGAATTTCACCCCTGATTGCGTGTTGCCATACTTAGATCACCTCGTTCCACTAGGTATTTTAGAATACACTATTGATAAACATGGAAATAGCCAGCTGAAATAGCCTTTCTTTCCTTGATCCTCCTGAATGTAAATATATTTTAGTGTTTAACACAGTTTGTTCCACTCAAGAAAAGCAAAATTAATTTGTATTCTTAGCGGTGTTTTGAAGACTGTTTTCAGCCTCATTCCCAACCATAAATTGTATTTTAATCTTGTTAAGATTTATTGTACTAATGGGTAAGGACAGTTTAAATGTACTTGTTAAAGTTTTTTGGGGAAAAAGTATATAAATAGAATGGGTTTAATCCAGGCTCAGTCTATCATTGTTTAGATAAAGGCATCTGAATAATAATAATAATAATAATAATAATAATAATAATAATAATAATAATAATAATAATAATAGTGTGGTTTGAGATAATGAGCCTACTGTATTAATATACCCATGTGATACCAGGGACTATTCAATTGATATAAAAGTTGGCTGATATACGGTAAATACAACCACTGTTTAAATAATTAATTCAAGGTCATCCAACAGTGCATATTTGTCTATTTAGTGTATTTCTGTCAGTAAAAACAGGAATTAAGTCTCAGGAAGGGTCACGTTTCATAGATGATTTCATTGATGATGGTATTCAGTACGTGAATAGAGCTCATTGTGTGATCTGATGAGCCAGAGAAAAGAAGAAAAAAATCCCCTCAAATACTCGCGTGTATAAATATGTGAGTGTGTACAGTAGGCTTTGTTCAGTAAATCCATTTGGGTGTTGATTATTTTCATTTTGTTTTTGATTTACCTTGATTTTTGTTTTTCTAGCTGTTAGAGCTGGAAGACGCTCAAGCATTTCAACACTTCAAAAGAAACATAATCCCACACAGAGAGCCCAGATCACTGAAGCAGGCAAAACATATCTCATCAAAGAGTTCCGATAAGTTAGAAAACAAAGCTGAACAATAATCATTCTAAGCACCTGCAATGCCACTCTACCACGTGCACTTTATTTTCTCCCGAAGACAAACTGCAGAGTAACTGAACACACTATATCCAGTGGTACCACAAAATATAATGTTGCCATTTCAATAGCCATTCATTATAGTGTTTTACCTTTAAAGGGGTACAATCTATACTTTCATCATGTATAAATGCGTACCTGTTTAATCTCCCATTGCAGTCCTCCCTAATTATACCCCCACTGGTCCTCATAGTGCCACCCTCGCAATCCACTAGACTGTGCTTCTAAACCAATGTGAGCCAGTTTAAATGCCATTGTCCCGTTATATGTCCACACTCGCTGTCCGCTATCTGCCAATTCACCTCGCCAAACTAATGTCCAGAAATGCATTGCAGTTTCCCACTCTTTACCATGAGCAAGATGCTCACCATTTGAAGTGCAGATAACAAGTGCTTAATCTCTAACAATTATTAGAAAACAGTTTGATTGCAAGCATGCAGTTTCTGTAGTTTATTTGTTTATAACCTCTTTTAAAGGAATCTGCTGATTTTATTTAATGAAAACCCCTTGCCATTATACAAACTGCATTTGAACTCTAAACTATCTACAACACGCATGCAGCCTGCATTTCTGAATAATAGATATATTGTAAAGTAGAGGACCTATCCTAATGCATTTGTGTTGTAGTTTATTCTACACATTACAACCTTAGTGGTATCAATACTGTAATTTATTACCAGTGTGTATTGTACTCTATATCCCATTGTAAATGTCATACTGTAAATCAATCAATGGTACCCAGCTGCACTAGCTACTTGTAAAGTTCTGGATTCCTTTCATAATTCTCCTGCTCACCTCCAGTGCCCTTCATTACATAGGTTCTGAGTACCTCTTCAACCTGCTGACCCACTATGTCCCTGCCTGCAAGCTGAGGTCCTCTGGACTGCTTGTTATCCCCAAGCAAAAGTGCACCACACTTGGAGAGCTCTCATTTAGCTTCATGCCTCCAACTCTCTGGAACTCTCTCCCAGCTTTGGTGTGTGATGCTCCCACTGTCGCGCGCTTTAAATCAACTCTCAAGACCCACTTGTTCTCTCTTGCTTTCTGTGCTCTTTAAGCCTGATATCTGTTATTAGCTGTTGTGTCTTTGTTACTTCTAACATTTTTTTTTTACTGTATCAAATACTCATAATTTGATATGACATAGGTATCCACAATGTTTTAGAATTTTCACATCCTAGCCTTGTATTTAATGTATTATGCATTACTTTTGACTGTATTTAATGTATTATGCATTGTTTTTTTACTGTATCTTGTAAAGCACTTTGTGATGGTGGTCCACTGTGAAAAGCGCTATATAAAATAAAGATTGATTGATTGATTGATTGATTGATAGTAATACAAAAACCAATACTATTAAAAAAAAAAAAAAAAAAAAAAACTACTAATAATGATGAAATAATTATTATGTTACCTCTGCAAATGTTACCTCTCATATTGTTGCCCCTTAGTACAGAACCATGCTCCATTGCATTGCTCCCCCCCCCCCCCCCCCCCCCCCCCCCCCCCCCCCCCCCCCCCCCCCCCCCCCCCCCCCCCCCGAAATCGCTCAGATCGCGATACCTCTCGATGGGAGCGACCATTGTCTCCAGGAGCATTTTTCTTCATTCTTAGTTTTTATTTAGCGTTATCAAGTCTGCCAATGGTAACAGCACATTTATTTAGCAATGGATCCCCTATGCCTCTTAAAATGAAAGGCAGTATATTAGTACAATATGTATTTCCCTAGCACCTAATACCAATAGCAGTGTGACACCTCTACTGAGAGCACATTCATTTAGAATGAGCCTTAAGCTGGTGTGAGAGAATGACTGCAATGGCACACCTTTTATATTGTATGCAACACTTTACATTACAAACAGAATTACATGTTAGGTTAACAGATTTGATGGTGTAGGGTTATCTATTATTTGATATAGTTAATGTGAGTACTTTGCATAGATTCTATTAGCATGGCCAGGGGTATGAAATATTCTTTGGTGAAGCTAATAGAGCTGGTTCTGTGACAGACCAGTAAGTCATTAGTGAGCTTTTTGACAGACAGACATGGATTCATAACTGAACTCCCCCCCTTCAGGCCCTTTTGTCTACAGATGGATGTTCGTGATTAGAAGCCTTGCATTCCTTTTTTTATTTTTTAATAAATACATCTTTTTTTTTTTTTTAGTCGTGTTTGATAAAAACAACCCGGTAATCCAGAAAGCAGTTTGGAATAATATTAGGTGTTGTAATACATTCTTACCACCTGTATATACTTGTGTTTAGCCCTACAGAAGAGTGGTTTAGATTTTTCAACAAAATAAACATCTATATATAATATTGAAATGGTTTAGAGGGTTACTTGCATCAGGTGATTTGGTGGGACAAATTTTATTATTAGGGTTCAACTTTTTTTTTTTTTCCAACAATAAATATTACATTCTGCTTACATAAAAGCATCAGTCAAAATATAGCACAAATACAGCTAAACATTGTTTGTTAAGAATTTTAATATTATAAAACTTGCAAGACACAACCTAGGTAAAGACCCTATAGATAAAAACCCTCTAGATCAAGCATACAATTCCATGCAATGGTGTTAAATTCCCAAAACTGAACAAAGGTTAAAAATAATATTGTAGTTACAATAGTTAGCCACAAGGTGTCACTATGGGGTCAGTTCATTTAAAATCAGAATAACACCTTAAACCAACAGTTACTTTACTGTTTATAACCCCTTTTAAAGGAATCTGCTGATTTTATTTATTGAATCCCCTTGCCATTATGTGAACTCTAAACCATCTGCAACATGCATGGAGCCTGCGTTTCTGAATAATACATATATTGTACTGTAGAGGACCTGTCCTATAGGTAATCTACAGAGCCACTATATGCATATGTTAAAAAAATCAACTGCAATCTTATTGCCACCTGCACTGCAGACTTAAAGTGTAAAAAAAATCTTACTTCAGTTCTATATTTACATATTAATTACATTCAAATTAAACTGCTGCAGCTAGAAACAACATGATTAGAGTGAAACATGTTTTTAAATAATGGCATAGGAGTTCTTTCCTTTCGGTCTATATTTTGTCAGAGCACATACCCATATCTGGCTTCACCTGAAACTGTCCCTTTTTAAACCAATAGCTCATATGTGTATTGGTGCTAAAAATATATTCTCCTATTTTCATTTTCTGGGTCATTCCTGGTTCTTCAGGCATCCTAGCAATGGGGAGTGACTACTCTAAGTCACTAATTGACCTGATTAGAGGATCTGGTTCTGAAAAGCAACCCAATACATTGCCACTTGCCTACTACTGACCGTGGGTAGGAGATAACCAGCGAATGTCTGCTCAAAACTGTATTATTTCCTGCCTATGTCAATGTCAAAGATATCACTGAATCATATTAATCTGAATGAAGGTTATTTTCTGCTATAAAAATTGTGAGATGTGGCTGTATCTGTCTGCTCATCTTAAGAATGCACTGTTGAAAATGTGCTTTTTTTATCAAGTGGTTCCCTCAGAGGATGTTGCTGGCTATTTTCATTCTGGGTTTAAAAAAAAAGAAAGTGTTGAATATCTGTGGAGGTATTCTTTGATTTTACCTGCTGTTTACAGCACACACCTGAGAGTTTTACTTGAAATGTATAGGAAATCCTAAACCATACCCAACTCTTACTGTATGGCAGGGGTAAGATTTTAATAACAACCCTTACAGAAAGGTTTTAAACAAATTATTGGGCTATAATTGTAAGACCAGTGTTTTTTTCTTTTTTTGAAGAAACCCTTGAATCCAGTATTACCAACAAAAACTACACCATAGTCCCAGCATAGACTACCAGTGTGCATTGGCTTATTAAAAAAATCTGACAATGTTACTAAGATGCAACAATTCATCAATTAATTGATTATTGATCACCATAACTTTTATTTTGCAAGCCCTATTTAAACATTCATTGCCCTATATAAAGCATCACGTATGTATTTCTGTATATTACTAGTTTTTGTGTCAAAGCTACATTTTTGCACCTTGAACACAATATATTCCTACGTATAATAATATGCATATGCACATTTGCAGTGATTTCAAAGGCTTTTGTGAAGAGCCTACACATTGCTGCTCTTCTTGCTTTTTTATTGTCAATTACTACCTGTCCGATATTTGATTTGAGCGATTGGTTGCTGATTCCTCCTCTAAATGCTACCACTGATATTATTCTATAAACACACATATACTAAGAAATGAGAAATTAAGCAACAATGAAAATATTGGCTTGTGTTTAAATGTTGCATTGTCGAGTCTTTTAATAGTCAGTTGTGTGCATTGATTTTTGAACTTTTGGTTGGTTTTTCTTGGTGATTACATTTTGCAGACCTACAGTCTCCAAGTTTGTCAAGAAGAGCGAATAAACCCTTATGAAGTGATCTTCAAATGGTGCTACGATTGTTCTGTACTAACAGGCAATGGTAACACAAGCGCAGCAAGGATGGTATATACTTACTCAATGCTAACCAATACTGGTAATACATTTTAGTACTATGGTACCAAACCAGTCTGCTACTGTATATGTGCCAAATCCACTATGTTGCTATTACTGATGTTCTGCTAATGGTAATGGTTTCATTAGGGTAATTGCAGTTATAATGGTATCGCCATGGTAAGCCTTTTAAGAACCCCTTTCATAGTAATATAAGTAAAGAGCAGCCCTTCTTGTGATATGGGCAGAAAATCCTGCGATTCTGCCTTTTCATATTAAAATATTTTCTTCCTAGCTTGAGAGACCACTGTTATCTAGTTCATAAACATTAGCAAGAGAGGTGAACACCTTTAGCATTGGTTTACATGATGGTATTTCTTTGAGGACTAGATGTGTATCTAAGCCTAACCGGTAGCCTAACACTGCAAGTTTAGAGCAACGACACAGCAGGATTATTCTAAGAAATAATCCACTTTGTGACTTTCAACCAGTGATCCAGTCGTTTAAACAGGACGCCTCTATTTCACAACTGTTTATTTGAGTTTTATGTTTATTCTTTACATTGGATAATCCAGAGCACAAACAATGGGTGTTGAGATTATATCTTGACCTGGGTTTCACAGAAGGCACTCCCCGATTTATTTGTTTTGTCAGTGTTTTTTTTTTTTATTACATGCAACATTATCTATGTTTTTTTTAACGGCTTTAACATTGTGTAACAATATTAGGATAAGCCCTTTGTCCATGTGGGGTGTGGGTTTAGGTTTTATAGGTCATGCTGTGGGAATATAAAGACGCATCATTAAGTTTGGAAAAGCTAATAAGCATTTAGTAATTACTATGTATTTTTCTAAACAAAACTGATAAAAAAGGGTGTTTATAAGATCCAGATTAAACAGAAAGGCCCTTTCTGGCACATTGACCCCATGGGTATTACCAATTGGTTTTGGCTCCTTTAAACTGGGGCTTTGGTGACAGATGTGTGTGCGTCTCCTGCCAGCCATTTAAAATGGCGACGAGTCTGAGCGGTTAAACTTGTACCAGATGAAAAATAATCAACCAGTAATAATCCATTGCACTGGAGACCTGATGTGTGGTGTTAAAAGTAAAAAAAAAAAATTGCAGGCTTGGTGGAGCTTTACCCAAAATCACCACTAGATGGCAGTGTCTGGCTGCTTTAGAATGATCCCTCAGAGGCGTCAACTCGCATCCACCACCCCTGTTCAAATTAACAGTGACTTCTCCAACACCAACCTATAAATGTCAACACCAATACAGCAGGGGACAGTTCAGTTTGATTTAACAAACACAGACACTGCGAAGTTCACTATGTGTGTAATATCAATCACCTATGGGGCTACCATTCAAGTGTAACACTTCATTCAAAGCTTGCTGTTTTTTTTTTTTTTCTTATATATATATATATATATATATATATATATATATATATATATATATATATATATATATATATATATATATATATACATATATACACATATATACACACACACACACACACACACATATATATATATATATATATATATATATATATATATATATATATATATATATATATATAATGTATAGATCACATTAATACATATCTACAGCTTTGCAGCTTTTCCAGGTTATTATTTTTTTCGCTTTGCCTTTATCAGGGCTCGCCCCGGCATTTTATTCCATTCCTGTCCGATTGCTTCTCCAAGCAGGTGGATGGAAGATAACTCGCGCTGTGCTTTGTTTTCTCCTGACACTGTCATTAATCATTCCTTAAGCCACACTTCAACTCATAATAATAAGGACTGGCTGCTTTGGGGCTGCCGAAGAATTGCCTTTCATAGTGTAATGCGAAATTGGAGGAGAATGGCAATAGCCAGACACTGCTCTTGCATTCCCAGTCTGTCTCATCATTTAGGTATTTATCCATCTCTGGCCTGTCCAAGGAGCGTCTTCCTGCTTCCCATGAGGCCACAGATTGCAAGGGAGGATCACATTTGTTACTGCGGCTTTTGGCTTTGATTGTACCCCTATAAGTTTGGGATTAAAGTGAAATTTCCCACAGGGTTGTGCAGGATTTGTGAGCGTTTAACTGTTTAACCTGGCTCATTTTGTGGCCAAGAATGCCTTGGTCAACAGGCTAAAGAGAATTGTATGTTAAGCCAGCTGTGTAGGGAATCATTTATATATATATTTCTGGACAAATATGTGGCAGCCTAAATTATACATACAGTATATACTCTAAATGTAAATATAATAACAATACAAATAATGAAATTAGTATTTTTTCTGACCATTGTAAACAATACATAGTCTCCCATTTACTACATCCCTAAAACAATGTAACTAAGAAACAACAAAGTCACTTTTTTGCATACATTAAAAAATAAATAAATAAAAAATAAAAAATCTCATGGGAAATACTACAATATTTATATCTGTCACCCAATACCCTATAAATAACAATCAGTGTGCAATTCAGTGATTTTACAATGTCAGTTTACTCACTGTTGAAAGAAAGAAAGAAAGAAAGAAAGAAAGAAAGAAAGAAAGAAAGAAAGAAAGAAAGAAAGAAAGAAAGAAATTGGCCTCATTAGCAATATTACTAGAGGCATGATATATAGAGGATGTAGAACAAGAATCTCCTTAGTGCACTATACATAAAACATGCCTTTTATGCAGAGTTAATCTTTTCTACAAAGACAGATTGATAATACACCCATACAAACAGGAAAACTTAGAAGATACAGAGATCAATTTATATTCATACATTTCACATTCTTATTTTCATGTGAACTTTTCATCATGCTATCTGACTGCTGCTGCACCTACAGACAGGAAAGGAAAATCCGATAAAAGGTTGGGGTAGACCAACTTGCTTGAATTAATGTCACTAAAACTACACCAAGGCTGTGTTTCTGACCAGCCTTTACTAATTTAGTCATCCTCTGTATTTACATCAGAGTTCAATAGATGTATTATAAACATGATCAAATGTTGTTTTCTGTTAATTTGAACCTTCCAGACACACATATGGTATATGGGATAATTAAAAACAAATGTTCATTAGATTTTAGACATGACCACAGCAGGAACCAGGCAAAGATGTCAAATAAATGATTGCCTGTCGCAACAAGAGGATCGATGAAGTGACTGAGACCAATGAGCTGATGGAAATATTTATCAGGACTCTACACAAGTATAAATCCATATATGTAAATTGAAATCTATATGCCACATACAGTACATGAACCTCAGCTATATGTAATGGATCTTTAAGCACTAGCATCATTTTCTTTGTTTTGGTCTGAAATCACTTCCTCAGGATATAATTAGAATGGCTTAATTTATTACATGAAATGTTAGTGTGCAGTTGAAATGCTTCACTGTCCTCCCCCATTTATTCATTTTGAGTACACTGACTTTCATTTCGTAGAGAAATTAACCCTTTTCTTAGAAAACTGCCCTCAGCGAAGTGAAATATATGAAAGTAGACTTTAGTGATAATAAATAACAATTCTGAAACAGTCTTCAACACCATTCCTCGTTTTACAACAGGTGGATTTAATCAATTGAATATCGATAGCATGTTGGTTACCGGTCTTCAAAAAAATCGTTCACAGTAGACAGGAAATAGGGTGGGGCTTTTATAGATAATGACTTTTATTTGTCTTCCACTTTGGTAAAGGAGGGCTGCTTCGTAGGAGCTGCCGGCATTTAAATCAGCTTAAAAGGCAGAATGCCTTGATAAGCTGTCTTTGTTGGCTGCTCTCTAGATAGGCAGGAGACGAGACAGCGGGTGGATCTTTCGGCTGTCACACACTATCTTTGTGGATTATCCAGATCTGGAAAGGATTAGAGCAGTCTCAGTCAACGGGTCTGTTTCCCTTCCACACAACAAGCACAACAAACATTGACCGGGTGTGCTGCAGCGAAGGATCTGCTCTGGCAAGACTGGTTTACCTATTGATCCTAATGCCCCCATCTGGTCACACAATGCTTCCCAAGTTCCCAAGTATTTGAAGAACAACAAGACCTAAGCAATTTTTATCTTGCTCTTTATTCATTCCAGCTCCTGTTTACTGTTTACTTTGCTCTTAACCTTACCAAGAGTCTTAAGCTAACATTTCCTCCAGAGCTGCCGTTGACCGTTTACTATCTCTCTCTTTACTATACTATCTCTTTTATTTTTCTTTGCAGCTCGTATTGAAGCAGCAGAATCACCTGCTTCTGAGACTGGCTTCAGAATTAGGCCTATTTTAAAAGACAGCTGGATCTGATTAGCTGTAATTACTCCAACATGCCTCTATAGGTACCAGCACATCTGTCTTTTTCATATGCACAAAATATATGGCAAGCCATTATTGATCTTTAATTTAAAAAAAAAAAAAAAAAAAAAAACACTCAAAAAACCTTCACTGTGATTTGAGCCTGGAAGTGTTCCAGTTACTTCATGTACTATTAAATGATAATATTTGTATTTTTTTATTACACATGAGTAAAAATGATCTATAGTATGGCTGTTATATCAAAGGACTAGACACCTGTTTCTTTCAATTGTGCTAGACCATGCATGCATCTAACAAGAGTGGATTTTACAATTATGTGGCACAGTTACTTCTTGTAAGCAAAGTCTTAATAGTGCATTGTTTTATTCTTATAATACCTCTATTTTACTTATATTACATTGTACAGTCTTCGATTTGTTTAAGATGCTATTGCTCAAGAAAGTCTAGGTAACTGGCAACACTCAAGACCTACAGTACCCTTAAAAAGTGTGCTTCCCTATACCCTGGTAAAAGCATAGCAAAGCGTGGTAAGGCTATCAAGGACTATCAAGGTATGTGTTAAGTATTATTTTTTTTTAAATGTGCTTCAGAAGTGGAAAATGTTGTTTTTCATAAAATGTAATCCTTGTTGTATTACGAATTTGTAATATGCAACATCATGTGTGCATCTTCCACATGGTTAAGCAGAGTCAGGGTGCAACATATGAACATCCTCTTCTCAAGAAAAAGCTATCGCTTCATAAAGTTTGTGATTCCCATCGTTCACCAGTAGTATGAAAGGCATGTATACATAAAGCAAAGGCTAGTGTGGCATACTAATACACTATAAAAACGAAGCACAGACTTTTCAGATGGGGACAATTATTCATGTGCTACCTGGATGTTTATTTTAAATTGCACATTTGTAAGAAAACTGCTGCAGGTTGGGTCTGAACCCAAACCACATAAATGAAAAGCAATGGAAAAAAATGCTTTTTACCCCATTGACCAAAACTTTTCTCATCTTAGGCTAGAAATATGTCCTGACCTGGCACTGAATGCTAAACTGCCAATGCTAAGTTGCCTATGGCAACCGCTACACCATTTGATTTGCAAATATTATTCCATAGTCTGTATGTGTTCTCTCTTGTGTGTCATTGGAGCATTAAACAACCCAAAGTGTTTGTTCTTTAAAAACTGTGTGTGAAGGAATACCAACCAAACGTCCACAATATCATGAGAATTAGGTAAACCAAGAACAACACAAACACATTCAGCTAAAGGTGTATTTGCATTTAGGGCTAAGGGTGTTCTAAAGGGGTTTGACTACAGTACTTTAAAAAATAAAAAAATAAAATAAACAGAAGCAGGGTCACTGGCAGAGTAAGCTGAGGGAGAGGATTGTATAAAAACACACCAGGTTTTAACGAGCGCTCCAAGCAAAGCAACAAGGCTTGTAAACCTGGACAACCCTGCCACCACGCATCAACACTAAAGAGAAAGACTGGGAAGTGATTGAGAAACAGGACAGATGGATAGGTCCATATTATAAAACAAAAACAATACTGCTTCTGTGGTGCGGGTATCTATTCCTATCATTTGAAGGCTGTGAGTTTAGACTGCAGACAGTCTTCTCTTCAGTATCACAAATGGAACCAGGCTGTAAGCCCTGTGGACGTTTTGTTATATATTTATGAAATTAAGGTGGTTTCTAATTGGATTTTTATATTGTGCGCAGCACAACCTGATGGCTGAACATCCAAATATTATAATCCTGCTTCAAGAGAATCTCAATGTGCCAAGATGTTCATGGCTTGCTCAGAACTAGCTTGAGCCTAACATGTAGATTAATTGTGAAAGGGAATCAAACCTGTGACTTGCCAATATAAATACAGTACATCTGCGAAAGCAATCAGACCCTTACTGAACTGTTTTTATTATGTTTATTTTATTATTTTTTGCTTAAAAAGGTCCAAAAGCAACAGGATACTATGCATTTTCTAAATGAAAAAGGCACATGACAGTAAAAACAATACAAAACAAAAAAACTGGAAGACTAGATTTACAGTAGATGCAGAGTATCATCATTTAACCCCCAAACAACACCCTCCCAGTGGTTTAAAGGTGGTCCTCAGTTGTAATAAATAATTTCCAAGTTATTTAATCAATATTAATCTATCCCTCATAAAAGGGTGTTCTAATCTTATTTGTCAGATAACTAAGAACAAATAAGATACAGACCTGGCTAGTAGGTCACAGGGCCACATGAAACAGTGGTAACCATTCTTAATGATCTATTGTTTCCCAGGAGGCATACTTCAGACTATTAACAACTAAGTAAAACCCTATCACCTTAATCTCCTGTCTTACTGCAAGGGAAAGCACATACTGAGCACTAATAATACATTTTGTATGACCTATCTTGATGTGATGTGATTATATTAGGGCATCACATCACTTATGAAGACAACACAGAGCTATAAATGAATTCTGCTGCAGCATAATTAATAAGCATGCTTGCAGAATAATTGACATAGGCGTAGCAAATAAACTACCCACTTACGAATCAGTAATCCTAATTAAACAGAGACATGTATAGGTAATAAAAAATGTTGTTTTGAAATAAGATTTTCTTTGATTACAAAAGAACAGTAAAAAGTTATTGTAAAAAAAAATAGTATTTGAGGTACAGGAGTGTGCATTTTCTTGAGCAAGGTGATATAACTAATCTTAATGGATCATGAGTCCAATAAGCATTAATTTAATATCTCTCAGAGAAACTGTATGTTTTAATTATACAAAAATTAAAAGGTGATATATATATATATATATATATATATATATATATATATATATATATATATATATATATATATATATATAAAACATTCTGTTAACAGCTTATACAAACTGGGGTCAGGTTTTATGTGCCTCATCCCTGGCTGTGAAACACAATCATCAGTGTTTTTTAGAGGCAGAGTGAAGGTCTTTCTTTTCAGTCAAGCGCTTCAAGAGTTGAGAGCTCTGCACTGGCAAGGAGATCACCAGTGAGGGGGACACTGTGGTCAATATATGTTTTAACAGGATGTCCTCAACTGGTCAATCCCAGTTTTACTTTCTGTTATTCATTAATTGTATATGCAGGCTGTTACTAATGATGATTATGTACTATGCATTGGGATGCTTGAAAAGGTACTATATGAATGTCTGTTGTATGGTATTGTATTATATGGTTCATTGGTCCCCAACCCCAAATCCTGGTTTTCCCATTTGACCTGTAATCCGAACCATGCAGTCATAATACAATGCACGCTGATAGCAGCAGCAGAAACACAACTTCAATCTCATTCTTCTGGGGTGTGTTTGTTCAATCCGTGATCATTGGTGTGAGTAATGTTTAACAAAATGAAACAAACAAAAAGACAGAAATAGCAATGTTACACTAATAGAAATGTGTGAATTACTGGTAACTGTCGATATCTACGTGCAATTACTTATTTAGGGCAATCAAATCATTTTGACATATATTACCGACCTAACCTCTTAGAATTTACAGGGCATGGAGATGGCTAAAGACCCTCTATGCTCTCAAATGATTGATTTACTCAATAAATCAAGGTGTACTATGTTTTTTTCTATTGGAAGATACTTAACTAAGTGGTCAGATTGATTGAGTTCTGTATTTTTGTATAATTCAAAATCTTTTTATTGTTGAATGACTTTAATGAAATATAATCCTTCTAGTTCATACTTTAAAAATGCAATTTGTAATTTCTATGCTTGCAGGTAGTAGTACCCTACACCAAAATACAATAATTCAAATTTTAAAACAAAAGGGGATGGAGTATTTTTTTATATTTTTATCATTGGCTTGTTTTTATTCATACCTTTTAAAGTGCATGTGAGGCGAGAGTGTATTAAATGGAATGTCCAGACAGTAATTTATGTGTACAGAAATAAAATAATTTATTTTTATTCTCTATACACAACAAAATGATTAAATAACAAAAGAAAACAAAATGGTGTGAGGGAAGGAGTGCAGGGGTGAAATCCAAAACAAACCGTGATGACTCGTCTTTAATTGTCTTCGTGGCGACCCATACATAAACAAAAAAAGACAAAAGAAATGTTAGTGTTTTTTTGTTTTAAAAAACCCGCTGCACCAAACCAATCTCTCCCTCCACCCGTTACTCCTCCTATTTTACTTTCAGACCAACCCCGAACACAGTAGTACGTTCCCTTTAGTATGTAATGTCCCGCCTCTGTAGTCAGTGGAACACCAATCCTCAACTGACAAGTGTCCTTATCCTTCACTTGACTCCAGTGGCTGGAATTTACATACTCGTACTTCCGCCCCTCACCAAGGTGCCGCCCCTCAAAAGATGACTTTTGCCATGGTCACGAGATCTTGGTAAGGGAAGTCCCGAGTTGGTTTGATGCCATCTACTGTCAGGAGGCTGAATCACAGACCGAAAACCCTTTGACTCATCACAGTGCAGTTATAAACGGTTATAGGCTTTTTTGATATTGGCACCAGACAATTATTATATTTATTTTTTAAAATTAAAATGACAGTTATATTGCAGTGTGTGAACACACTATCTTCTGAAAGAACACAACTCAGTAGTTGATCTGGTTTTGGAATAAAATGCTTGAACTATTCCAATATAAACCCTATTAACACAAACAATGGAACAAAACAAATCCACTAAACTGTATAATCTAAAATGGCAGCAGAAACTGAGGATTGACTGAAAGGCATTTTGCTAATTTGTAGACAACAGCCATGCAACTTTACTATCTGCAATACACTTATTTTGTTTGTTTACCTAAATTGGTTTGTACCTTACTAGTGAACACTTTTAATGTTTTGGAGTTATAGACAGTAGTTTTCAATACTGTAGCACATGTACAATTTTAAAATCTGCACTAGACCAGTAAGGCCTTCAAAAACCCTAATGAGAAAACATGCTTTAGTTAAAGCATTCATTATATATATTTTTATTTGTAGCATTCATTATGTTCAATTAAATTTTCTTTCTACCTGTTTCACCTGAGCAAGGCTTCAGTGTGAAAAATGCAGGTAGAATGTAGTGTGCTTTGGCCTGTCTGTCTATAGATACCTAACCAGACCTGCATGGCCTTTCTTTTAACAATCACTCTGTTCAGATTGTGACAGGTTCAAAGACTCACCTCCTCTATAGGCTCAGTTTAGTGGAAAGAAAAAACACTCCATGTGTTCAAAAGGTGGAGTAAGAGTACATCAAATGTATTTAGTTAACAAAATACCCAAACTGACAGCTAAAACCAACGTGGGGTTTGAATTAACAGCTCTAAGTCATGGGAAGAATGAGGTTTAGTGGATTAGCTCTGTAGAAGCAATATTATTTTACTATTTCATTCAACTGGGACAATTAGTCTTCTTGCTGCGTATAGAGTAAAAGTACAGTAATTCAATTTTCAATGTGGTGATGGTGCAATCTTTTTTTTTTTTTTTTTTAAACAAACCAGCAATATTTAAATCTATTTAGTTGTTATATATTGTGTGTCAGGCAAGATACATTAAACATTTATTTAAGTTTTAAACAGATTGTCTGTATGCATTATACCTAAAAGTAACCATCTGTACTCATTTATGATTCTAAATTAAAATAAAAAAACACAAAAACAACATTATAAAATAATTATTATGTACTGTGCTACTATTTCATGCCACAGATAAATAATAAATGAATGTCTTTGAAAGTGCTTAATAATAATAATAATAATAATAATAATAATAATAATAATAATATAATAATAATAATAATAATAACAATAATAACAACTTATAAATAACTATTTAACAAAAGATATCATCCAGCAATCTGGTTACATTACACTTCACCTTTTTAAAAATGTGGTTTGCTTAAAATGATGTATAATTTTCATATTTAGTCTTTTCAAAGCAACATGCTACAGGTAACAAGGTGACACTCAGGCACAACACTATAATTGCATTTAAGGAAGATTATGCTTGAGTAGATTATATTCCAGTGTAGTAATTGTTTTGTGATATAAATCGACACTAAAATACAAAACCATGAATCTGAAATAAAGGTTTTCCTCATCTTGTGTAACAGAAAAATTTAATTTATTGTAGTCATGGAAAATCAACTTAATAGCTCTATCCAAATTTCATACTCCATGGTTAACAACCAATGGCAACATAGTCATTCCAAATTCGAATAGAATATTACATGTATAACACCTGTTCTACAGCAATCCATATTGATCTGTGGCCTTTATTGTGACCAAAGAGTTTTGTGTTACCATCCTATACAGTACATGATAGCCAGCCATGAAAAATCACAGAGGCACTTGCCCATGAACTAAAAGATTTTTGAAGAGCACGGTTGGACTTTTAAAGTATGCATATAACGAGAGATGAAATGCATTTTAAAAGCCTAAATAAATTATTATTAGTGTGATTTTAACCAAGGCCTGTACCTTGGGTGCCTTAAAGCTGGCTACGGCCTTGATGGTGCTACTCAATATGACACAATAAAGCACATCGCTGGGGTGTCATATGTAAGGTGTATTTGATCTTACAAAAGTTAAAGGTTTAAAGAATTTACAAATTTTTAAGTATTTCTTGTTTGGTCTTTGTTAAGGTAAATTTGGCTCAAGGAGTTTGGGGATTAGCACTGTTACACTTTATCCAAACCGTACTGTACTCGTACACGTACGTACTGTACTCCATTTACACATACATAAACTGCTCCATGATGGTTATATTCACATGTCAGTAAATGCAGTTAAGTCTTTCTTCCCTATACAAAGAAGTGTGCTTGGACCAAGAAAAACAAAAAAGAACAAATCAGAGTTTACAACAGTCACAGATGTGACCTAGTTACACTGTGCAAAGCTGTCACACCTAAAACATGACAAATATCTGCATGTTATTCGTCAGAGTAGTGAGAAAAGCCAAGATTTTTTTCTCCCAACAACATAATATTTTGACATGATTGAAAAGGTGTGAACCTATATACATTATAAAAATAATTTCTGCCAGTGCATAATGTATGTTTATTTAATTAAAAGGCCTCTGCAAAAATATTGTGTCTGGCAGAAAAAAAAAAACACGTACTGTAGGTGACTGAACCAATATTTTTGTTAACCATATACTACTAAATATATAAATAAATGATCAGTCCTATTTTAAAATGATGCATTTTAACTCAAAGGTATAAAGGGCGGTGAAATATTCTTCTGTTTTTGCTGTTTAGTTTTAGTACTTTTCAATGTTTAAAGACGAGCTCCGTTTTAGCGGCTGATAGTGTCAAAATGTCTAGGCCAGCACCTAAATGTCCTACAATGCGCAACCCCCCCCCCCCCCCCCCCCCCCCCAAAAAAAAAAAAAAAATAACTAAAATGCTAAGGTTTTATAAGTGGAATGAGAAATCAAATTGGCTAGCGATGTTCTGGGTATTTCTATCTACAGAAAGTTAGGTAAAAAAAAAAAAAAAAAAGCCTTTCTCCTTATAGAATTATAGACCTCCTGAAAGCCTAATTTGCAAACATCAGATTTTAGAAAGAATTGCAGACAGCCCTTTTTACAACAATTTACACTCCCACAATTATATTGCTCTGCTGAAGATACAGCGGGTTCAGCCTGTTTAACATAATGGTCCACTGCCCTTTCTGATACCGGCAAAAAGTGTATCTCATGATTAATGACCATGCAAATCACAACACAACATTATATTCATGCTAAACAGCATGTCAATCGTAACAGATTCTGGGATTTTATGTAAATTAACTGTAAAATGCTACCAATTATAGCAGAATTACTTAGAATTATTTTAGATTTTAATTTTATTTTAGAATAACTTCCAATAAAAGTAAAATTATACCCTTTACCACCACTAACATGGGAATCCTTTATATAAACATTTAAATAATTTCCCCCACACTTAGTCATATTTCATTTATACCTGTGTTAGCCTTGTTGGCCCATTTTTTGCCATTGAAAAGTCTATTGGCTTTTTCTATGAAAGATTAAAAAAAAAAAATAAAAAAAAAAAAACACTTTCTAAAAAGGAGGCATATTCTCAACTGTAAATTAAAATATGTGTTGTTTATGGTTTTATACATAATTTGCTATAATTTTATTCACAGATACAGATTTACAGTATAAGTTCTTTCTCTGTACTGTTCATCTACTTAGTAAGCAAGCTGACTGCAAAACACATATGCAACATATTGTCAGGTCTTCTATAATTTATAAAAAAAAATAAAAAATCAAACCACTGAAAGTGGTTTACAGTGTGAATGGTATGGTAAAAGAGCAAGGGAAAACGTTTCACTGGTACCAAAACTTTTAATAAGGAACTTTTTCAAACATTCATGGAAAACGGTAAGAAGGAAGTTAAAAATATACTTGGGAACCAGTTCTCTTGGATGATTTGGATTACGTGGGCGCAGGCATTAAGACATACTTGTAGATTTCAAATAACACTGACAGGTATCATGGAAATATATAATATAAAAGGTTGTATTTTACCCTATAATATAACAAGAATAATGGTTTCAGTGGGAAAACTAGTAATATGTAAGTATAAATGAAGGGACTGACATATTTTGAACTGAAGTGTAATGTAATTAATAGGCTACTACTAGAAAGAGTTGTTATCATTAAAACTGTTAAAGCCACTGTCACTGTAAATGTAAGCAATATAGGAGGAATTCTATTTCACAGAGGGCTGGATTTCCCACTTTCCAGTTCTTATGTATTATAAAAATTCCCTTTAATTAAGTACTCTACTTTAAGGAATGCGAGAAATAAATACATTTAAAGGTAACAGAAAATTCTAAAACTAGTGTTGTTACAGAAAGTGTGATTATAGCCTCGTTTTTTTTTTTTTTTTACCTTACTAAATTAAATAAGTCATGCTTAGTAGTTAGTAGTTTTGTCCAGAATGTGACAGAATTTAGAAAAATATGGCACAAGGTTATGTCAGAAGCCTTTTAAGTATGAAGTTGTTAATTTAATCAATAAAAACTGCTTTGTAGTACACTTAATTGCATACCATACACAATGTTATTGTTAGAGACATAAGTCAGTTAAATATGTACTGTTAGTAATATATAGATGATATTTAATATAATATATATATATATATATATATACTATATATATATATATATATATTATATATATAATATTTTGTATTTATAGATCATTTAATATAAAACATTAGTGAAATTAGACTGAGACTTTTTCTACGAAAGTCCAATATAGGTTCTTAGATAGAATCTAAGATACACTGTCTTAATTTCCCTCTATCTTGAAGACAGACCAGCCAGCCCTGGTATTAAAGTGAAGAGGAGGTATCCATTTTCCTACTCTATAATACACTGTGGAAGTTGCATGGGGCAGAGTCTCTAGGAAATCTACTCTTTCTTTGAAAAAATGCCACTGGTAAGATAGGAGATTGGCATCACAAAGAGTGGAAAATAGCACAGGCTGATACGCGTTGTCAGCTAGAATTTGGGCTGAGACACTGACTTTTGTTCTGCTCGGTGTCTACCGTCAAAGGAAGATGGAAGGTGCAAAATTGCGTTTTTTTTCCTACCCCCCTGGTTAAATTCAGTACACAACTGAATAAGGTATGTGAGTACGTCCACTGGTAATGTCACAATTATTCAATGTTTGGCGATGAACTCAGATATTCACATTAAGGATGAGGTATTATTTTTCCCCTCCCAAATTAAGTGAGTGGCATCAGTGGTCATCAATGAGGGCATTCATCAAAGGTGTAGGCCGTGGCAGAGGATTAAGGAAATGCTGATGAAGTGTCCAGATTCCCATAACTTGGAATGGGGCTGCATTCAACATTCCTTTATTATCCGTCTCCCACATAACAAAAGTCTCATATATTTAATGCAGGTTTGCCCCAGGCCACATAATAGGATTAGGAATAATTTCTACAAATTTACAAAAACAAATCACATGGGAAGGCTTAGAATTTGATAATAATTTTAGCATAGCTGATAGATCAAAGGAAACTAGTCCAGATGAAGGCGGTAGTTTGACCCTGGTCAGGCATTTTTAATGAAAGGGTTAATCTTCTCAAAGGTGACCACAGAGGAGCAAGTGGTGTGACCAAAGGAAGACTCAGGCCTTGGATAATCAGAAGAAAATCGTCTGGGCGGTATGAGAGCGAGGAAGCATTAGGAGAGCTGTGTTGTATCTATCTCGTATAACAATTATATGTGTCCACAATCATCTTTAAATACAATGCTACACAATACATTTACTCTCTTAGTTTTCAGTTACTTTAATGAATTCCTAGACTAAGGTTCCATAAGTATTTAGTTTAAAACCGCAAAAACAAGTCAAATGGATCATCTGTTAAAATAAAGAAAGCATTATAAAGTTGCAAATACAAAAAATACAAGAGTAATAAAAAAAAGCAAAACTGCTCATGATAATTTGCCTTATGGATATTCACTCTTGGATCATTAATCACATGCTTTAAAATCTCCTGGAGTGAAGTAACTCAATTTGCCCAATTAAGACCAAGAAAGACAATAGAACATGTATAAGTTCTTCCTCTAAGCCTGGGATGGATTGAACCTCCCCATCATTACTGACTGAAAAGAAGAAAATGAACCCTAACGGCGTCCAACGCTTCCTGCATTGATTTGAGGTTTGTGGTGCTCCCCCAAGTGTGTCAGACAATTACAGATATTATTACATCTCCATTGATTTTTAAGTCGAGTGTCTCAAAGCAATTAAAAAAAATTACAGTTAGGAAATGGGCCAATTAAAATACCCCAGGGCTGTGTTAAGATGCATCCTTCTACTGTCAGAATGTCATGTTGTTCACACTTTCACATTTTCTGCATTAATACAGACAGAGTCTGCCGCAGTTGGACTTCATTAGATCTTGAGAACAAACTCAGATTTTCCTTGAGTCAGTCAACCAAGATGTTTTATTTTTTCCAAATAGTAGTATTTTATTTATAGTCTGAGAGCATGTATGCAGTATTCAAAATATTGAATATATATATATATATATATATATATATATATATATATATATATATATATATATATATATCAAATTATTTTTTATTTTTTCAGTAAGGTATGCGTTTTATCTACCACATGTCAGTTTATCTGTCAAAAGTAGGATCTGTTATGCAATATCCATAACAATAAAACAACAGTAATACAGTTTAATATAATTCAATTTTATATACACTTATAAAATGCCTTTCAAGTGGAGCGTATATATGATCATTAATTATTGTTTTGTTAATGTAGACATTAAGAAGGCCGTTATTCTTTAAACAAATTAGATTTTCTGCCTTAAATTTTTTTTTTTAAATAATTGTAAACTCTGGAATACTTCCCATAATGAATGCGACAAATAAATAACATGCTTTCTAAAACCACAATTTTACCCTAAACAGGTAAATTATACTGTTTAAGTAAATTTATTACTGGTAGTTCACACTGACACGAATAAATAAATCGAAGACACTTGATAAGAGATGCAATATAAAACGATCAATCACAAAAACACACGCACACGCATAAGAATAGTTGTTGCAAAGGACTACCTAAAGAAGAGTCTTGTTACAGGTGCAGGCAAACCGTTGCTTATTGACAGACTTGTCATGAGAACCAACAGGAAGCTATTGACAGTCACATGTCAGGGTGGCTTGATCTATTGACAGATAGGACAGTATTGTAATTAACTTCAGCATCTCACTCATCACCATTATGAGCTTGGTCCTCAAAAAAAAATGTATCTGTTGAAAGTGCTCATTATGGAATTATAAATAATGCCTGGAAAGGTGGGTTATCCAAATGTATAGCAACAGGGAGCTGCATATAGAAGTGGGAGCCTTGGCACTAGAGGGCAGCCAGTGCTGGGGGAGGGTCACCAGCACGACGGATTCACTTCCATGTAGCAACACGTCCAGGTTTCTCATCAATGGTGGTTGCTTATTCTGATCTTCAATTACGATTTGGAATTGCAATGACACAACATAAAACAGATAGTAATGGAAATATATCTGCTACTTTGCAGCACCAAAATGCATGTGATTTGTATATCTGTGATTAATATGAATCCTATTAAAAAATGAAACATTTTCATTTGGTGCTATGAAGGTATCACACTCGTACTCAGACTCACCAATTCTCACCTTGGCATAGTTATTTTAAGGAGATGACATTTAGTCCTGCTTGATTCTGATTCAGTGACACAATTGTTGCGTATGTTTTTTGCAGTTGCAATATATAGTAGGGGAGCTAAAATCATGATTTGACACTTGAAAAAACATTTATACAGATAATTAGTGAATTTCCGTTTTAATTGGTCATTACAGAAAGGTGTATTTCCATTATTCTTGTTTTGTGCAAACTGGTTTACCATTTGAAATAAAATCTTGTTTACAATTCATGGTAATCCCTTGGTTTATGGGAAGGTACTTTTTTATTTTATTTGAAATTTATTGTAAATAGCTGGAATAAAATAGATGAATTTAAATAACGGAACTATTAATCCTACATACAGCATGTTCCTGGTTTATTGTGTGCATGTGTAATGGAATTCTACTAGTTTGACATATATAGGTTGAGACCTGACAGCAGACTTTATGGTAATATTGCACATACTACCTTCTTAACATGACAGGCGCTTCCCAGAAATACAAGCCACATATCAGCACTTCCTCTCTACGGGAATAGCAGGGTGGCTCACCCTTCCCTTTTTTCAATGTCTCTTTCCTGCCCTCAGGATCTCAAATTACTTCCTTCCAGCTGCCTCCAGGCCTAATACTTGCCACTCCTGACCTTTGGAACCCATCTTTCCTGAAAGAAAAAAACAAACAAACAAAATTGTCTTTGGTTTGTAATTTTAAAGTGCAATTTGCCTGTAATGTTTACAACATTAGAAATACCAAATCACACACACACACACACACACATATATATATATATATATATATATATATATATATATATATATATATATATATATATATATTGAAATAGTCTCTCTTCGTATCACTTTTAAAGTGTATTGCTTTTATTCAAAATGTTGTATACTTTGGAGTCCTGAAATGTTACTTTGACTTTTGAATTCCAATTTATGAGCATTCTGATTGACTTTTTTGGAATTAGGAACGAAATTAATTAGAAAGACTTTTGTGTATCCAAGGGATTTACTAAATTAATTCAAGCAGAAAGTGTTTGGTCATGTTGATATGATCTTTTGTAAAAAGAAAGAAATGTGTTTAAATTTGTAAAATCTTTAAATATGGAATAGTACTATTTTTTAATTCTAATGTCTTCACCTAAAATATATACCTGTACTTTCAATAAACTATGCAGATAATGAAAAGAATTAAGACTTATACCTGGCAGACTATTTAATACAATAATAAGACAACGTGTTCCTGTTCTTCATGGTAATAGTCCATAGTTTGCATAAAGGTTTAAAGTAAGTAAACCACTGATTATGATATCAATAAATTATGCCACATACTGGATATATTCATATCGTTTACTAATGACATACACATAATTTAATTTGAAATATGGCATCTCATCCACATTTTGTACCCTAAGCCCACTGCCTCATTATGCCGTATGTCAGTGAACTTCTTACAAGTTGTCATTACTTAAGCAATAACAAACTCAGGAAGAAAAAATAAATCTGTTTTTCAGCACAGGAACACAATGACAACTGTGATTAAAGAGAGACCTGGTCTAAACATTTTAAAAGGGAAATTGCTTACTATGCCATGGCATGCTTTATTTATTTATTTATACTCAAGAGAATTAACATGCATACACTCAGTTTGTATTACTCCTGTGGAAACATGCTTTTGTGACCATTCTATAACATTATATATATATAATATATATATCTATATATTATAATATAATATAGTATATATATATATATATATATACTATATGTATACAAATTAATTAGTAATAACCATGTTACAGCTTTAAGTGACACTTAAAGTGACACTGTCTGTATGTAAAAATCAATTTCAGAGAAATCCCAATTACAATGCAATTGGGAGTAAAGAAGAAAAAAGAAAAAAACATGCTAAAATTCAGATTATTTGCACATATCAAATACAATACATAAAATGAATTCTTTAGTTTGGCAAACTGTAACTCTACAGCCTCTGCAGCCTGAAAGTGGTTTTCCAGTATATTTTTCTGTTTAAAAAAAAAAAAAAAAAAAAAAAAATTCTACATATGCTTTTCTGAATACCAATCTGTTTTACATTTTAAATATGGAAAACACATCAAAATGTCAAATGTCTGACATTACAGGACATAGACTGCCCCGGCCCTGGAATATCTCCAAAATACAAACCAGAGAAATAATCTTAAGTACGGGATTGTATTGAGATGTGGCATTGGATCAGTTTTTCCTTAACATTACACTGCCTGTAAACTAAAACTACAAATCAGACAAAATATAGACAATTACACATTTAAAGGTGTGATATCCAAAGCTATTAAAAATATATGTATATATATACTGAAAGTGCAGATCTTAATTCCACTCTATTTATTTTATTAAAATTATATCTCACCTCTTTTTAGCATTCTCACAAATGTTTGATTGTTTTGCTATTATTTGATTTTCAGACTTTATTTGTACTTTCTCTGGTATTGATTTCTATTTATACTGATACAGTATTATTTATTATTATTTATTTAATAGAAGCACTTAGTTTCCTCTCCAGATTCACTCCTATATTACCAGTAAATGTAATGCAGTTCCTTTTGGGGGTGCAAAATTAAGGTTAAAGTGAGGTCCTATTACTGTGAACTTAGAGAATGCTATTGCTAAAAAAAAGTTAGAAAATGTTTCCTACAGTTTTTGATTATTGTCTCTCTAAGCATGTATCAGTACTGGTTAAGAATACCTTCCTGTAGATATAAGTCTTGTAACTGAAACTACACATGCGATTATCATGCAAATGGCTTGAAATAAGACACACTATGCCACAAGCATTATTAGGACTGTTGTGTCAAGGGGCAAAATAAAGGGGAATTCCTATCCAGCTCACAAGAGGAATGCGTCAATTTTAAAAAGAAATAATCAAAACAGGGTATGAGTTAGCAACTCAGGTTAGGGAATTCAAAATAAAAATCTGCATCAGCATCACAATATGACTATTACAATACAGAAGAGACAAAGAATACCTGGGGATAAACTTTCCAGCTTCTACAGTGAATTGAACTTTTGTCTGCTGGACTAAAGCATTTCTTATTGTCATTTTATTCAAATGTTCATTCATTCTTTCCGTAACACTGTTGTCTAAGAAGCTGGGACTTGAATGTTTAAGAGCAAGAAAAATAACATTTTCATGGTTTTTACAGTAGATAACCATTACTCTTGGCTGTTTTTACGTTATAGTATCCATTTTATATTAGTAGTTAGGAATCAATCAAGATGGTATATGTTTGGAAAACAGTTACCATAAAGAAAATGGAATTGAGAAAAAGAAGAAAAAACATGACAACACAAAGGAAACTGTACATTGAGGAGTTTTTCTTGATGCACTTCAAAATACAGACACTTGCAGTGAATATTAGATAATGGTAACTGGTGTGTGTATCTGCACGTGTTTTGAAGCATTTTAGCAACAAATGTACTCTTAATGCGGCAACTGAAATATTGGCTGACATTCCCAGCACCAGATGAGACTCTGATTCAGTAATGTTCAGTTCACTTTTGAATTCTATAAATGCAGTATTGTTTTTATGCTTGCTTGTTAGTTGGTCTAAGAGCTGATCTAAACTTTGAGTATGAAGGTCAGAGTATTGGATTTTTGAGCACTGGGAATATCTGAGTATTTAACTCAAACACATTGTTCACCCCAAGCACTTATCATGTTTAATTCCTCATCCCTTGACTGCTCTCATATAGTTAATATTAGATATAACTCAATAAAATGAATACACAGAACAGTTGAAAAGGATGTACTGTATAAAAGGTATATCCTGTTCTAAATCTGAAAATAAGCTAAGAAGTAACATCTCAGCCTAAAAATAAAACAGCAGTATTATACTTTATCTTTGAACAAGAGTGTAATAAAAGTGATTTTAATAAATGTTTAATATTATTATTAAATGTGATGGAATCCATTAATTGAAGTGTCAGAAGACAAGTTTAACCCTGTATCTATTTAAAAAGAGACTCCCACTCAGAACTGACAGCTGTATGCAATCATATAGCAGCAAAAACCTGTCAGCAGACATATTTGAGGGAAAGCTTGTAGCTTCACAAGGCATTTTTATTACATTGATCTGGGGATTGTCAAACATGTCTCATTGAGAATTGCTTTCTGTTCTTATGGGGAAAAAACATCCCAAAACATACCTGCAATTTGTAAAATTCAGAAATGTTGTATATATCTTTAGGGTTATCATAGGTTATAAGTACAGGTGTAATATTGTATGTAGTATAGGAGTAATATTTAAACACAGATGTGCTGAGTTTTGTAAAACAACTGCTCACATTTACCTTAGCCTAATAAATAGATCATGTTTGTGACCTTGGTTTAGAGGCTTTTGGCCTTCATGTCAACCTGCTATTTCTGGAAACTGGCCTCGACCTAAAAGGTCTCAGCTTGCATTAAGGATTCTGGCCTAGGTCTCAGGCTTAACCTTGTCGATTTTGGCCTTGAATCCAACACTGTTACAATTCTACCTGCTACGAATGTTAACTGAAAGCACTGCTGCAGCTCAAGTCACCAAAACAAAACTGTAAATAAAGAAAATCTCTTGTATAGCAGATTGTATAATTTGTAGATTTTGTTTCATACTATATAAACATTTATTTTTTAATCCAATATCTCAGTTGTAAGCCTCTGTAAAACCGTATCATTCATATATCTGTTAAAGAAATGCAATGGTGTTCAGACAAAACATCTGACTTTGATAACTTGGCATTAAAAACTCTTTATGTGTGTCTGCCTTTAGTTAATCAATATAAATGTACGTCTACAGCGTAAGGTGGGGTGTAATGGACTTGGGATTTTTCAGGCCATAAATAATTCCTCTTAAAAAAAGACTGTTTTGCTGCATTTAATTGATTCCATCTAATAATGAGATACTGGCATTCCAACTGTAATGAAATAATCTTTGTCTGTATTTGCAAAATGGTATTACTAAATCCAAAGGCTTTTTGTAAAAAATAAAAATTGATACTGTAGTTTGAAATAATGTACATTTTACTACTTATATTTTACTGCATTCACAATACAGTATATAAGTAATGTACAGTAATAAGTCAGAATACTACTAAAATCATGAAAAACAATTATTCAGTAGATAATTAGCTGTTGTTTTTAAGTGTATTAACTGTATTCAATATTTATTGCTTGTAGATGCCATTATACATGCAAACCATGCACTAAAGAAACTACAGCATAGGCTGATGGAACTGGCTTTATGCACTCGGGTGGCCAAACAAATACATCTACTGCCGTGGAAGAATTTCTTGTGGAAAAAAAAAAAAAAATAGAAAAAAAAAAATATTATGACAGGTCAGAGTATTAAATGGCCTGTACTGTTAAATGGACTGGTCTTTGTATAATTTCCACCTCCCACCTCCTTCCCACCTTTAACTTTATCAAAACTGGCTTTGCCTCTGATTTCAAGGACTACACGAATGCCCCTGCTTCAAGGTCACCCTTACAGAATAGTTTAAAGAGCTTTTTCTGTAAAATGTGTATATTTACAAGCACACTTATAACTGTTCACTAGGGAAGATAAGCTATTAGAGAAAAACATAGATGTGTTCCCTTATAGACTTCACACATCAGTGAAGCAGATCAAATTGGTTCTTGTACTCTGCTTATGCGTACATGGCAAAGAACTTTGTCTTGAGAATTCATCCATTGTTCTGAACGAAACCCAAATAGCATGCTGGCTAGGATCAAGACCATGCTGGCTATCTCTCAAAAGTCGCAGGTAAACAAATGTGGGAGATGGATACCTTATTAAAGAAAATTGAAAAAAAGAGATATAAAAATGGACCTAGAAAGTGTTTTTTTATTGCTGCACATTAATCGTCTCACATGTGATGCAAATTCAATAACAATAAATGCATTTGAGCGCTCAATAAAATACAGCCAAAAATAATAGTGGAGGGAAAAAATAAGAACTTTGGAAAGAGATTTGTCATTTTCAAAGACATAAAAATCAAACACTCATTTTCTCTGGGAAAAATACACTCTAGACTTTTTTCATATTATTTATTCAGGATAGTCCAATAGAGAAGACACACCTAATTTTTACTGAATCCTTCTTGGGGGCAATGTTATAGCTGGGCAAATGTGTGAAGTAACATGACACACATACAATAGTAGCTATACCGATATTTCACAACCTCCTAAAACTTTGTTACATATAGTTTGATAATTATTGCTTCCAGTTAATATTAAAGCAACAACCTACGTGTTAATCACACCACAAATATAAAGCAACTGCATGTTATCATAATAAGGCTAAGTGGATTAAGTCTCCATAGTAACACTAACCTGTATACAACCACAGCATAAATCCAGATATGAACACTGAAGAAAAATAAGATGTGGGGGGTTTAAATGGTAAACAAATGAATTTTCTGTTCTCCTTTGATACAATGAATTTTAAATAAAACACCTCAGTTATACAGCAACCAAAAAGATAGAAATAAATAAATAAAGCTTGAATAATATCTGCATTATTCTTGTTTATATGTATAGGCAATTTGGTACAATAGAAATAAAGTATAGGACACTATAGTTTATAGCTGTTTCTATATTTCTTTCACAGGCCTGTTTTATTGAGCTATAAAGTGTAAGGTCCTATATTTATCAATTCATTACATCACATGAAGCATTCCAAACCAAGAAGAACACCCGTAGTCAGTCTCATCACAAACCACAACGTATAACCAATCGAATAAAAAAAAGCATCTGAAGTCTGTCAAGCAACTAACTCACATGGCATAAATTCACTATGTAGCAAAACACTATTGGTTTTGATTTAATAAGAGAATCTCTGCATTTTAGCATGGTCTGAAGAAGGTGCAGGGTTGGCGCACACTTCTTGAGCTCCCTAATAGGTACATATTAGTTACATTTAATAAATACATACATATACAAATTTTGCTATCTTTTTTCTTATAAATCTGCCAATTGGGTATTATTAAAACGAGCAATCAATGAACCAGGTGGACTAGTTTATGCCCCTGATTCCTTCTGAAACTGTCAGGAATGTCTGTTGGGAGCTGGTGTTCAGATATGGAATATAGTGATAACAAAATAAAAACTTCAGAAACGTGAAAATCATTTCACTTGAAATAAAATGCTTGGCTTCAGACAAATGGATCAACTACAGTAGCACCCCAAGTAGCAGAATGCAAGGATTGCATGCATTACATTCATTTAAATAGCCTAAACTAAGTTAACGTAGAATTGTTGGGCAACGGTGAATTGTAGTGATGGCACTACACCTAACTCATCAAAATGTTCTAAACAATCAAATACATGCCATATGCCTTCTGGGGCTATGCTTCTTTTATTTGACAGTAATACTAACCCGCTTCTGTTTCCCTTAGGGATGATACCACAAATCACTTTTGTTGAATTCCTTACAACCTTTCTAAGAGATATAGCAACTTAATGAATGGTCTTCTAAAAATGGGACTATCCTTAAAAGTATTTAATGGATGAAAATACATAGAGCTTAATTAAAGATCCGGACAAAGACTAACATTTAAAATGTCTTAATAGTGACAGACATCCATTGATGTGACATAATGGGAAAGCTTGGCCATTTGGTTAGGGATGAGGGCCAAGTACTGTAGCATAATGGGTGTTTCTGATCCTCTAAACAGATGCAATTAAAATGAAAACCTAAGGTATTCAATTGGAATAAGAATGTTTCTGATTGAATATGAATATAAACTGTGCAGCATGGGAATACATTACTTTCATTGGATCTTACTGTCCCTCAAGGGAGCATTGGCACAAGCACCAGCAAGAGTAAGGAATGATCAAGCAATAGCAACGCCTTCCACACTAATAAGTATACCCTATTTAAACGCCAGGGTAGGTCTGTCCTTTCTTAATTGCATTGCTGTACGCCTCCTCTCTGCCACCTTTGTCACAAGTATGCCCCTCTCTCTCAGCAGCATTTGTCATCTATTGATAGCTAAACAGTTTTCAAACAATCCATGTGTTGCATGTATTTTAATGTAACTAATGTCCATTTGTATTCATATGTTTTGTTTTTTTTACTGCATAAATGAAAAATAAACCATTTTTTTTTTCTACTACTATAGTAAGACATGGAGTAATCAATTAATCCACATCAACTATGTTATAGTATATACACTAAGCCTTATCGTTGTGTAAAGTCCCAATATTTAGTTCTTTGATACGTAAATCACATTCATATAAATGCACTTTTCTAAACTTTTCATTTTGTATAGTCTTCCTATAAAATATGAGCCTTATGCATTTTTTTTTTGCTCCATTTAACAAAAATAGTTTTCCCTCACTTATTTGAAAAACAGTTTGCAATACATCAGGTTTTATCCTGGTAATATAACCCTATACACACTCCTGATGAAAACCTTCATAAGACCCATGATGAATGAATAGTTCACCTGGCCAGCATTGAAACATCTGGGTACTATTCATGCTGCTAATCCTAATTCTTTGGGATGCTATCATGCAATGAGATGACATACTAACATGGAAAAATCCATCCCAAGAGAGAAATGACACCGTTGCCTTTTCCTAAGGCTGGATTATTGAAGAGTGACTGCCATAGTTATTGCAGGGTAATGCGTGACATTTCTCAGTCTGGGCCTCTACATGTCTGCTGCCCATGCCTAAAATAAAACATTTACAAATGGCAGAAAGGAAAATACTAAAAGCTACGTTTTCCTGGACGTCTTTTCTTGGCAGATTTCCCTTGTCAGTCCCTTTTATCACAGACACAAATCCTATGCCTCGACTTTTGTTTAATGCAGGCAAGTAATGAAGAGCTCTCTAGCTAAATACATCTTTATTCTACCATTAACTGCATCTCTTGAAGTAGTCATTGAAGAGAGGGGGGAGGGGGGAATCTAAAGCTCTTCAAAGTCAAGGCATTTAGAGACACTCTAGCATCAATCAAGGCTCCTGTCCAGTAAGTGCTGCTTATATTTGCATGAAATATTCATAAACCATTCAGTTTTGCTTTTCAGTCTCCTAATCATCACTTTCAGGGAAAAAAAAGCTACAATCATCTCAGTTAGGGGAGGGCATTACTGGATGTGAAGCTCACTTCAATGTCAGGCTTCCAGTAGGTAGACAGTTTTGTTCTAATACAAAAAACAGCACAGGCAGTCAAAGGTCTTCATCTCCCCGCTTTGTTTCTGTACCCTTCCAGTGTGCACTCAGTAATCTTCTGCCTCTTTGTTTTTTTCAAAGCATTTACCATAAGCCCAGCAAAGAACTTAAGTAATTATTTATGTAGCATTATTTTCAATTCCCGCTGTGCCTCAGTAAATTCATGCATTTTTATGCACCAGACAGTTCTCACAATAGCAAAATGTTATCCTTACTATGTTGTTCTGTTCCATTTTCATATGGTAGTGTTTATACAAGAAGTGTTTTTTTTTCTGCATTCCCTTCATTTGCAATTATTTAAGTGTTCATAAATGACACTTGATTGGCACTACTGAAGACTGAAGCCGTGTAACAAGCCCTTCAAATGTGACTGAATAATGACCTTTATGGACTAACTTCAAACAGTGGCAACCACTGTAAGGGGTGCCTTCTCTGAACTAATTTCACGAAAGATCATCTATAAACACCCAGCAGTCAAGGAGGGGGATTTCTTTACACTGGTTAGTAGTATAATACAAAAAATTTTAAAAAATCCTTGGGTGGTTACTTTAAAAAATTTGAAGCACACAAACCCAGATAAACGTGTTACATGAACAAATGCATTATTTACAATGAAAAAAAACAAGTTTAACAAATCCTAAAACAATGAAACTACAACTGATTTTACACTCCTTCAAACAAAATTAGGAATTTATATATTTAAAACTAATCATGTAATTCTATTGCAATAATTAATTGTTAGTAATACCTTGGAATAACATTACTAAAAAATGCAGTTTCCTGGCAGCCTTCTTGACCACAGTAAGTCTTGAGGTAGCAGGGGCATGATGTGCTGTATATAGTTTTAGTGAATCTACACAGCAAGTGGAGGATGTAGATATGAGGAGTAACAACACGCATATGTTTTAGGATGTAATGGTTAAATATAAGGTAACAAATAGCTCTTTTATTTAAATGAGGACTGACCGATCTTTTTTGGTTAAATGAGCCACACCAATGACCAGAGAGTTTTGAAAAAGCCATGCAAAAATACATTTAAAAAGCCGTTTAACCAAACTTTAGTATTCTTATGCTCAATAAACATGTTTCATTTGTATACACACACAACATTACTTGATCTCTTCATTCTTACCTGCTTCTACTACAGATTGTTGAGCTTTCACCTCTAATCCAAAAGATACATACTGTGGAGCTCAAGAGCCATCCACTGGATGGCTCAGATTGAAATGTGTTTGCTGATTTAAAATATTGTGATTGAGTTATTCAATATTTGATGCTACTGAAACAGATCAAAAATATTCTATAAACTCTACAGCCGGTACTACTGAGAATGAAAGCGTAGCTCTAAAAATGTGCTATAGTGACATTTTTTTTTTTTTTAAGAAAGAAACTCACAAACAAACATCTCTGGGAAAGAAAAGATAATATGTACTCTTTTAGTGTGCATCATATTCAATGGTAAGGAAGGCATCACATTCTGTTTGTATATTCAGTAGCATTTGCAAAGTCAAGGCTTGTCTATTCATTTAAGAAGACTTAAGAATGTAGACATTTTCGATTACGAGAAGCTACCTGAAATACTCTATATGTAATGTATGGGTATCCAGGTCTAAAAAGAAAGAAAACAAGGAAATTAGGCTTTGTCAATTTCTAAATTTAGAACACTCTGTATACTGCCACGTTTATTTTATAGTCACTGACCTCACAACTAATTATAGCCTTCAACAGTGAACAATTTAATGTTGATTTAGAGTGGAAGGTTGAAGAAATATGTCAGTTCTTATAATGGGTTATTTTTATACTTCAGCTCAAGTTTAAATATCCATGTGATCTATTTTGTATCAAATATCACCTCTACTGTATGTGGGTGCATGTTAGATTTGAAAGGACACCATTGTGATCGATAGAAGAGGTAGAAGCATTTCTTGAAGCATTTAGCATGGTACAAGCTAACCCCCCCCCCACACACACTCACAAAAAAACCCCACTTTTAATAATTAGTTTTGAATATCTAGTATTTTTTTCACACAAACACACTATTACAGACTTTTCTTTATGTTCTATTTCATGGTCAAACTGTGATATGATTAGAACAATGAAAACAAAATTGGGATCATGTAATGTTTAACCATTAAATACTATTATCTTGTAAAATACAGGAACACATCCTTAAAGGTTGTATGATTTTATCAGGGTTTGGCTGTAGTTAAGCAGATTTCCAAGCCCTGTGTAAAAAAAAACCAAAAAAAAAAACAACAACTTACAATTCGTCTACATTTGCAATTCTTATTGCCTAAAAAGTTAATCTGTCCAAGGCAATAAATCACTTTATGTTAAAGCTTAAGAGAACATGTCTTGCCTTCATCTTGCATTTCAAATAGAGCAAAGAGTGCTGTACAATTTCCAAACACAACTGTGCTAACACAGATTTATTATTAGAGTTTATATAATTCATATTAGGAATTCGTGGACCTGGCAAAAGGGATTAGTGCATTTATTTCAGGGAAAGGGATGATCCTGTCATTAATGGTCGATACTTTCATCATCGTTTAAACCTAAGGAATTTGCCTGGTGACAAGCCTGCACGGACATATCAGGGATTCGCAGCTGTGCGCTTTATCTTGTCATGTACCGCTTTGCTCACAGTACGTGGACTTGGTTCCATCAAAAGTGGATTAGGCTGTCAATCATGACGGTAGTGCATATTGTATTACGATTTTTTGAAAATGTCAGTGAGATCAGAGTAATTTCTTGGCTAATTGCATCTTGTCTGCTCTTAATACTGTGCATTTAATGGTTTCATTACATTACATGACAGCGGGTTTTTTTTCCCCCTAACACAGCACTGAAGCAATCTTTCTGTTTTGATGTTTAAAGAGCAAAAGAAAAATGCAACGTTTACAACATTTATTTAAAGAGGAACAGATCATCCCTGGCATTATACAGAAAAAGACAGTCCTTTCACATTCTTTTATTAACATCGTGATTGCATTTCAAGATTGCAAACAATCAAAATGGCTCAGAGAATGAATGCATAAACACTGTATTAACAACCCACACCGTAAAGGCGTAGGAAAAGCATACAAAAGCAGTCAGATTATTAGAAAGTAATTGCCCTGCATCTTGAAAGATATATATATATATATATATATATATATATATATATATATATATATATATATATATATATATATATTTAATACTTTAAATTTATTTATATATATATATACTATATATATATATATATCTATATATAATGTGATATTGAAATGTATGTTACTAATTTATATTTTTTTAAATTGCAAACGTATAAATTTAATAGAATGTACAATTTATCGAGCAATGTATTCTACCACCACAAAGGAATGTCACAAATATGAAAGAAAGAAAGAAAGAGAGCAATAGTTAACTAATGTAAAATTGTGTATAAGGTGCAGTATTTTTAGTGCATATTGGCCAGGTTCTCCATATAAATAAGAGATTGAAAATCGCATTGTCATTCCCAGTATTGTTTCTGAAAACTAATAAAGAATGAATAAACTTGCCACTCGTTATTTACCAAAATTGTAATTATTTCAGTTATAGATATGTCAGCATATTGAATTTGTATACATGCACATGTTGTAGTCTTTGGAGATTCTCAAATGCATTCCATATTATGGTTTTTGGTATATTGTAAAATAGGGTGGATTTATATGTTTGTTTCAGCTTAAAGTATGAAATTATGACTGTATTTAGAAATGAGTGCAAGGGCAAAGGCAACATTTCTGAAAATAAATAAAACCTTATCTTAATTGTATAAACGTTGCAAGCAACCCGAGTATGTAAAAAAATTCTTCAGCAGTTTTATACTGATAAAAGTAAATTATTCCTTTTATAAAATATGCCTTTTGCCATCGCCCCTGTTGATAAACAGGGCCTTTTAACTATTGTAAAAATCTGTACTATATACAGTATGTGTGCTGTTGTGTCCTTCTGTGAACAAAATTGTAACACAATATAGACAGTCCTGAACCTGGTGTGACACAAATGAAGTGTTGATGTCCAGAGGGTTAGAAACTCATCTCCTTATAAGGGTCAGGACCAGACCAAAATAACAGAGTCAATCTGGAGAGTGAAGCACTAAGGAACAAGAATGATAAATCATTTCTTGATCTGTTTTCTTTTGTGTTATTTAAGCACAGTAAAATCAACAATTTTAATAGAAATATACAGGTGAAACAGGACTATCAAAAAAATATGCATAAGCAATTGTTACACTTAACATTAACATTGGCTTGTGAGATATACACATATTTAGCATTTTTATAATGAGACGTGTTTTGAGGAGACTGATCATTTACAGCAGTGGTACATATTATTAAGTTTGCATTAGGATAAAAAAGCAGTCTACATAATCTTATTCCTAAAGAAATGACTTGATCAATGCTGTCTTGGATTCTGTTTAAATGTACAATGCATTAAGCAGTTTATGACTACAGCACTAATCTTCCCTAGATTTAACATCTAAATGACGTTCCACTTAGTTCTGCTACTGGTTCTGCCTAGTGACGGAAGCTATATTAAAGTTAAAGCTCCTATGATTGAGTTTTAAGAGGGGCATATCACAGTTCTGCTAAAGCTAATACAATTTGTAAGTATGATAAACATGCAGTGTTATACAGGTTTTGGTGTGCAGATTTTAGCCTTATGGCTATTGGTGAAGACTTTCAAATGTATCAGTCATGTTTCAGTACAAATAAATAAATAGTGCTTTAATTGTAATTCAGTGATTTTAAAGGTTTCCAATACAGAGGGTTGATTATTTTATATTTCTCAATAAAACAAATCAAATACCCATAAAGCCTGACTCCAAGTCATGTCAACTCTGTGCTTAAGTGGGTGATCCTCATCATGAGAATACAGGGAGCTTTGGGATCTTCGTTACTGAATTCCAGTGTTTGGAGACTTCTTCCTCAGTGAAGGGGAGGCTAGTCACCCCTTTGGAGGAAGTAAACTGGAACTTGAGATATCCTGCCCTGGTAAACTCAGCATAGTGTTGAACCATGAGCTGCATTGATTGAAGGTAGCTGGTTAGGACAGCTGCTGCTGTACTCCTGCTTTTTCCAGATGGTGAAGCTACCAGCAATGCATAGAAATTCACTGGCTTTTCTCAACATTTTACTCTAGCTATAAAGGTCTATTTTAATGATCTGGATAACGCATTTTAAAATTATTATTATTATTATTATTATTATTATTATTATTATTATTTGGTCATTTAGCAGGCGCTTTGATCTAAAACAACATACAGAGACTAGGGAGTGTGTTATGCATCAACAACCACTGCTGCTTGAGTCACTTACAGTAGGACCTCAGTTTTAGGTCTCGTCTGAAGGAATGCTTTCCAGTTAATTAATTTATTTTTTAAAACATTTTATTATGCTAATAAATGAGGGGTCAATAAATCACCTGGATTGGAAAATGAGTTAAAGGTTGGAAGTATTTCAATTCAACTCTGTTAAATCATTAAAATAGACCCCACAAACGTATACCAATATATATTTTAAGTATTAAAAATCAGCTATAAGGATTGAGAATTAGATATGATTTTCCCTTATGATGGCTCGGTTATTAGTTAGTAAAGTAACACACAAAACATTGACTGTGTAATCATAAGTGAGATAGAGTTGTACAAGGTTGCATATATCGTCAAGGTTGCATATATAAGTCAAACGGTTATTCTCAAATGATCAGTAAAAAGGCTTTGTAGTGACCTTGCTGAAGGGTCTAAAACTGTGTTAAAGCTTTTCTGCATGATTAAGTGAGCCGAATCATAGATTAGCTATGAGTAGAGCACAGATATAATGAGTTCCTTTATTCCCCAGCATTTATATAATAGTTGCAATTGCATCGTCTGGAATCCTTTAAACTCATTTTGATTTCAAGTCAAACATTCTGCTTGATTTATGAAAGGGTGCATTTCAAATGGCCTTTGGTCTACGGGGTTGGTAAATTGTGCAATTAGATTATTTTTAAAAGGTGTTTTAAAAGCATTAATAGCATTTGGTTCCTTTGCTGCTGAAAGTAAATGCACAAATTATCTATAGTATTTAATATTACAGTGCTTGATAATAGCCCATTAATGCAGTATTATTCAAGAATGATTTAACAAGTTTCTTGAAGAACATGTAAATGGTTATTATACATTATTACTGTCATCGTGTGAAATGTACACATTTAAAGTCTTAGATTTTAGCCAAGAATGTTACTGAATTGATTATTATTTTAACTAACAGATGTGGTAGGCTGTAACCCAAATCAAAATAACATCAAACTCCTAAAGAGCTGACACAAGGAAAATATAGTAAAACACCCCTCGTTAATTGCTGCGATACCTTTGTCTAAGCTATTAGTGATTCATTGCTTCGGGTGTGCACAAATGCTACCATTCTACCTATTCTAACCTATAAGAAGGATATTGTGACTATTAGACTTGATACAACTTACAGTAGCATTGAAATGAATCTTAAAAATAAAAGTTAAAAGGTTAGACAAGACGTTATTGTATTTTGTGTTATATTTAAACATTACGTATCAAAAATCCATCACAGTGAAAGTTAAAAACCAGGTTTCACAGAATCCGATTACAAGCTATCTTGCTTTAGTGCTAATTGGGGGTCTTTAAAACTAGCCAAGAAAACGTTTTTTTTATTTTTCTGTATGAAGACAGAAGTTTATATTTTGTACCAGTTGGCTTTATGTAGTTGAAATAAATAGAGTTTAATAATGCTATATATTTTTGCATAGTATGCCAACTGTGTAGCTTCATAAATTGCCCCTCTACTCACTTTGCCAAAGCCAGATGAATTGTAATTCCTCCACTCTATTGTCCATATTTGGATAATATACACAGTATAGAGAAAGACCTTTTGAAACCCTTTGCTTTTAAACAGGTAGAGACAGTGACAGGATGCTGCAACTTTTAGGTGTTGTCAAGAAATACTAATCAAAAGAGCTGAAGTGTCAGCTGTCATATAAATGATTCATTCAAAAAAAAATTCAATGCATCAAAATATTCTCATGTAAAATAACCATAGAGCCTTCACCCATTTTAAATAAAATAATATATATTTATGTGCACCATTTTTTCCCATTTGTATTTAAATTACATTGTTTTCTAGGCTTCATTCCCATCTTGTTAATTGTTATCAGCTCTGGTGTTATAGCTCCGTGGCCAGCATTGAGCAAACACATGCCTGATAAAACTGAATATAAAGCCTGTGAAGTTTTCAGGCAGGAAATCTAAAGACAAAGTGCCTGATACATTCAATGGTTAATCTACAAGCCTATTACGAGCAAGTTCACATTAACCTATAAACTATATAAACCTATTTCGCAAACTTGCAAAGCACCACCACCACCGCTCCTCAACCACAACCACCACCACCTCCACCACCACCACTACCACCACAACCACCACCACCACCACTCCCAAACACACCACCACCACCACCTCCACCACCACAACCTCCCCAACCACACCCATCACTACCACCTCCCCAACCACAACCACCACCACCCCCAACCACCACCACCACCACCACCACCTCCCCACCACCACCACCACCACCTCCACCACCACCACCTCCCCAACCATAACCACCACTACCACCTCCCCAACCACAACCACCACCACCACCTCCACCACCACCACTCCCCAACCACAAACACCACCACCTCCCCAACCACAACCACCACCACCACCACCACCACCACTCCCCAACCACCACCACCACCACCACCCACCCAACCACAACCACCACTACCTCCACCACCACCACTCCCCAACCACCACCACCACCACCTCCCCAACCACAACCACCCACCAACCACCACCACCACCACCCAACCACCACCACCACCACCACCACCACCCCACAACCACCACCACCACCACCACCTCCCCAATTACAACCACCACCACCACCTCCCCAACCATAACCACCACTACCACCTCCCCAACCACAACCACCACCACCACCCCCACCACCACCACTCCCCAACCACACACCACCACACCACCTCCCCAACCACAACCACTACCACCTCCACCACCACCACCCCCACCACCACCATCACCACCTCCCCAACCACAACCACCACTACCTCCACCACCACCACTCCCCAACCACCACTACCACCACCTCCCCAACCACAACCACCACCACCACCACCACAACCACCACCACCACCACCCCAACCACCACCTCCAGTACCACCTCGCCAACCACCACCTCACCAACCACAACCACCAACACCTCCACCACCACTACTCCGCAACCACCACCACAACCACCACCACCTCCCCAACCACAACCACCACCACCACCACCTCCCCAACCACAACCACCACTACCACCTCCCCAACCACAACCACCACCATCTCCACCACCCCACCACTCCACCACCACCACCACCACCACCACCACCACCACCACCAACAACCACAACCACCACCACCACCACTCCACAACAATAACCACTACCACCTCCCCAACCACCACTACCACCACCACCATCTCCACTCCCCAACCACCACCACAACCACCACCACCACCACCACCACCACCACCACCACCCCACCACCCCAACCACAACCACCACCACCACCACCTCCCCAACCACAACCACCACTACCACCTCCCCAACCACAACCACCACCACCTCCACCACCACCACTCCACAACCACCACCACCACCACCACCACCACCACCTCCCCAACCACAACCACCACCACCACCACTCCACAACAATAACCACCACCACCTCCCCAACCACAACCACCACTACCACCTCCCCAACCACAACCACCACCACCTCCACCACCACCACTCCACAACCACCACCAGCTCCCCAACCACAACCACCACCACCACCACTCCACAACAATAAACACTACCACCTCCCCAACCACCACTACCACCACCACCACCACCACCTCACTCCCCAACCACCATCATCTCACTCCCTTGCTTCTTTGCCTAATATTTTTTGTTCACCGGGATGAACACGTCGCATAGATTTATCATTTTATTTGGATTTTAGCAGGTGGCACCAGGATGCTCCAAGGGATAAGGGTGGGCTCCAGCTATTTTAACTCTCTTTTTTTTTCAGCCATTGTTGGGTTCAATGTTTTTGGAAATCTTCAAAATTTTGACAAGATTGTTCTGACTGAAATTAGGAATCTGATTTTGGTTTGTATTAAATCACCCAAGAGACAAATGTATGCTCTACAAATCTATAACGAGGCTGAAAATGAAGCTCTTCATTTACCTTTCCTCTTTATATTTTACTAAACATATTGTATGAAATAATATAGTGTATGTCAATGTATTGTAATCAATGTCAGCTTTTTTTTTGTGGCCATGAGTCCTTGTTTTAGGCAGTTTGTTTGGTACTCAAATGGGCGGGGATAGCTTTTTGTTGCAAAACTAACAATTAATAGGCTTAATTAAAAAAAAAAAAAAAAACATTTGAGTATTGCACAGCCCTGTTGTTAATAGTACAACCCACATTATGTGGGAATAGACTAGGTTTAATAAACATCACCACACATTTCACAATACTGACAGAAATTTAACGCTGAAGGAGATGTGATAATATCACTGTAAAATGGTGACTAAGACAGTTCTAATTAGTGTACCTACAAAAAGCTCTCCAATGTTAGTATTGAGCTTTTCACAGTGCCAATAACATTTCAAAATACTCGGGAGCACCAGAATTACACATGTTTTTTTACATAAGTGCACATGTATTCTGTTCTTTGTCTCATTTGTCAACAGCATCAGCCAACAAGCTTTCTCCAATAATTTATAGTACCATTAATCTAAATAATTATGGGTATTATAGGGATGATTCCAAACAATGTATACATTAATTTGCTCAGACAGAGACATTTTACTTGGTTTTTAATTTTTTTAATTTTTAATTTTTTTTAATGAAAACAGCACATTAGTCTTTTGGGGGGAATTAAAGGGCTAAAGTTTATTTTACATATGCATCATTGATTTTACACCAAAACCCTCATCCACCTCATATTGTAATGTATTTTTTCTATGTCTCAAGATGTACCCTTATCTATCTATTTGTATGTTTATAACTAAATCAACTTGGTATACAGTATCAAAACCCAAATAAAATGTCATACACACTAAATTGGTGAAATTTTTTACAACCTTTGTTTTTTTTTTTTTAAATCTTTAGAAGAAGGGGACTTTTAATGTCTCTTATATTGTGTTTGCAAGAGTCTCTTCAGTGTATTTTTTATCTTTAAAAGTAAGTAATGGATTGACAGGTTACCTGTGCACTTTCAGCTAAAACCACATAAAAGCAAAGAATAGCCTTGCATCACCTGCTGTCAGCCTCTACACTTAGCAAACAATAATGCCTTTTCACATGCACTCTTAGCTTTTGATATGGGAAGGCAAAGAGGCTTAAGCTGCTGTTTGGGCAGGTGTGTAGATGCTTTGACAAGTGGACAGATTGTTAGCTTGTTTCCAAGGTAGTTCACAACCTTTCTTTGGACACCATGCAAGTTTCATAAACTGGTCAAACAAACTCTGATATGACACTGATAAATTAAAAGTGAAAAGAAAATAAACTAGGATATTTTACATGTCAAGCAACTTGATTTTATGTTGCGCTTGATAAAAGCCTTTATAGTATATTGTCTTTTTTTATCATGAATGGAAATGGGGCTTAACCTGATGAGTTTGTCCTGTAGATATAGATTTATGAAAACAGTAATGTAGCTACGGAATTAACATAATTAACCACACCTTTTTAATAACTTTTCATAGCAACATTAGAGTATGTAACCACACTGGGCTGACTGCAATGTGCTTTGCAGTGTCTTCAGGTTTATAATATCCTGTGGAACATTTTTGGTTTATTGAGTCGAACTAGGGCTAAGAATACCATTTTATTGTATTCGCTTTCCTTTCACACAATTCAGAGCTTCTACTCTGAATCGTGAAATGCCAGAAGGTTGTGTAGCTTTGATCGACTGACTGTTATTAAGTAGATTAAAGGGGTTTAAAAAAGCTCCCCCCCCCCCCCCCCCCCCCCCCCCCCCCCCCCCCCCCCCCCCAAAAAAAAAACCATAAAACGTAAAATAGTTAGATGTTAATAAGTATAACAACTAGAACATTTTAGGTCTTGCTATAAGTCAACATAGAAAACATTTGAAGAATAACCTCCTGGGATCAAAATGAAAAAAAAAAAGTATAAACCTACATTCTTTAGCCTTTATATCATTTTTAAAACATCTCGTGGTTTATTGCACCCTTACAATCAATACAGATTTTAATCATATGTGTTTAATGACTATGCTGACATTCAACTTTTATTATTATTCAAACCCTTTTTTCTGAATGTAAGTTCAATTTTAAGAAAGACACATGCTTCGATAATCTGGTTTCTCGTGGGTTTAAAAAAAGGAAGCAAGTGCCTTAGATATGCAATAGAGCTTATCTAAAAGGGACCCACCTCTAAAATGGAAATATGCCAGCGGATACAATAGACTGCAAAAAAGGCAGACATCCAGTTCTTGGATGTACTTCTAAATTTTTATACTCAACATCATGGTCTCCAAACCTACACATTTCACATCATGCGTCCTATTCACAAAGTCTGATATTCATGAAACTCTGTTAGACTGCAAAGAAGCCAACAAACGTCTTTGAATATCAAACTGTATTATATTAATAAAAAATAGACTTTGAAAAACATAAGCGTTGTGAATAGGGCCTTAAACCATTTCTATTTTCTGCATATTGTATGTATACTGAACAGATAACTAGACACTTCTGTTCTCTTTACAGATATATATATATATAACACTGAAACTGTTCACTGCAATGCCTCATTCTGTAAAGAGAACAGAAGTGTCTAGTTATCTGTTCAGTATACATACAATATGCAGAAAATAGAAATGGTATAGATAGATAGATAACTGTTAGATGCAGTCATTTGTAGCTTTTTATTATGCAGTTGTGCAATGAATATAATGAATGCGAATGTACCTTCCTTAATGTGTGGGTGTAGCTTTAATTCTTTGATCTACTATTTATAGTATAATACAGCAATGTGTTATAGCCCTTAAATATCAAATGTATTTTTTTTCCATAAAACATATCCCTGTTCACATTGAATATAAAATCCATGTTAATACAGTAATGCGAGGTACAAATTATTTTAAATGTTTCTCTAAGATTTTAATTTGGATAATTTGGTTTGAAGAAGCTATTGCTGGAATAATTATGTACGTAGTTCTACTGGTTGTTTTACCTGCAATTAAATCATTACAGCAAGCACCATTGTATAGGGACAGGGTTTTCATAGGGGTCAGGCAGATTCAGTGAATCAGTGGTATTTTACTATACCCTTTAATACTGTTAATTAATCCCAGCTGAAAAGCTCCATAACCACACCATAGAATGCCGGCTTGATATAATACAGTAAGAAAAACAGCAATTTCAAAACCATGGATAGCACTCTGTGATAAAAAGCCTCAAGTATGCATCCCTTAAACAGTAATTTCAAGCTTTTCTTTTTGTTCTCTGCTGCAGCATGATGTTCAATTACCGGTTCGTTTTATTACCTTAACCCAGCCGTTACTGACCTTTGATAGAGGCAAGATCCTGAGCCATATTGTATAACAGAGTTATTCAAAGGAAGATAAATTGGCTCCACTTGGCCAGTGTCTTCTTCCTTGAAGTACACTATTTGTAATTGACTTTTGTGTTCCAATGCCACGTACCTTCAATTTTTCCTAGAGTAACACCAAGGACAAGCTTCATGCCAGTTTGCATTTCAGACAAGAAGAAGAAAGTCTTACAGTTTGTTAATTTGTCAATCAGGTTAATACACAAGTTCTAAGCATAAAATGGAACAGAAATTGCTTTTTAGTTTTTATAAACATATTTTTACATGGTGCTGTATATGGAAAAAAAAAATCATAAAGACACACACAAAAAAAAAAAAAATTCATTAACTTTTCAACACGAGAATTATTACAAAAATAGTATCATATATCTTCTCTGACAGGTGTGTTTACATAAATCCATACGACTTTGACAGTTTTAGATGTTTACAAAGCTGTTTCTCATATCACAACTTAACACCTCATTTAGGAAACTTTCCGTTGGTTTTAATCAGTGTATGGTAAGCAGATGGACAGAGACTCAACAGAGGGAAGTTATCCCTTCTCATAACAGAAAAAGGGTAAATATTTAAGGTAAACCCTTTCAGAATTCTTAATATGAGGTTCATTTTTGTTTCTTACACTGTTTAATTCCTGCTACAGCTATTCAACAATGTATATTTGTATTACTTGTAATTATTCTATATTTAATGTATATGTATGTGACAAATACTGTTAAAAAAGATTAAAAAATCACTTAAAAAGAGTTAATTTGTTTCTTGCACACTTTATTTAAAATAAAATAGTTAATGGCTTTACAATTATATCTTTTCTTACTGTCTATAATAATCATGATAACATTTTTCTGTCATAATGAAATTCTGACAAATAATTGCTGTGATCCATATTGTTTCTAATGTACTGAGATCCATATTGTTTTGGCGGTGTATTGCTTATAATACGAAATTGAATTTACAGTGTACAATTTATCACTTGGCAAGCCGTCAAGAAGCAATTATTTGTGGGGTATATACAAAGGGATAGATTTTTTGATCAAAATAATACATTCATGAAAATGTTTGAGATCATTATCATTACAGTATACATTTCATATCATTGTGCATCATTATACAACTGCAGGTGATTATACATGGAACCTGAATAATTGTTCACCATTGCTCCAAATCAACCAACATTTTTAATTTGTAGTTTGGTAGAATGCAAGATCATTCCTTCTGCAGACTTCAATATCATATATTAGATATTGGCATCACATTTTAGACCTTGAAGTTTTGCAAAGTGTCAACAAGATGATGTTAAATAGAGAACCATGATAGCTGGAGAATTTGATGGAAAGCTCCATCACCTTTTATAATGATCAGTTCCTTTCAGTGGAAAGCTGGATACCCGTTAACATGTCAGTTCATTTGGCTGTACTGTGGTGTCTTGTGCTTTAATTGCCTTTTTGATCACCTGCAGTCAGAGCTGGAAGGTGCTGATTAATTTCTTCTTCATCTAAAAATACATATTCGTAAACTGGTGGCTAAAAAAGTGAAGCATTGTTTGAATGGGTGTTTAACAAATTCCCTGAATTTGGGTGTAGAGCAGCTTTTATTAAATTTTTTTTCAGTTCAGATTTTTGAGGAAAATGGAAGCAGAGGGAAACAGCATGGCTGTGTGGGGAGATAAGGTTTGTGAGGGGGGGGGGGGGGGGGGGGGGGGGGGGGGGGGGGGAGTCCTGGCAAGAAGCATCAAGCCCATCAATGCCAAAAACCATTTCAGTGGGATACAGAAGGCGGATACCTCACCTCTATAATACACAATACATGTACACATAAGCAGATAAAGGTTTATCAAAAGTTGGTTGGTTCACATTTTTTTTTTGATCTTCAATCTTTTAACTCCAACTGAATGCCTGTAATGCTATTTGAATAAATCCTTAGGACAAGATTCCTTGCTATAGGGTCATCTAGATATTACTGAAGCATAACAGGTTTTGTAATAGCAAATCGATGTCTACTCCAATAAACATATCCAAAGTACTCCAGTGTTAGTTTTAAATAAAGCACTCGGACAACATAGTAAAGCTAGTGTACAAAGAACATTAGCCTTGATACATCAATAACACATACTTAAAGAGTATGTATCTTGACTGAAAATAAGTTGTATTCTTCAGGTTTCACACAATGTCTTGTCTGGCTACAGGCTGCAGTTGAGGTATCTATGGATATAATTAAAGCCCCTTTCACCTATCTAGGTTGCACCCAGGTGACCCAGGTCACCAACCACCCACCTCAGGATGTGGGTCGACACGTTTTGACCTGGGTCAAGCGAGACAAAATGCACAATGAACATTCGTAAGCCAATGAAGTAACAAACAGCCATGCCTGTGTGAAGGTTTCACTTCCGCAAGGAAGATTTCTGTTTCTTCTGTTTAGCCATATTTTTGTTGATTGAAACATGAGCCAGATTGCAGCAGGGATGAATAAACATTTGCCCTAATCAACATTTGGGCTGACGATTCAATCCAGAGGAACATGCCAGTGTGAAAGGGGCTTATCTAAGAGAGGAGGGGTTTGGATTCTAGATAGCATGTTCTAATGATCCTTGGCAGCTGACACAATATTATTGCTTAAAATCCAGGAAAAAAATATGCATTAGATAGGAAAGGTCAGCTCGCAAAAACGTCTGCCTGTACCTGGCTGGGAGGTTACAAGAATTATTCAACATATGTCAAAGAAAAAGTCTATCTTCTCATTCTTCAGCGTGTAGAAGCTCAGCATCATGTTTGAGTGATGTATATATGAAGACAAGCTTAATGTACAGTAGTAAATGCTTAATGATTTTGATATTTATATACATTTATATTTATATTAAAAAACAAAAATTAACACATACCAGGATAAGTTTAAAATACAAGTTTGTCTGAATGTTACTACAGGTTTAATTTTTCAGAATAGTTAGCCTCTGGAAGGCCAGCTCTGGTCTTCATGGTAATTCCTGCAACCATCTGGGATTCTATTCATCTTCTAGACTTCTTATTTTAAACACATCTACTGTATGCTACATCAAACCAAGCCAATGCTCGGACAACCTAGTTCAAATCCCCTTTGATAACCACCAGGCAGTTTGACTGCAAGTGATCTTTCAAGTAGTGCTATATAAACGCTGCAAACGTTTGAAGTTGGAAGGTCATAAAGGCAATTATGAACTCCTGAACCTCATGACTATACTGGGGGTAATATGTGTTAAACTTCAGAAAATTTGATTTGCAGAGAATTCAACGGGGCCTCAAACACTCACAATGACTCACATAGTTAGTCAGTGCACAATAATTTACCATGGTAGTTTCCTTTTGGTTTATCTCTGTATGATTCTTCAAAAGTATGGAACTTTGTGAATTTGAATGAGTATTTTTATTTTTTTTTTTAAAGCAGGTCTTCAGTCAAATGTATATTTTACATGCCAGAAAACACTTTTAATGTGACACATTTAGCACATAACATGTTTCAAATGAAAGCTGTTGAAATTGTTAGAATTTTAAACTTACCGAAGTGGCTCCCCACTGAGCACTAAGCTAGGTCTTTGATGTATCTCCCTGTAAAGTGGTTGTTAGCCATAATCAGCTTGTATTGAAGGGGTTCTGGTAAATGAAAGGTACAACAGTTTTGTTAGCTTAGGTGCATAACAATATGTAGAAAACTTTAAAAAGGCTACCATAATGCATGGGTTCTAATGTGAGAAAATAATTCCATTTAAAATATTTTCAGATACTGATTTTAAACATTTTATACGAAACTAATAATAAAAAGCGGCATCTAGACTCTACAAGCTATCAGTGTTTGTAAGTTTTTTTTTTTGTTTTTTTTAAATCTATGTTCTTGTTTATGATAACATATTTAAAATATGATACATACTATTTTGATAAGCAACGAGAAAGTAAATATAATGTGGCCAAAAAATATTTTGATATGTTTGGTTTATACAGCTGTGAGGAGAAATCAATGTAGATGCTTGTGTTTATTAACTACAGGAGGTGTCTCACGGAACAGCTGTAAATAATAATGTTGTGAACACCTGTAGTTTATACAGATGCAAACATTTACTAATGCTATTATTTCTACTATGACTTTGACTACTACAAATTATTTTAATATTAATAATAACACAACATACAAAAAAAAAAAAAAACTGAACTGCAAAAAAGCGCATATAAAATAGATACTATAATCATAGAACAAGAAACAACACTTTGCCTCAACAACGATAGCATTCATGTTCTTGCTGTAACTAGAAAGAGTTCATTATTGTGAAAGTCAGCTCACTTTTTAATTTGCAGCTGATAATTTGTTACTGGAAGCTTTTGCTGATTAGTTTTCTTGTTGCACCAACAGTTTTAAATATAGTGTGAATTACCTGCTGTGCTTGTTTTTACCACCCATTCATGGATGAAAATGAGTTACAACCGGGGTCACAATTAAAAGCACAGGCTAAGAAATCCACATTTTCTAAAATCTACATGCCAGTAAAAATAAATGAATTAACAGTTTGACATTGTCAAGATTGCAATTCACACTACAATAAATCTTTCAGCAATGTCCAAGTGAAGTTCATCTCAGCTGTTCCCAATTATAGCGCATTTGCTGTATGTCTAGTTATCATACAGCAACTGGACATTTAGAAAAATGGATAGCATATTTATATAGGTATGTGAAATGTATTTTCCAAAGGTTAGAACAGTACTATTAGATCCATATATATATATGATTCTGTATGAAGTATATTATATCTATATATATATATATATATATTATAATATATCCTATATATATATATAGATATATAGATAGATAGATAGATAGATAGATAGATAGATAGATAGACACACACACACACACACACACACTTCTAGGTAACTTGATGAAATGTGAAAGCTCCAGAGCCTGTCTGACACATTTTATATGTCTGTAGGTGTGGAGTGAAAGTCAGTGAAAGTCCATTTCTGGGGTTGTGACATGTACATGGGAATTCACAATTCCCCATTTAAGGCAATAATATGATTATAACTCATAAATACATTTTCAAGCTATTGGACAACTTGTTGTACATGCTGCTGTCATACAACCCAAGGCAATGTCTAACCTTTAGACCGTGGGACTTTTACTCCATGCAATTCCCTGCCTGTAGAGTGTTTATTTAACACAGTCTTTATATGCATATGACAACTAGCATCCGTAAAGGAGTGATGGAAGTTGGCACGTTTGTTATCATTTTGCTGCTGTGGGCTAGTGTTTGCATCATTAAAGTGATTGCACAGTAGCTGACAACGAAAAATTGTATCCCAAAATGTTTCCTTTTGTCTGCTCGAGTCCTAACTAGATCTAAATTATTGTACATATTACACCTGTCCTGGCATCTCTGCACTGGCTTCCTGTTAAGTTCAGGATTGAGTTTAAATTACTACTGTTAACATACAATGTCTTGAATTGTCTGGCTCCTAGCTATGTCTCTGATTTGTTAACTGTATATTCTCAGGTGTGAAACATGAGATCTCCAGATGCTGGTCTCTTAACGGTGACGAAATCCAGGCTTCAGTCTATGGGAGAGAGGGCCTTCCATTGCTATGCACTCAAGCTCTGGAATGCTCTGGAATAAAAGATTCAAATAATGTTGATATTTTCAAAAAGCAACTAAAAACACACTTTTTTAAAATGGCATTTGAGTTTGTGTAGGGCTGGCTGTTTATGTGTTGTACAGTACTGGTGCTGTGTGTCCTCTGTTTCTGAGCTAAACTTGTTGTGTGTCTTTGTTTTAATGTGTAACCTAATTCGTGTCCATTTTTAATACCACTGTGTATTGTTTTAAACTGTAAAGCGCTTTGAGATGTGCTGTATGAATTGCACTATAAAAAAATAAAGATTATTATTATTATTATTATTATTATTATTATTATTATTATTATTATTATTGTTACTTTTATTGGTCTCGTGTGCAATTTTAAAAGAAATACATTTTACAGTAAACATGTATTTTTATTTTATTAAAAAAAATATAACATTTTGTACTAAAATAAGTTCAAGAAAACTGTTTGCAAGCCATTCTTTCAAATAGTGTTGCTGGAAATACACCCTTCAATGGCTTCTTTCCTGTCATTAACCAACTAGCTGGGGCTTATTTTGTTTTGTTAGCTACAATGAACAGCAACTTAAATGTATATAATGCTATATCAATATACACATTTAAAACTATGTAAACACTAAATCATTTTAAGTTTCTTCAGGTTTTCAGTCTCTTCATGGGTCATGTCTTCACAATAATACCATAGAAGTGAAGAAATTTTAAGCATTGTTACATGTATGTATTTGTATGTGTGTCGCAGCCTCAATGTTATATCAGAATAAACAAATGTTTAGATTCTTCTTATTTTTTCTCAAGGATGATCTGTAAACCATTGCATAACTTATTGGCAGGGCTGTATTGTTTTCACAGTAAAACACTGCTTATTTCACAGCATTTCATGCTATAAAGATGTTAAGTTATTTCACGATTAAACATAATATTTATTAAAACAGATTTTTTTATACAAATGTTCCTAAATATTGAAATGCTTACTTGAAATACAGTTAATGCTAGATTGTAGACATCTTAGAATATAATATATATATATATATATATATATATATATATATATATATATATATATATATATATATATTATATTATGTAGGTCCACATGTACACCTGTACACATGTACACCTTTTCCCAATCATAATTATGAAGCAAAATAAACATAAAAATAAGAACAGACACTTGAAATATCCCCTTCTTATAATGAACAGAATGATCTTTAACAGAAATATTTTGATGTAGCTGGTGTTTTTTTTCCATCAGCATTTTAAAGTAATCGTGCAGTTCTCTGCAGAATGTTTAGTCATTTACTGGAAGCAAACTAATCTGGCTGCCAGGCTCCTAAATGCATATGTACACTATTCTTTCAGAAATGTGAATTTTCACTGGGAACTACAATACATTTCACAGAAATTGTGAAATCCGTAATAACCATGCAATAAATACAGCCTTACTTGGTCTCAGGGCATCTCATTGTGTAAAACATTCTGAAAAGTCAGTGTAAAATAAGCTCTGCAAAACTGAGCTACAGTATAAACTGAGGAAAAAGTTCTATACATTTTCAGCAAGTTAATTAAAAAACACTGACTGCTGAATTACTGCAGAAATGAAGACATTCTTAATCACCACTGATTTGAAAGTGAGCCTGTTTTAAGCTCCCAGAGGTTTACTTTTCATTAAAGGTATCCTTGTTCCACCAACATTAGTTAAAAAGTTGTATTACTTTGGTCTATAGTGAGTTTTAATTATGTATCACTCTGAATAATTACAAAACCAAAGCAATTATGAAAAAAGAAACATTATAAATATTTTTAAAATATTGCACAAGGCATACTATACACAATTCAAAGCAATGCATTTTTAATAGCTGTAGTAATGGCCACTGGTTATACTGTATATCACAGAGAAACTTTATAAACATGCATTCGAAAATTCATATTTACTTAAGTCAGCTTTTCAAGCTTCTAAATTGAGTTTGACATTAAGAGGAACAAGCTATCTCATCTTCTTTGGTCTTTTGTGAGGTAGGATGAGACAGGTTACACATTGTATCTGTGTTATAGATAGCTTGGCTCAACCAAAGCATTATTTACTGTTTGACTACAATGTCAGTCTCATTCTATTTTTTTTTTTTTTCAATATTGTTTGCTCTTTGCCTTTGTGAAAGGCTCTTGATTGAGCCGCACAAAAGAAAATATGTATTTTTATCTTTTTGAAGGATCAATGAAGATGTGTTTACCGGGACTGGGACACAATGTACACATACTTATAGTAATGGATCAAATGCCGTTGTTGGCTGAAAGCTTTTGTCTCTGCCTATTGTCAATCTCTTAGCTGTTGCTCGTTAGTTGCAGCACAAAAAGGTGTTGGCACATTTGTGAAACAATATCAATCAACGCTAAGGGGGCTGCTTAAGTTTAATACAAAAGAAGATTAATTTCAAATTAGATTTTGTATTTAAACTACAATAGGTCTGTTCTAGAGAGAACTGCATCTAAAGCTATGGAATATTCAGAAAAGATCTTAAGGGAGCAGTGTCATCAATGAACACCCGGAACATGGAACTTTATGTAGTTTCAACTCAAGTTATCTCTGGGACTTCAACATCCAAAAAAATAGGGAAGGGGTTTGGGGGTTATATTTTGGTATGTTAGCAATGATAAAGAGACACATTTAAATATAAATCTTCCGATTGAGTAAAAAGCCCATCAGCTGATCATAATAACAATTCTTGGACAATGCTTCAAGCTGCTTCCATGTTAACCTACTCTTTTACCAGTGACAATCTGTATAGAAACTAGACCTATGAACATTAAAATGAATAATTATTTTTATTATATGAGGAAACAAATGCGATAGTATTTTGACAGACCCACCTTGGTGGTTTGACAGTATTTTTAAACAAAAGGGAAATCTGCCATTCTACCTGCATGTAGACTGTCGTGTCTTTTGCTTGGAACTGTGAGCTTAATAATTGCACAGTTCCTAAAACAGTGGCTACCCTTACCAAATAACCTTCAGTTGAAATACAGTGACAATACAATGACAATAGTTCTGTTCCAAAAGCAAATCATGCAAGTAATTCTAATAGTACTATGGCACCACAGTGATCTAAACGTTTGGTAAGACAATGGCATGACCAGAAACACACTGATAATACATCGCAGCACAAGTGTATAATATTATGAGAAATTTCTGCGCAACATTTGTTCAAAATCCATTATGTTGTCATTGCCAGTGGTCTAGTAATGACTCTGATAATGTTTCTTTAAGACAATTCACAACTATTATAATGATATTCTATTGGAATTGGGTTTTGTCCTGTAAGGGTAGTTGCCTTGAAGTTTCCAAAGACTCTCGTGCAGTGATGTGGGTCTTTTGTAGTCAACCTAATAACCAGTGCACCATGGGACTTTGGTGAGGTAAAAGTAACTGATGAAACAGCTTCATCACAATGAAAATCTATGGTACAGGTATGTCACTGGCATAGACTTACTGGAATGCAGATGACAAGGTGTCAGTTGGATGACAGGAGCTAAAGAAAAGTGGAGTAAGGCTGGCTGCTATTTCTGTGCTGCATGTCACACTTCCACCAACAGGACACTCAGTGTCAAGGGTAGATGGATGAGGAGGCAACATTATCTGAGATGGGTAGCTAGTGGCTTTAGGAAAGTGTTGATGAGACAAGCCTCAGGTACTAGGTTAAGGCTAGCATCATGCTACCCTAATGTGCAACCAACAACACAGGTACTGTAGGCTAAATATAAAAATAGCTTAGCGCAGATTCAGAATGCAGAACATTCCTTGATGAGTGCCTGTGCAAAAAGATACACTGAGTTACAATGAAACAGAACCAGGTATAGCATGCTGGTTAACAAGTAACAAGTAGAATAATCATCATCATGAGGAAAAATTAATAGATAGAGAAACATCTTATTCTTCAAATATAATGTAAACTGGCAAAAGCTTTAAAATTCTAAATTGTACTTCTTGCAAGTGTGATCACCTGCTTCAATGGCTACATCGGAAGAAAGCATAATTGTGCATCAGTCAGTTTCTCCTGCTTAACTATTTCTACATAAAGGCTCAGTTAAAAAAAAAAAAAAATCAGTATTCATGTTTGAGTGGGATAAACAGAAATGGTGCTTCTGTCTGGGAAACAAAACAATTGACAATTTATGTGGGAAGAAAATCTTCTATAGGTTCTTACAAATTGGAATGACCTGGCGTGTTCCCCCCGATGCAACACAACCTTCCAATAATAACCAAAACTACATTCATGATATACTTCATAGACAGTCAAAGCAGATTGCAACAAAACAGCACCAAAGGATATCTGTCATCATGTCGTGGCAAAATAATCAAAGCTAATATGCAAATTCAAACTTCCAGTACTGGTGCTGTGTCCTCCAAGAAAGCCTTACCTGTCAAATTATTGTTGTCTGAAATTCATCACTCCCTGGAATAAAATCCACACAAAAACAACAAAATTTGCTAGAAGACAATGCACCACTGTGTGATAGAAAAAACAAATTAAAACAGAAGACTGCACCAAACAGCTAGTGCATTAATAAATGACATATTGTTAATCTGTTGAAAGCTTTATAAAGGGATGGAGAAGCAGCTGATGAGATATTACAATACATTTTTCATAGCCTGGTACTCTTAAGAGCATTGCTGGGAATGTCTGCTATTTACAAAAAGTTCAAAACAATATAAACATGCAAAATTACCGTATAAATAAAACTGGGACAAGACTGACAGGAAATCATGGGCTAGACTGATAACTTCTGTCAGACATAGGCAATGCAATATCACATGTATAAATTCAGGCAGTCGCATCAAATTATATTTGTAAACCCCACATGCCCAATGATGACAGTAACACATGCAAAATGCAAAGCATAGGAGGGTCATAAATGCTGCTCTTGTCGTGGAAACCTCTTTTGAGTTATTTCTCAGTGTGCATCTGTCTACAAACACTGAAGCAAAATGAAATAAAAGCCAGGTATCATATAATTGTGCTGTGAGGTCACCCTTGATAAAATCAGAGTTCTAACCAGTGCTAAACTACTGACACTATGAACACGTTAGTGAAAGTTCAGTGACCACTGTAACAGTCCAGCAACAGAAGCCATGTAGATTCAGTAAAAGGTACATGCTTTAGTCACAAGTTCCACGTCCTGTTCCTTATCATTAAGTTTTTGGACATCCAAAAATACAATAATACTACTTTTCTACATTTCAAATATGGAATTATTTATATTTAGTGCCACAAACAATTTTTATTCGATTGGCCAAAGCACAGAATTTCAGGGTCCTGGCTTTCAAGCTTTTTTTTAAAACACCAAATGCAGAAGGGAATTGTCATTGATTGGTACTCAGCTGTAAAGGTGAGGGGGAAAGGAAGCTGTTGTGCAATTAACACATTTTTTAAAAGGCTTGTTTAGATTCATTTAATACCTGCAGACAAAAATCATGTTAAAGTGAATGGCTCTTTAAATCTCAGTATCTGCACAGCCCTCGTCTTTACATTGCAGAGTGGATGATAAACACAGTGTAGAGGGGAAGCAGTGCCTGGGAGCCATGATACAATAGCATGGAGAAATTAGCCCCAGTGAGACAGATTTACAGTGAAAATATTACTATTATGCTACATCAACAGTGAAATGGTAGGTACATTTAAAGGTAAAAAATAAACTACTATAATGAACATGGGCATTTACATTTCTTTGATGACAATGTTAAATTGTCTTTCAATGAGTTCTAAGTTTTATAATTTTCTTTGAAGACTGGCAGTGTACCAAATTAACATATTTCAGCCAGTCTGAGAAAATGTAATTTGTTTGTTTGGAAATATTGACAGAAAGTGTGTGTATAACTTGTCACATCTCTGGTCACGCAGCATCATGCACCACCTATTTATACACTATTAAGTCTGCCGAGGTGCCTATGATTGATCCATACAGAATTACCAGCACCAGTTTGAAGTGTTTCAGCCTTGTCCCATTCTCTTTGAAATAAACCCCTTCTGTTTTTGTTCACAGTGGTGTTTCAACATCAGCTTTGGAACCTTAATCAGATGTCTTCTGATTTTTTTAGCACTAGACCAAGTGGCTTCACTGGTTTTAACTAATAGTGACCACTTGGATTTCATTGACACAGTTAATGGTATTCAACTATTATATGGAAATAGAGCATCAGTGTGCATTGCATACCAGTGTTGTCAACATCCCCTGGGCTGGATGAGATCCTCCCAGTAGTACTCAAAGAAATGAAAGAAGTAATTTACAAACCGCTAACCAAGATCATGCAGCAGCCTCTTGACACAGGGGTGGTACCGACAGACTGGAAAATTGCAAACGTAATACCGATCCACAAAAAGGGAAACAAAACTGAACCAGGTAACTACAGACCAGTAAGCCTGACTTCTATTATATGCAAACTTATGGAAACTATAATAAGATCCAAAATGGAAAATTACCTATATGGTAACAGGGTCCTGGGAGACAGTCAACATGGTTTTAGGAAAGGGAGATCGTGTCTAACTTACTTGCTTGATCTTTTTGAGGATGAAACATCGATAATGGATAATTGCAAAGCATATGACATGGTTTATTTAGATTTCCACAAAGCTTTTGACAAAGTCCCGCACAAAAGATTAATTCTCAAACTGAACGCAGTTGGGATTCAAGGAAACACATGTACATGGATTAGGGAGTGGTTAACATGTAGAAAACAGAAAGTACTGATTAGAGGAAAAACCTCAGAATGGAGTGTGGTAACCAGTGGTGTACCACAGGGATCAGTATTAGGTCCTCTGCTATTCCTAATCTACATTAATGATTTAGATTCTGGTATAGTAAGCAAACTTGTTAAATTTGCAGACGACACAAAAGTAGGAGGAGTGGCAAACACTGTTGTAGCAGCAAAGGTCATTCAAAATGATCTAGACAAGATTCAGAACTGGGCAGACACATGGCAAATGACATTTAATAGAGAAAAGTGTAAGGTACTGCACGCAGGAAATAAAAATGTACATTATAAATATCATATGGGAGATATTGAAATTGGAGAAGGAATCTATGAAAAAGACCTAGGAGTTTTTGTTGACTCAGAAATGTCTTCATCTAGACAATGTGGGGAAGCTATAAAAAAGGCTAACAAGATGCTCGGATACATTGTGAAAAGTGTTGAATTTAAATCAAGGGAAGTAATGTTAAAACTGTACAATGCACTAGTAAGACCTCATCTTGAATATTGTGTGCAGTTCTGGTCACCTCGCTATAAAAAAGATATTGCTGTTCTAGAAAGAGTGCAAAGAAGAGCGACCAGAATTATTCCGGGCTTAAAAGACATGTCATATGCAGACAGGCTAAAAGAATTGAATCTGTTCCGTCTTGAACAAAGAAGACTACGTGGTGACCTAATTCAAGCATTCAAAATTCTAAAAGGTATTGACAGAGTCGACCCAAGGGACTTTTTCAGCCTGAAAAAAGAAACAAGGACCAGGGGTCACAAATGGAGTTTAGACAAAAGGGCATTCAGAACAGAAAATAGGAGGCACTTTTTTACACAGAGAATTGTGAGGGTCTGGAATCAACTCCCCAGTAATGTTATTGAAGCTGACACTCTCTGATCCTTCAAGAAGCTGCTTGATGAGATTTTGGGATCAATAAGCTACTAACAACCAAACGAGCAAGATGGGCCGAATGGCCTCCTCTCGTTTGTATATTTTCTTATGTTCTTATGTTCTTATATGAAATGTGCTCAGAGAGATAACAACATTTGATGTTTGAATGCTTGATTGCTTGATGTTGTGAATCCTTTAAGGACCAAATTTTACAACCATATATATATTTGAAGTTGACCCTCCATTTCTTTTGTTGTCATGTTTTATTCAAATACCAAATTGAGCATGTGCCCTAAACACAGATCATTGACTTAATAAAACATAATTTTTTTTTTGTTACCCAAGAGAGAGTGTAAACAGTATACATATAATCTATACTTTTTTATTGTATATGAAACATACATGCCTCGTAAATTAATCATCATTCATTGGCCTTCTTTCAATCTTCCAAGTAAACTGTAGGTTTTTTTTTTTTTTTCAAATTCTGCTTTTATGAATACAATTACATTTAATACACATTCTATTTGTCTTTAACATTGTTCAACAAAGTAAACATTTCATGAATCCTGTGTATTTTATTCATTAATGAGGACTATTGAACTAACGATAAAGGAATCAGGGGACAGTGTCATATGTTTAATAAGAAAACAAATCTAATTATTACTCCAGTTTTATTTTAGATGGCAAATTTGTTAGCACAATTAGTTTTCCACAACAAATTATAATTGTTCTTCATCAATTACAACAATAAGACATGGATTAACAGAAAGTAAACTAACAGCATATTCATAGATATTTTTTACAAATATGTTTCACAGCATGAATATTATCTAATTAAGATTTAGTTTTATCTCTGATGGTTATTATGGCTTCCCTTTAATTATTAATGTTATAAAATGTGTGAAACCTCCCTTTGGTTGCTTTTCTGTGTACTAATTGTATGCCATTTGTCAAAAATGCTGCATTTTTATGGGCCAATTAATAGCTGTGATCTCAAAAAATAATTATTACATTAACAGTATTGAAAAGCTTTCATACAGTTGCTATCCAAACAAAGACATAGCATAATTGAAGGATGGAAATTGCATTAGAGATTTAGCTTCTATTAAAACATTAAAAAAGTAGTGTAGAAACAGAAAACATGCATATGAATATCTGTATAGAATAGGATATGATACAGTTAATGATAAACAGAATATTTACAGATTATTTACAGTCTCCTGGGCAGCTCCAGGATTATCATATTTATCTCACATCCTAAAATCCTCAGTAAATATTGCAATTAATTTTCTCACTTACTATGCAAAATATGGTTTGTAAAATGATGTTGTAATATCATAATTATTGACAAACTGTTGCCCTTATTCCAATTCTTGCAGGGCACATTTAAATTTTGAACCCCTAAATTGGTATTCAAATAGAACAAGCAGATCAAATCATGTCCTTGTACTGTTGTCTTTTTTGTATACTGGTCTCGTCATTGTTTTTAGAGGCGTTCAAAAGACAGCCACTGGAATTGAACTAACGCATCTACAAACCATAGATGTGTTCCTCAGAATAGTACACTTGCATAAGACACAACAGCAAACAGCCAGATGCTCTTCTTATTAGAATTATCTTTTAATTGCTTCTTGGAGAATGTGTATAACATATTAGGCTCTCTGCCACAGAATACACTAATTGGACAATGTGGGGACAATGAAATACATAAACTTTTTATTGCATTGTCCCTGTAATTGGAAAATGACCTGTATTGAACTTCAAGTATTATTATTGCCAAGGTACTTTTTACATCAGAAGTATGTGTTAAAGCTGCAGTATCCCACAAATAACAAACTAAAATATGGGCCCATTTTTGGTCACTCTTCACATGATGAAGTTTTCAAAATTCAATTTTAAATTAGTTTAGGAGACAGTTACATTCATCACACTGCTGTGTTCCAGTGAATATTATAGTCCCATTTGCTGTGTGCTAGGGAAACACAAATATATTAAATAATATAGGCCCTATTATTATAATTGATAGAATATACATATACAATTATTTCTCTTAATATTTTGGGTGTGCAGTATACTTTATTACTACTGTATGTTTTGTGTGGTCATTTATCAAAATAAATTGAGATTTCTGAGAAAAGAAAACTTTATAGGAAGAGACTGGTTGGCCCTACAGCCTTAAGGGTAAGTCTTGCTGTAGGAACAGAAAGAATTTAAACATGTTACAAAATATCAAAGTTGGTGAAATGTTAACATCAAAATGTTAACTTCATTATGCCTACAATGCAGGGGCGCTGGAATTAGGGGTGCTGGGGGTGCGATAGCACCCCCTGACTTTGCATGGATTCCATCATATACAGGGGTTACAGTTTTGTTCAATGGCTTTCAGCACCCCCACTTTAAAAATGATTCCAGTGCCACTGCTACAATGTGTTGAAGAGGTCAATAAAACAAAGCACAGTGTGACCTGGAACCATTTTCCATGGTGAACTTGAGGATGGGACAAAAGAGCAGGAAACTGTTCCTACACACTTCTGTTGTTGAAAATATGGTCCATTTAGAACCGTGTCTCCTTCATATCTCATTTGAAAATACGACTTCTTATTCTAGACCAGAGGTAGCTGTTTACTACATTCTTCCATTGTTTACACTTCTACGTTCATCTAAACTTCTCAGTTTGTAAACATTCCTTAAAGGTAGTTTCAGCTAAACTCATACTTCTTCTCAGTTCCTACAAGTCTAAGCGACCATTTTTTAAACAATACCTGAAACAATATTCCATTAAATCCCAAGTTTTACTGATCTAAAGCTAAGCAAATGAATGTTACCTAGCTTTATTGATCTAAAATTTTAACTATACTGACTTATCCTTGTGGAACAAATCCTGTAGGATTATAAGTGAATTTTAATTTAAGTGAAAATTAATAAAGAATAGCAGGGATCTCATACTGTTATGCTTGCTAGTGCATGGTGAATGTGCATACTGCTTTCAGAAAATGATATGTTCTAGTAATTAGGTTTTTCACATTTTTAATTGTATCATCATCTAAAGTATAATGTTGGTGGCTCTGTAGTCAGCATCAATTTTTGAAAATCATGGGATCACAAATCCAGCAAAGGAGATAACCTGCCCACAGTACATCTTCCAGCTTCCCAGTATAGTTTATAAATGTGTTGATCTGCTGGAGGTGCTGCAGATAAGACATGAAGCCCAGGTCTACATACAAGATCCCAGGGTACTTGTCAAATAAAAGCAGAACTGTTGAGCCTTCTGGACTGCTGGTCCTTCATCATATCCCATCCTATCTCCTCGTGGAAACAGCACCTATTTGACACATAAAAGCCACTCAGCAGTAAACCTACAGCAACTTGCAGCTGCTTTGTTACTCCAATGGAAAATGTTTTACATGCATGTAAACTTTACAATTTATATTTGGCAATCAGTCAGAGAAATCTCTTGGATAGAATACAAATTAGTACTTTTATAGTACTGTATGTTAAATATGTAAAAGAATATTAATTTATATACTTATACCTTACCAGTGTAACAATATAGATATTGTAGTGGGTTATGTGGTATTGAGCCACAGTTGTGGACGGGACAATAAAAATGTAACACTGGATGCAAAGTTAGGCTTTAGAGCAGAGTCAGAGTTGCAAGCATGCAAGTGACAGTGACCAAACCTGTAAGCGAACTAGCTGATTAATAAAGGTTACTTATGTTGTTAAAATAAACCTAGTTGCCTAAATTGTTATTAGAATAAGCAACAATGAAACAACCCAGTTTTATTTATTTCTTAAATTAGTTAAATGTATTTATTTTAATGATTAGCTAATAATTGGCAGGGCAGGGCTTACATTTAAAATATGGTGCTGGTATCCAACAAACAATGTGAAACTATACAGAATGTTCTTGATATTTTAAGCATAATATAATTGCATTTTTTTTTTAAACTGATAAATGCTACTATGGATAGAGCAGCCATATTTTCTTTTAAGTCAAGTGGTGTGCATTTAATCTCTCAGTGACAGTTAATTTTAGTAGCAACTTATTTTAGTTGTACCTTGCCTATATACTTTTATGATTTGTGGGTTATGAACCGGTAGGAGTCCAAATCACAAAAGCAGATTTTTTCAATGGGCTCATTTTTCAAAATTCAGCATACATGTTTGTGCTTAACTTTTCATTTCCTGGGTCAAATATAATTAGTGAAATTAAGAAAATGATCTGTCTTATATAAACAGGTAGTACTGGAGTTCCCACAGTGAGCCTAGTACACAACATTCAATTAGACCCCCACATTAAACCTATTCCATTAAGACATATTATGTAGCAAGAAGCCAATGTAAATGAGATAAAAGCTACAAAATAGAAAAATAAGCCTTTTTTCAAAAGCATGTCTGTTTATTTTTCTTTTCTTGGCGGGTCGTAGTATATCCAGGAACAGTTCCCTCCCAAGAAACTTATAGCTGTATCTCCAGGTTTGTAACTGACCTAAAAATCAACATAAAAAAGAACAGCGTCTAAAAAAGTTGACAGACTGTGACCGATGGCACAATGCACTGCATTGATCACCCCAGAGCTGAGAAAGTCACTCTAGGAAGCCACTCTGTATTGAAATTGCACTATAAACTGCATGCAGTAGGCTACCATAGAAAAGCAACCTTTATTGTAGACCAAGGTCAAACAGCAGCCCTCCTTCAGACCAAGGTCAATAGGACCGTCTACTGCCCATGGTGCCAAGAGCTCAGTGGACGGCAGACAGAGCATTGGAAATATGTCTTGCGGTTGGGGACACACTGGCCTATTCTATTTCAAAGCTTGGGCTTCTTGTATGTGTGCTCCTTGGGGCGGGGACTGTTTCTGAAGCAGTCTTGGTCCTTTATATTGCCTGGCCTGTAGTGCCACTTGAATACTTTACAAGCAAACTGATCTGAAAGTTGATTTAATAGTCCACTGTTTTTAGAATTTTTTTTTATATTTGCTTAAGAAGGCCCAGCATAGAACTAATCCCCAATCAACCCATTTGTTGGGTTGCTCCTGTTTCCATTGCCTGGTTTAGTTAATTGCCCATAAATCTGACTAAGGTGCTTCACTAATGTTTCGGTGCTTCAGGTAACAACCTTGTAAAAGGGATGCATCCTTTTATAACACTATAACCATTTCCCTGGATCACAGACATGGACTTGTAATGCCTGATGAGATAGAAAGAAGCGAATAAAAAGATTGATATGAGCCAGAGAACAGAGATCGCATATTTAGCTCATGCTCAAACTCACGGTAGACAATAAGTAAGATTCATTAGGCTATTTGTTACTCTCATCTGCCGGGATTCAAAATGAAATGCTAAATGTTTCATGGGCTAAGAAAAGGGCAGAATTTGTCTTTGTATTGGCCACGGGAGAATGGAAAGGGTTTCAGGCTTTCTACGAGGCAGCTGATGGATGACCGGGTAGGGCGGTGCCATCTGAATGATGATGGGCTAATATCATCATCCTCCTGTCAGCTCTAATAGGCTTTCCTTGCAGAAATAATTCATAAAGCCTCTATATTATGTGCAATCCCTGACAGTTCCATCCATCCAGGAACCCAGCAGGCTCAACACTAATAAGAAAATATATGGTTCAGAAATGCTGAAAAATTAAACAGATAGTTTATGAACAATTTGTTTCACAGGGATGTTTATTATATTTATTGAATATTGAACCTTTGATGTGTTTCTTCCCAGTGTAGACAATACTGAGGAAATGCTGACTTGCGGGTCTGTTTTTTCATTTTTAGAAAATCATATTTTATGCTCCGTAATGTATGCAATAAGAACTACATTTTTTCTTGCATTTTATGTATTCCATTTAATCTTTTCCTGACTGCTGAATACCAAACAAAACGCATTTAAGGGGAAGGCATTTTTCTTTATTTGTTTTTGGTACTTTATGTAGCGTATTAAAGTCACCCCAAGGGAAAAGTGGTGCAGACTTGTTCTTGTGTCAAATAGGTCCAGAGGTTGTTTTATCGCTTTACACTGGAAAGAGCTGTGCCAAGGGGTCAAGACTTGATGCCAGGGAAATCCCTCTAAGGTAAACTGCTCGCACACTACAAACAAACCTAAACAGTGAATGTTATTTGTACTAAAATGCAAAACCTTAAGGACTGTAGAGAGATATGGGGAAAAAAAATGGTGTACACAAACACAAAAAACCATTACAAAGGTTCTAGAATTATCTTTTTCCACAGTGTTTTATAGCCGCTCTGTTTACAGTTAGCAAAAGAGGTTTAATCCTTTATTTATTGGTTAATTAGTGGGTTTTACCAAGTAAGTTAACTGAAATAAACCAAAAAAAAAAAAAAAATAACACAGCCTTTTAGTATCAACATAACATTGATGTTTTGTAACATCTTTGAACCATTTCCACCATTTAACTGTGTCTGAATATTTTTCAATCATTTTTCCACCTAAAACTGTATGGATTACTGTCGAGCAAGATCATATGGCTCAATCCTTTTGAGTGTTATTTACATGCCTTTGGACTTTAATCAATGTTAAATCTCCTTATTCAGTTTCAAACTATACCGTAAGAAACTTTTTAAAAATCTCATTGTGATAGGGAGGACCCTGTCGCTGTTTGAAGCACGGCTATGTGCAGCTGAAATGTGTAAGACGACATAGATGACATGGTGCTGGGCAACCAATTGAGTAGGTAGGCTTACCTGGCGCTGAGATGATCAGGAGGTCTGGATTCGCTAGGGGCATGCCCGGGGAGGCTGCACACAGCTCAAAGTCTGTCTGGGCCACAGCTCAAGGCGACTACACTGCAATGATACACAGAGGGGCGCTTTGTTTACATCGAGGAGGAGAGCATTCGCTGTGCAGGATAACTACTACAGAACCCTTCACCTGCAAGGTGGTATCTGTGAAAGCTTGGCCCAGCCAGGGCTGTCATAAAGAACTGGAGTTGCTGGGATGCTGGGACTTTGGGAGCAACAGCAGTAGGTCAGTTTAGGGAATGTTGATCCCAACCAGTATAGAGAAGGTTTCATAGTGTAGCAGGTTCCTGGAGCGGGAAGTCTCTTTAAGTGAGACTGGCGCTCGCCTTGTGTGGTAAACGTTTATTTTTAGCTTTGTTTTATTTTGTTGGTACCGTAGTGGCAGCACCTGTGTATAATTAAATCTGCGTGCCTGTACGACATGTCAACACCCAATGCTCTGCTTCTGACTTATTATTATTATTCAGTGACGACCCACACACATAACACGTCCCCCTGTTACACTTATACTTTACATTAACTGCCAAACTCTAAATAATATTATAGGTGAATCACAATACAGTTCTTGTAAAAAGCTACATGCCTATAATAGGCAGTGATCTCTACTGGGAAATGTATCATTTATATATCCACTGTATGCAATTCTGTTATTGTAACCCTTTGTTTAAAATTTATGCAGAAGCAGATTGTAAAACTGTCACAACACACCACATTGCATGTTAGGTGATGACCACCTACTTTAAACCCTCACCTTATATATATAGTCTTAATTAGGCAGCTATCACATCAATTAACCTTCAATTAAGAAAACAGATTGTATTTTTTTCTCATGCAAATGGTTGAAACCACTATAACCAACAATTAATGCCTCGATCTAAATAAGAATTATTTTTTTTTTAATCATATGAAAGAATAATAATAATAAAATGTCTACAATGTAATAAGGACATTATGTATGCATTCACTCTATTCAGGTCCAGGAAAGAAAGAGGTATAAAAATATATAAATAAATAAATAAAAATAAATAAATAAAAACATTAAAGTTGAAAGAAAAAATGAAATGTCAGACAAAGAACACAAATATCAAAGCTAATGTGCTTCAAATTTTATCCAAAAAAAATGCACAATAACTTTTGAAACAGGTACACAAAAGCAGGGCACACACCAATTTAATAATAAAGAAGTTTATGTAAACACATTTAGGGCACATTAATCCATGCATAATGCAAGTGTTGATAAATACAACAGCTTACAAAGGCATAATGTGTGAAGCATTGTTCCACGATCACTGATTTTCTTTCTGTACCTTGTAAACCTGTAATATTGTAACAGAGAAGCAGAATAGACTTGTCTGTCATCAGGGAAGCTGGTAACATTTGTTCACCTACCAGGTTACACAATGTATGGCCTTTAGGCAGCTGGCAGGCACAAGCAGGAAAGAGTGCTTCGTGTCAACAGCCACAGTCTTTCGTGACCAAACAGCCAGTAACAAACTGACAAACAAAAGAAATGTTTGGCTTGTCAATGTCCTTTGTGTGTGTGTGTGTGTGTGTGTGTGTGTGTGTGTGTGTGTGTGTGTGTGTGTGTGTGTGTGTGTGTGTTTCTGACTAATTATTTACAGAGCACATTGAAAACAATGGCACCAGGCTCATCTGTGTAATTATAATAATGACGACAATCCAAGATGCAAACAAGCAAAATAAAAACAGGAAAGTTAGGCCAGGTGAAGTTGAATTTGCCTCCAACTGAGTCAATTAAGTAGCTGTGAGTACACCATTTTGTCCACAATGATATTGTTCAAAATTGTCATATCTAATAAATAGAATCCAGTGGTATGAACGAATTACAATCATGCAAGTGTGGATTACATCAGCTTTGTGTTAGAATATAATTCAATGTTCTGACAAACAAGCAGATTATTATCATAACTAATAGGAACCGTGAGACTGGTTCCACCCTCTCACACTGAGTTCTACTGTCTAACTCCAAGATACAAATTACAAAGTCACTTTTATTGAACTAAAAAGGGTTTTGCGGACAGCTAGACTTCAATGCCATAACTGTAACAAAAGGATTAAGCACACAAAGTATATAGATGTGTGGTGTGGTGATTCATTTTTTTTAACAGTTCACACATAGTTGTATAAGTGTTCATACTATAATAATAATCTTGCATACAAAAAATGTATCTGTTCCACTATAGCAGTAAATTACTAAATTACATGGGGTCATTTTATTTAATAATACAACAAATAAGAGACATTGAAAAATGTGTTTTGCTTTATAGAAATAGTTTAGGAAAATGCAAATGCACTAACAGATTAATAACAGTGCATATTATTGATAACAGTAACTTCACTATAGAGTAATTCATTTGTTGTGTTGTCTTATTCAGTTTCCTTACTGTTTTGTATGCAGCTCTAGTCACTTACCTGAAATTTGGAAATCTCTTAAAAAGTGAGTTCATTTATGATATTTTCCAAATGGTTCCCAAGTTAGGATCTAACTCAAACATTGCTGGCATTCTTTCATTTCCTTGGAATTATGTTTGACCTCTAACCCAAACAAACTTCCTGTCATCACGTCCTCAACAGGTATGAGGCCTGGGGTGTTGAGGGTGATTTTGTCCAAATGTACTTTTCCCCACTGTGCTGCTAACTCTGTCAGCTGCAAAGTTTTTGACATTTTTAAAATGAGCTACTGCTGGAAAAGACAAACGCTAATCTTAAATTTAAAGTGACCAATTATTTCAATGAAATCTTACGACACTGTTAGTTAAGCATATTCTGAGGTACTGCAGGAAAAGACAACTAAACTTATACTGTTAGTATATTTTGTGCGTTTTTCTGAGACGTTAAAAGAACATTTCAATTTCAATTCAAGAAAAGAAAAATAATTTACAATACTCAATGTGACACCACATGTGTGATCAGGATCCCTGCCTATGCAAATATTCCTCTATACAAATTATAGTATAGTAGTAACTACTAATAACTAATATCTTTAAGCAGTAATGTGTTAAGTGTCCACAAGGTGGCAATTGTGTATATACTTTAGACTGGAATTCAGTGCTTCAGTGCTTTAAAAATTACCATGAGTTTCCAAGGTCAAGCATAGTTAAAGTATACAGTCGTATTTCAAACATGTATTATGTTGCAAGCTATCAGATCTTAGAAAGGTTGATTGATGCACGCAATACACAATTTATGTATAAGCTGCTTATATTTCAGCCATAAATATATTTCAGAAATTAAAGAATATATCTAGACCTGTAGCAAATATCCCACCCCAGTATATTAAGTCCATCCTTGTATAATGGTATCCTGTGCAAATTAACAGACTGGCAAAGTGACTTCTCATTCAGCAGGAGACAGTGTGCAAATTAGCCACAGTTCTTAATCAGCTTGGTGTCCTGTAATAAAGTGAAGTACAGGGTTCCTAATGCAGTTTCCTCACAGGTGAAAATGTATTCTCCTGGGAATGATTGTACATTTCCTCCTCCAACAGAGAATCCTCCTCATCTTAATCAATCCCCAGCTTGAAAACTTCTACCATTCCTTGCACTTTCACACTGACAAGTGCTGCTGTGAGTTGCTGGAAATGATTACTCATTTGGAAGCTTCTTTTGTAACAATTCCATTAAAAGTTGAGATACCCAGCAGAAAAAAACCAGCACTTAGATTTTATGATTGGTGGACAAATATGTGGATCAGTCAGTCAGGCATTGCCAGCTAATTGTTTACATATTTGTTAGTTATCCATTTGGAAAGACTGTGATTTCTTATTAAAATGCAATCTAAACGGGGTATGATTTGCAAGGGCTTGGACAGGAACAAGCACTAGTAAAGTGAAAGATATACTAGTGCAACATATATTACAGTATATGAATACCAAATCAAATATCAAACATAATAATATAAATAAGAATATTTATAAACCTATTGTGGTACACTTTTTAATACCCTTTATAAAACTATTTGTATTTTTAGAACAGTAGAATTGGAATAATTGATAAACACAATATTAAGCCTTCAGACTTAGTGTCAACATGATGTTACCTGGGTTATATCTTTCAAAGGGGGACACTTTTAGACATGTGCTAAGTGTAGCGCTGAGGTTTGTGTTATTATGTATTATTTTAAAGATAACAATATGTTTAATGCTTATTTTATATGGAGTGCAGTATGTATGGAAGCATTATATATTATATTTATCTTTAATGTCCATTTATTTTGAAAAGTATTTTTTTATCTAACATAAAAATAGTTGGATGATAAATATTAATAAAATCATAATAACACTAGTGAACGCAGTAAAACATTGTTTTTACATAATAAATTTATACATTTGTAGCTAAAAGATTGTAACATATTAACCAGTGTCTGAAGAATTTTTATATGCAGGCATTTTTTTTTTTTTTTTAATGCAGAAATTATGCATCGAATGAAATCTGTCTAAAATAACGAGGTGCTTTAATCATCTTCAGAGGCAGTTTTAGCTACTTTACATACATTTTATCAGAGAAAGGGGGCTCTAATTATCGCAAAAAAGAGCAGAAGAAAACAGTAAGCTTTGCCAAGAAAGTAATGCTGATTCCTGACTAATGCTGATAGGAAGTGACAAGCAAACCCATGTCATAGTTTTGACAGATCAACAGTGGTGACAGAACAGCCAACATTTCTTTGACCAAAAAGATACATGAGAAAAAAAAAAAAACGAATACAGAAATGTACTCTGTATGTAGAACTAATCTACTTCATGTCTTGGAAAAACAGGCACATATTAATTATGAATATAGAATATTGATACTTCTTTATATACAGTATTACAGTTTCGCAAAAAGTGTCTAATTGGGTTAGCAAAATGGAGCATTGTATGGAAATATCCATACATTGACATTGGTATTGTTTACAATGCAGGGGATGGAATGTAATATCATAGCTGCTAATGCATGCAAGTATACATACAGTATAACATTAATAGGGTAGCATTCCCAATAACAAATGACAAAATGTATCATCAAAGTTGTATAACACCAGGCCATAGCATTTGCAAATGGCATTTTCCTTTTTGTAATCATATTTGAATACCATAAAACAGTCAAAAATAACAAAACTGAACGCAACTTATTAAACCAAGACAATAGAATTATTCTCAAATCATTCACAAGATTCACACAAAATCATAAAGTAAATGGTCGACCATTGTACAGATTCATGCATTGTTTCGATTTTCTACAGGATACAGGAAATGCATGTTAATCAGCCGTTTCTAAGGAAAAAAAGTATTTATTTTAGTCAATACAGAATGTGCTATATTTAAGTGATTTTTGCATAAACACAAAATTACGATCATACATTTAACTGTTCATTCAGCGTTATGTATATTAACTAATTTAACTCACAAATACAATAGTTTAAAAAATATGGATCCAAGTTGTAATACTGGGATTTGAGGCAGGATTGATGCAGCCAAAGGAATCAATCCCTTGGGACAATGTTCAATCTGATAACCCTCTGGAGAGAAAGGTGGGATTAAGGCATATGACGAGGGACAAAAGTCTGCTGACAGTTGGGCAGAAGGAAATTTACCTAGATCTGACTGGTTTTTTATGATTAAATACAGGCAGGATTGGGACATGTTAACTGTATACAATTCTTCTTGTGCTAATTTTATTTATGCAAGGGGAGCCCATGGAGATTATTTATGACATGGGATAAGAATGACAGGAGGATTCTGACCTCCATCACGCTACTGTAGAGTTTATCAATGTTTTTTTTTACATTTCTGTTGAGCTCTGGCATACATTCTTTTGCTAGAAGTGTTTAGGAAAGAAGGAGGTGTGTATAACAAGAATATTGTGCTTCAATGTAGGCTGTTATCACATTTGTATATCTTCTCTTGTTGAGCTGGTAGATGCAAAGTCATAGGTAATTCCTCCACTATTTCAAAACACTGAAGTAAAAATTTCAGTTACCCTTTGGTATGGTGACCATTCTACCTGTTTGAGATTCTATCTGTCTGACTGACATAACTTGACTTTCAGCTTGTGCATCGGGATAAATGTCCACTAAAAGTATACCATATTATACCTTTCTAAACAGCTGAGAGTCTGAAGATTATTAAGAGAATGTTTTCACTCTATGATGAAATATACCCTATGATTACAAATTAAAAAAAAAAAGTTTTAAGATGTACTTGAAAATGTTTCTTTACAAATGTCTCCAGAAGTGTAATTTAGTAATCTTCTAACCTAACAATGGTAACAGTGACAGTGTAGACAGTCCAAGTGTTAATTCTCAGTCACAAGCACACACACACACACACACACACACACACACACACACACACACACACACACACACACACACACACACACACACACGCTGTCCTTCCAATGCACCTTAACCTTGACATGGTGAGACCACCCTGTCTCCAGGGTGGAAGGGTTCATTCAGCAGACTCATTTAATCCAGCGTTAGATCTGATCAAAGACAGCCAGCTGTGCTTAAACATGTGGCTGAATTGTACTGTAGAAAAAATGCACCACAACACTGTCCATGTTCATTTGGTACAATAACTTTTAAAGCCATGTTGATACTGCTATATCATTTTGTTATTTATTTGGTCCATTGATGACATTGTATTTGAGACCTATATAATGAATGTAGAACATTTATGCAACTATTTTGTTAGTAATACACTCCTCCCATCAGCAATAGTGGATCTGAAAAGTTTAGACACCTCTAAGAAACAATATTTAAATCGTTCCCTTCTCTTCATAACACACTAGAGTGCTGGAGGTTGTGTGAGTCGAGTGCAGGTGACGTCCCATACATAAACTGAGTTTGTTAATTCTCACCTCTAATGTACTCAGTTCGAAGAACAGCCCTGTCTAAGAGGTGGTTCTATGAAGCAAGTTTTTGCAAACAAACAGGTTTTAAGTCTGGTTGAGTCAATAAATTGCACTGCATAGGCCTTTTTTCAAACTTCCATTTAAAAATGAATTTAATGGGAAGTAATTTATTCAAGTTGGTTTGCCTACTGTGGTAAGGTTTTATGACAAGTGAGAAACCATTAGGAATACTCTCTTGAGAAAATGCTTCAACCATGCACAGATGATCGAGGGCCCCACTAGCAGATAAAACAGTGCATGCTAGGGGCACAGGAGCATTTCTGTCCTAGATTAGCACTTTTTCTAAATCTCTATGGTCTTGAAAGACAGGAATGAGCCCCATGAGACAAATTGCCAAGTTGATTCAAGCAAAAAAGAGTATGTGTGTAAGCTGCTCTCCTCATTAGTTACTCTTTGGCATAGGTGATAACTGGGACCATATTTTGGATAACTCCATCTTAAGAAGTTGTATTTTCTATATAGTTAATAGGATCATGTTGGGAGTAATTGCTATAAGTATTGCAAAAAACACATGTCCTGGTCTTCTCCATCTTCCTTTCTATAAAGAAACATACATTCTCAACAAACAAAAACCTTAACCAGGGCAGGATAAAAAATAAAATAAAAAATCTTTGAAAAGTTCACATTTACCTTTGGGAACAGGGGAGAGCGCATTGTTTTTTGGTAATGAAGGGGTACAGAATTCTTATGTCTTCACACATGATAAAGAACCTTCAAAATCATCAAATCCATTTAGGCAATATTTTCATTTAGTTTTGAATTTATTCATGCAGAAGTACACAATGCAGTCATGCAAAAGTGAATAAACTTTAATGGTGAGTAATCACTGCTGTGGAAAACTACAATACTGGCCCTGCTTCTTACCTCTGCACCCAGGAAATTTGCATCTGTGTTGCTATAGTCTTTCTCTAAATGAGTGTGTATAACAACATACAGCATTAGTCAGCTTAGCTGATTTTGATGGTTCTGACAATAGTTGATATTGACTGTGATTTCTGTTTACTTTAGTTATATATGGATACTTGAAAATGGAGACACAACTCAACTCAACATAACTTCCGTTAATGTTAATGATACATTTAAAATGCAAAGTTAACCCTAATTTAAGGATCATACAATTCTTATAACAAGCTTTTGGAACAGTTCATAGTTTAAGCTGTGAAATAAATATATATATATATATATATATATATATATATATATATATATATATATATATATATATATATATATATATATATAATATTTTGTTTTTTTTTCATTATTGCATATTCACTTGTAAAATAATTCATCTTATCTATTGTTATTATTCTTTTCTAAACTCTACAATGATTTCACATAAGGAACATTTAATATAAGGGATAGCCATTTTGGCTTCAAACCTGGTATGCCATGGCGCTAAACAAATGGCAAAGGGAAGCATATTTTGGAACCAAGGCTTGTTTGGTTTTGATTGCACTGACATTGCCCACCCAGTTAGACTGGATAACAGCTGGGTCATGCAGACAGACAGTGTGTTAATTTTCAGTCTGATGAAAGAAAACTTGTTTTTGGAAAGGGATTCCACAAACTTTTGAACCTGAGGGTTTGTATTTAGTAAAACAATTTTAATGAACTATAATTTTTCTTTCTGTCTTAATTGTTTTGTATTTTAAAACTGGTTTACTTTGGCCAAGATGGTGTAGGAAGAATCAGAAAAAAAAAACAAAATAAGAATCAAAACACATATTACAGTATAGTATGTAGTATAAATAGTTGAGTACTGCAGCAGAAGAATATTTAACATTAAACAAACTAACAAAAAAACAACATTTAATTTCTTCCAATATCCTGCACAATATTCCCTTGTAAAACTGAAGAGCTTATGGATATCAAACCTAGGGAATTCTCAGTGTAACTGGGCTATCTCTCTCCAGTCTCTGATATATATATATATATATATATATATATATATATATATATATATATATATATATATAGGCAGCATGAAAAAAAAAAAAGTATTTTCACCTTAGATCTCCAGCTCAAACTATGTATTTGTCTTTGGAAGATTTTGTTTGTGAATTTATACAGCACTACATAAAACTAAAACCCTTTCGATTGAAAAGTTACTCCAGAGCCCTTTCACTTTTTGCTGTAAAATCAAAGAGGTTTAGAAACACAATAATAACAAAAAGAAAATATCCTGTGGGTATCATTAAGGCATACTAGGGTTTTTCTTATTATGTCCGTTCAGCAACACAACAGATTCAGGATAGCAAAGACGGAAAACTGCTTAACCCTGCTTTATTGTTTAAATACATTTAAAGAATCTACCTAATTAAATACTTTTGTGTTACATGCTGCTTTGCTTCTTTTATGTTAAAATCCATGGGACTTGGCTTTTGTTCAGGGCACAAACCTTGAGTTCTAACCTGACTAGAAGAATTAAACCTTGATGCAGCAGTGTTCACTCTGTGTTCAATAAAACAAAGAAAATCAGGAAGGTGAGCCATCTTGTAAGCACTTTCACTTGCAGGCTAATGATTTATATGACAAGGTTATTCATGCTTTGATCAATGTATCTAATAGAACAAGACCTAAATGGTTTACTGTTTGTTCGAAATCCAATTTAAGAAATGAAGACAAAAACCTGAAGTCAAGTCGCTTGCTGATCTATATGTAAATTGAATCTACAAAGGCCATGGGGGGAGTACATTAAAATTAAACTGAATTCTTAATATTTTACTTTTTAATTACTATTTCTTATGAATATGTGTCAAAAGTACACTGACCTGCATCTCTACCCTCTTCTCCCACCTCTTTAAAGGGTAAAAGCTTTTTTTTGTTAGATTTTTTTTTATCTCACGTTAGCAAGTTTGCTATAGTTCCATTTTACTGACTTTCTTTGAACCATGTTATGATAGCATAATCTACCCAAAAACAAATTTCTTAAGAGCCATTCTAAACACATTTTAATAATGTTCTAGACCATATAATTTGTATAGCTAGCCTTTTTGTGATTCCATTGAGCAAGAATATATTTTCGTTTTTTGAGCAGAATGAGATCTCCCATTGTAGAGGTAGGTTTGATAGTTTAAGGATAATCAATTCATTTAATCCATCAGCTGAAACATCAAAATGCATAATTTGCTGCAACACCCTGAGATCAAAGATATAATTTTTCTTAATACAAATATTGTATTTTTTTTCTCAAATAAAGGTTAAGAAAAATATAACAGCAAGTCTCAAATGTATGTAAAATGGTATGTTTTAACGATGCCGTTTAGATGAACTAAACAACTTCCTCAGTCCCTTTAACATTAAACCATTCCATCAGTATAGGCTTGCTAGGGAATAGTTCAAGAGATCTAATCCATCACTTTTCTCTTTTTCAGAAGCTGGAAGTGGACAGGACCAGCAGATGTGTGTTTTGGGATCTAGTCATGCTGAAATGACACCTGCCTGCCAGCCTCTTGTCACATTGCACCATCTTGGACCCCACATGTCTTTTTGAAATGATCTGTTGTTAACATAATGATGCCTGTTCTGTTATACTGTATCTTTGAGGATTGCACATGGCTGGAGGAAGCAATAAAACCCCATTGTTTTTTTTTTTTCCAAGCAGAGACTTTCTTTGAAAAAGTTTCAGTTTACTCACCCCATAAAATTGCATTTTCAAAAACAGCCTGGTTTAACCTTAAAAGTGTTGGTCTTTTATTGGCTAGTGTTTAATGATAAAAATCCATTTACTGTTCTTGTTTTTAATATGTATATTATTATTTAGCTCAAAGAGCGAGTCAGTTTCTCTCTGAGTAAGTATTTAATGTATCCTGAATTGATTTATGATTTTAATAGGAAATATGTTAGTTACTGACACTTATTATAAAGTGTAAGCCAGATATAAATACATTGATTCTAAAAGGTGTTTTAGGAATCAGCATTTGCCGTTTTTTTTCCAACTGCCACTTCAATTATGAGTTAGGGTAGGCCATACTTATAAGGACTGTGTGAATGCAATCAAAGGGTAATTGGGGGCGACAGATTAGCAGTGAAGTAGACAACCTGCATTGCAACTGTACTGAACTTGACCTTGGGAACTCTCTTTTCAGATGTCTCCCATATTTAGTCTGTCATCCAAACACAGATGTTAAAAAGCATATTTAGAATGACTGCAATAGAATGATGAATGGCAATAAACACATGATGAAAGAATGTTTTCAGGTTGTTACATTGATGTAGCTGGCACAACAAAAAATCGTGTTCAATTTTAAGCTTCTGAACAAATAATATACTTCTGTCGTCCCCAACCTCTCAAATATGTGACTAGGCTTGTGCAGATTTTAAAGTAATTCCCTTTAATTCCAATATCAATTACATAGCAAAAACAAATTGTGCCCTTGGATGCCCTACACAGTACACAATTATTGAGTCCCAATAGCAATCTGACCTTGTGATTTAATTTAGAACCTGTCATGACCAAACTAAAACCATATGCAATTATTACTTTGCTGATTTCCTTAGAAATGCATTATCTCTGCAATGAATTATAGGATTGTAATCCTGGACAAGATTTAAACTCAACAAAGAAATATCCCAGGGTACAACATAGTTAGCTCTGTCACATGTTTGTGATGAATCAGTGGCATTTGCTACAACATTTGCAACATTACAGTATTTGCACAATCGTTTTACTAACCAACCAAGTAATAAATATTTCTTATATCGCAATTTATTAATAACATTATTTATCTAGTAGAATTTCTACGTGGGTGTAGAGATTGCTGTTGAATAGATACAGTTAGTATATTTAATAATATCTTCTGCAGCTAGAACAAGAACGGTTCACATTTTCACTAGCCCCCTCATTAGATTAATTTAAATTATTTAAGAATAATGCTTAGGTATAGATGTGGGCTCACTGTTAGTTTCAAAATAATCTCTTTGAAAACTACAATAAAAATAAGTATTGCCTGGGGGATAGCAGGAGAGGTAAACAAGTTTGAGATGAGCTCTTAAAAATGATTGATTTAGAGGATTGTGTGTATACATGAACCCATCTGCCAAATTATTCCAAAGGTTTGGTGTGTAGGCCTGCTATAACAAAACAAGTACAGTGGATGTAAAATGAATGCAGATTTCTGACACATCATTGTATTTAGCTTTTAAAGCCATAGGTAGGTTATTCCGAAATGTCAGATGAAAAGTATTCCCAATGTTTAAATAGCCAAAAACCACAAAACCTTGAATCAATCTTCAATCTTTAACACCCTCCAGAGTAAGGATTGCATTTGTGAAAATGGCCTTTTGTATTCCTGTTGCTCACATCTGCAGAGCCATACCCCTTAGTCCGAATGCCAAGTTTGTAAGAGGTTTCTATTAACAATACTGGATTACTGTATATTCATGCAAATACAGTATGTATGTGCTTATACACAGGAATACTACCTTGTTATATACTACTGTTGTATATAACAGCATGCTATTTTGTGAATTTTCCATGCCAGGATTCAAACCAAAAAGACTATACTAGGTCTAATACCTTTCAAGTGGACTTCTGTAGTACTTTCAATTCCTTCTGTCTTTTCCCCTGTTTTAAAATAGTCCTGCATAGAAGACCAGGTGTAAGCCACATTTGTGTGCTTACATGTACAGTATAATTTTGTTATACCAGTAGTTAACCATGTTTTTCTTAGTTTTTTTTGTTTTTGTTTTTTTTTAATACATTCTATAATGTCAGTTATATGATGAAAAATATACAGTAAGTAAAACACATGTAGAAAATATTTTCACTTTCCTCACAATGTCAAATAAAATGTATTAGTTTTTCTGACATGAATTCTATTCTGTTTACACTTGTTAACTTTGCTCTTTTAAATTCTCTTTTAACTTCTGTTTATGAAGAAAAAATGCTATAAAAATCCAAAGAAATCAACTGTTTCGAAACGTCTCAAGGCGTCTCTGTTTCCTGGTTTGTGAGAAAAAAGAAGAAAAAAAAAACTCTGCTTGTTATCTCTAAAGAAAATGTGTTTCAGTGTAAAACTGAACACAGAATAGAAGATGGTAGCTTGAATTTGAAATATTCTTAAAAAATCCCTAATTGTTCTGTAACATATTTCCAAGCACGTAATATACCACTCATGTTTCACATGTTTATATTAATAGTTACTGTACTTTACCATGTTTTACTAAAATTTACTATGCTTTTACCAAGGGATAGTGTGCCATAGTGCCACAGTTTTCTGAAGGTAGTGTTTCAAGCCAAAGTGAGTTCAAAGCACATAGCATAAAAAGACGACATGCAGAGAATGAGGTATGATCAGAAAATCCTTCTACATTTTGGTTAATTAGAATGAAACAGCTGTTCAGTGGTTGATGAAAACTTCAACAAGACACCCTTTTAATTAATTTGGATTTGCTTCTTAATATAAGGAACATTTTTAAAGGAGAATTTTTTTACAATTGTATTCATGTTATTTGTATGTGCCTTCAGGTGTTCGTGAATGTACTGTACATAAGACATGAAATAGTTAACCAAACAGTCAAGTTCTTATTTAAAATGATACTGCAGACGCTTCGCCCAAGTAGCTTGTTATTTTGACATTTAATTTTCCCCCGCCATTTATTAAGCAAAGGCTGCCATTGGACACAACCCATCTCAGTTGAAGGGGGATAAAATAAGAGGTGACTCATGTGTAGGGTGCATTGTTGTACAGCCACTTAAGACCTCTTCATATGGCAAAAAAGGTTCAAACAATAAAAACAGATGACGAGAAAAAATGCAAAGCTAAAGTCTGGGTGATTACCAGATCAGCATGCCTTTATACAATTACCATCACTTTGAATTTTAAATAGACATTTAAAGGGCAGTAGAGCATCCTTGAAAATTAGACTGCAGTCTAATTAACGCACTACAACATGACAGCGAATACAGTTTGAGCCTGGCTAAGCAGGCCAGTCAAGCAAGAGGAAGTGACTGAAGGACTAAGAAAGACTGTTCCCCCACTTCTTTTCTCTCTCCTCAGAGCAGCTTAACTCCAATTAGGCCAGTTAATCTGTCTAAGACCAATGAAAAAAAGCAGGGTATTAGAAAAGTTGGACCACAATTGTGGAGAAAGATATAAAAGGCAAGTTTGCTTTTCAAAATACCAAAGAATCCTTTTCTCTAAGCTGTAAACAATTTTCTAATTTGCACATACCCATTTGACCAAAAGTAAAAAGGCATTGCAGATTTTGGCCTTCGTCTATTCCTCTCTGCATACATGTTTGTGTTTAAATCATTTTGTCATCCTTTTGTGCTACTGTCAAGATGATTATAAAAGTAGAACAATTAAAAATAAGTTGAATAAGGCCATATTTAATGTTATTTACCATACTAGGATGTACCATGCTTTCATATTTTTCTAATGTCTTCATGCCTTCAGCATCAAGTAAAACAGTTACACTTAGTTTTACCTCATAACTAAGAATGAATTACCTACAATTTACTATGCCTTTGTAATGTTCACTTAGACAGATTCTAACAAGTACATACAATATATTTTCTTGCATAGCAATTAACTGTCAGGTAGGTTAAACCTTAGTTGTCCACTCTCGTCAGTGGTGGCCAACCTTTTGACCCATGACTGCCAAATTAACTCCTTCCAATTGGCTGGGGTGCCAAATGTCATGACTAGACCTTTAATCCCATCACACTATTTAATAATAATCAATGTGAAGAAGCTGTTATGCTCCCCTGCACAATCCAATAATAAGCAAGGTTAACTTACTTGAAGTGAGGCAAAACAGGGAGACAGCTTCCACCTGAGAAAGTAAAAAGGGACTGTAAATGTGAACATGAAATTGAAAAATAATAACAGCACCAAAGAAACTAAACTAAACTAAACTACAGTATCTTTGTGTTACTTGGTTTTGTACTGGCATAGCAGTACAAAACCATAAACAATAAAATATATAGCAGCTTAATGGAGTGGAGGCTGGCAAAGATGATTTTGGCTTAGAAGGTTGTGAGTTCAGTGCATTGGAGAGCAGTGGCTGGAAGCCCAGCTTGGTTAAAATCAAATAGAGAAGACCACTGTTTGCAAAGTAACCCTCCAACGGGTGAGTAAACCCCACCAAGGTTCTGATAGCAACTAGGGAATAGAGAGAAAAGGTGTTTAAATGGTTAAAACATATTATATGATCCCTTAATCAGGAGCCACTGCTAAGAGTCAACATGGTATATGTAATCCACCTTATAACGAGAACTGAAGTGAAACGGTACTGTATTAGGTGAATAATGAAGTTTTCATTCATTAATGTATATTGTTTTTTAACCCTTAGCGGTCCTATGTCGGATCAGTTACATTTTTCCCTTTCCAGTCTGATGTTGGACCCTGTCCGACATCATCAAAAAGATGTAAAGCACAGGTCTCTAGTCGTTTTTTTCTCAGGAAAAAGCAGAGAAAACCTTTCAATGGCAGAGTGAGATTGAATGAAACAGAAAAAAGGGTGCATCTCATAGCCCAATGCACTACAGAGATAACATCAACATAACAAATGAGGTAGCTGCTTCTGCATCCAGCGGTCAAAGAATATAACAAACATTTTCAGAGCTTTTTGAGATGTTATAGTAATAAAATAATGACTTGGATCGCATTATTGAGGAGTTTGGTGATAAAACAAGTGATCAAGAGAGGATTAATCAGTATGCAAGTCTATAAGGAGGTATGTGAAAAATATAGCGAACAAGGGGTGGGGCTTGGGAAAATAAACAGAATGTGCAAAAAATGTCCTTTTGCGATAGCGCAGGCAAGAGTTAATCTTTTAAACCTGTTTTGCTCTGAAAAAAAAAAATTAAACAGCGTGTGTAAAATAAACAGAATGTGCTAAAATAAATTGAACCTGACGCACCTGACAAGCCCTGAATAAATGAACTGCAAGAGTTAATATAGTGCTTTTTATTAACTTCTAATCTGAAATTATTTGTTTATTGTAAAAAAAACCTAGTAAAGCACAAGAGGCATGTGACAAAAAAACATGGTAAACTTGTACAAGAGGTATAACTATAATGTCATTCAATTATGTATTTGGTTAATTGTTTAAAATCTAGAATCGTGTTCTGTTTCCATCGCAGTTGGCCAAGTTGGTATTATATATAAGTATTAATGTTAACATTACCTTCGTTCAGTTTACCTTGCTTTCTTTGCTTAGTGACCCCATGGGTCCCATTTTTTTTTGGAAGGAGAGAATGTTGTAAATGTTAATACAGTGCTACATCATTATAATGTATTTGTCGGGGTCCATAATTAGGAGACCCCGTTATTTGTGTTTCACCTTATAACTGATATTGCCATTTGTGTTTCCGAAATTATTTTCAATACCCACAAGCCAAACTAATATTGTAGTGTACGGGGAAAATTAAGGAAGGAGACACACAATTTGAGGGTACTCAAATCCACAGTTCATTGGGACGATTATTCTCGGCCCCTGTTAGCCTGGGCCACACCAAAAACAATTAATAGTCTCACAGCAGCACATTCACAGAGAAGCTTGTCTCTTTTCCTAGAGCAGCCCTCTTTGTCAATTTTATAAAGAAAAATTAGTTTTTCTTCATTTTTTAGCTATCCACGCAATATAGGTTCTGTAACATTTATATCTTTTGAAGCTGCTACTTGAGTTTTACCCTTTCTTACTCTGTCCACTGCATCGAATTTCATTTTAAGCGATTCAGATTTTTTTTTTTTTAATTTTATTGCTATCTGCCATGCTTCATACAGTATATCTGGAATGTTCATCCCATGTTTGCGAGTCAAATATGAGACACACTATAACAGGTCACATTATAACAGGGTAGCACTGTATTAGAAAAAAAAAAAAACAACAACAAAAATTTTGAGCCATTTGTTTTACTGCTCCTAATTGTGCCTAAATGGTTCCTTGATAGTTTTTACATATAACTGAATGACATTTTTCACCTAGTGCTGTTAATGAGATCTACTACACACTCAAATAGGGGTACACCACTATTTCCCCACACCGTTCTTTGGATTTGTAAGACCCTTGATCGTCTTCTTTATCAGAGCTCTTTCCAGCTAAAGAAGCTTCTAACAGTGTAAGACATTTAATTAAATTCTGCAGAATGTGCTTGCCATAATCTGAAAAACAATGTCATTGCTACCTATTGTATTTCTTTTAATTAATTCAGACTGTTCTTTCACATAATGACACAGACTCCTAATTTCATCTTAATTCCCTTACTTTTTTGTTCTCTAATTTACAGATATCAATAAGCTATCCTCTAGAAAGTGTTACACACATGAGAATATTATGATGGGATTCATTATATGATAACTGGCTCTATTCACAAAGCTTTAGTTTGTTATTCTTAGAAATGTTTCAAACTGTGTTAAAGACAGCATATCAAACTGTATTATAAGTATCCATGGCATTTCATGATGGTTTCTAATACTCCTTCAAATACCATCATGAACTATATATAGTGGGATTCAGATGCACATTAGATTTATAGTTATGTTTGAGATTTTTGCATCCTCTATGCTTTATCTTTCTAAAACGGAATTGCATTTACTTTTGATGCATCAAGGCCATTATTGCCTCCATCAATAATAATAATCATAATAATAATAATAATAATAATAATAATAATAATAATAATAATAATAATACATCTTAGTATAAATTGTGTTTGTTTATAATTACAGTCCTTTTGGTCAGAATTCTCTCTAAGCAATAAATGTTGACTTTATAAAAGAAAATGTGGAAGTAAGGCATCGTACCAGAAAGGTGTTACAGTATGTAAGTATTGACCTTCTGTTTGTCTAAAATAGTGACACAGACATTTTAAACATAATGTCTTGATTTACGATATTGTAGCCATAAAGGCACATATAATAACATGCACATAACACCATGACTTAATTCTGAACAAAGTACTATGCTGGAATTCAATTCCAATTTGATGTGTACTTGACCTAGTAAATGAAAAAAAAAAAAAAAAGATGGCAATGGCAATTACGCTGAGTACTGAAGCGGAAATGATCTTAGCAGATCATTATTTGATGTTTATGCATAACTATTCATCGATAATTTTACTCATCAAATCAATGTGTTATTTTCATCTTTTGTCCAATCTGATATGTAGCAAATGAATAAAAACAACTACAGATAGATCCTGCGTTAAAACCTAGCCGATCCAAACTTGCTGTCTTAAAGATGTCAGGTTTTTTGGTCTGATAAAACCATAATTTACTTCTTTCTTTAAACAAAATTGTCTGATTCATTACCTACACATATTTAAAAAAGCATTATTTTGGCTTTTTAGTGGTAAATCCATATTTAATTCCTGGGACAAAGCAATAACTCTTTAAATTAGTTGTAAACCGTGAATGAGTTGAGTAAATATCATAAAGGTTTATCTAAATACAATAAACATTACATTTACATACTTATTTTTACTGGTACAATCCCTGGATATTTTTCTTGTAACAGCCACCTACATGTCAGCATGGTTAACTTTTAATACAGAGCTTTGCCATTTCTTTCAGTATATGTCTCTTGTTCAGATGTGCTTTTTCATATGCTTCTTCCATAACTTTAATAACTAAACCATTATACATTTAGCAGTGCTTAGATTTATACAAATGATTTGACCAAAAGTCTTTATCATTATCTTACCATATATAAAGATATTGATAAAGATGTATCGTACTGCTGTACAGTATACTATGCTGTTCTGTGATCAGTGGTCCTTCAGAGGCTTTCTCATTATCTTGAGTTAAAATGATAAAGAATTATTCCATACACTTTCACAAAGACCTGATTGCAGGCTGACAAATGACTATCAACTTCCAATAGACCTTGGGTAGTGAGGGTCCATGAGGAGGAAGTCAAGAATATTGGAGAGAGAGGACTCCAGGTCCAAGGGCATGGTTTGAGACAGTATAGTTCAGTTTTATTTTCACTCATACCCAATACATTCACAGAACCACTTCATATCTAGCACATGAAAGAGGGAATCACTATTAAGCAATGTTGAGATAATGTTAATAAAATTCCATTAACAAATCATTATGTGAACTCAGTTTTAAAAAGGGTATTTACAGTTAATTATCTATTTCTTTTTTTTTTCAAAACTAATGCGGCCGTGTATATCCTCAGGGAAGCAGATGTGTTTCAATGGTTCCTGTCAGCAAACTTCCAGATTTGCTTTCATCAGTGTGCTATTTTCTACCTGGTAAATAACATATGAGTAATTGTGGATTTTTTTTCATGAAAAAAGAACAATGTATTTGCATTTTCTTTGCTATCTGAAAACAAATCATGGTTAGAATGGTTGTTGGTGCTGTATCAAATTGTCCACATTATTTTCAGAGGCTGACTTTGAAATGACTTTGGATCATTTGGTCACGATCATAACTATGGTTCTGAAAGAACTCAACAAGTTTCCAAATGGGCTAGGTTCATATGACATCAAGAGACACTGATTGTGTAGGCTATATCAATGTACAGTGTCCATGCAAGACACTGTTTGTTTTACATTGGGTTTCATAGTATTGCTTTCATTTATATTAATTCATCCTTTAAAACCAAAGTTGTACTGTGCCATGTAAATATAGGCTGCACTAAAACTGGAAGTGTCAAAAAAAAAAAAAGTATTTTTTAGTACTTATGTCCAGAAAAATCATACTCGCTGCAGATACAATTTTCTATTTGTTACTCGGCACACTCCTATTAGAAATTTCAATATATTCACTATTCTGCAATTACAGTCTTCTTGTTTGTTTGTTTGTTTGTTTGTTTTGTTTAAAATGTATATTTGAAAGAAAAAAGATACCGGCATATCATGCTAGGAACCTTTATTTTGAAGTTTAGACAAAGACCGTTGTCTTCTGAGGTTTACTCAAGTATTTTTTTATTCTGCAAAAGATATGAACAACTTCAAATGATTGTATTTATACGAGTCCACTGAGATTTTGGGAAAATAGCAAATGCATCAAATCCTATGTGTTTAATGCATTTATTGCTTCTTATATAATGCAATATTTCTGCTACATTATCCCTTGGTATCTATGTTTTTACTTACAACACACCACAACTACACATAATTACAGCCTCTGGACAGAAAATGCTGTGGCTCTATTCCCAAGACCTGTAGTGATACAGAACAGCAAATTGCATATTGAAAAATGATGAAATCATAATGCTATCTAGGACATTATTATTATGTTTGTTTAAGAATGCTATACATTGGAACTTTTATTAAAGTCCAATAAGTAAAATAAACAGAAATAAGCAAATCAATCATATTTAAATAAAATGACACAAGCAATATTAGATGTTATATGATCCTACATTAAAATCGCCTACTAATAAAAACAGAATCCTTCAGACAAGGATTATATTTCATTTTCTACGGACGCTATCTTAGAATTGACAAAGCCTGTAAATTGTAAAAATCTCAATCTGCCGTTTTCTGAAAGAACACATATAATTTCATTCAGATCTAATAGCCCAACAAAACTTTCTTGGCAATTATTTTAAGCCATGTAAATGATAACTCTTTGCAGTCAGCCAAGCATAAAACAAGAAGATGAAGATAAGACTTATTCTCACATCATTTCATTCCATTTAATTGACAAGCTCTTGCTTGGTGTTAAATTTTGAAGATTACCAATTCAGCACCAGTTACTCATTTTCAGAACTGTTGGCAAATTAATCTACATTTATAATAAGAAGAGTCACACACAAAGTGTATGCAGGCATTTAAAGGATTACCATATGTGCTTCTGTGTTCTGAAATTGAATAAATGTCTTAAAATAAATGCATGGGACCATTAACTGATAGTGCTTCTGTAAGTGTGCTAATGTTAAGTCTGTAATTTACACACTTTGATATATCTGTCTATGCATTTCCATATTAATATAGTTTTATGGGATTTTACTGTAGTAAACTGTCCTCCGTGGCTATTGATGAAAATGTATTGCCATTTTTGCAATCTGTCTGTATTTGGTATGAAATATTGTTTTTCAGAACATGAGTTAATAATAGTATAGTACTGTAAATACAGTGCTCTCTTACTATAAGGCTCTTAATTATAACGTGCCCCGAATATAATGCTCCTATAGCATATTCCACAATTCCCTATACTAGTGATTCATGCAATATTTCTACAGTAAATACAGTGCCGGTGTTATTCAAACTGTAAACAACTTCTCAGTCTAACTTCCATTTCTGTCTCTCCCTTTTGATACAGTTTCTGAACGGAAGAAAAGCTGCACTGGCACTTTAAAACACAGACATCTTACTCAGCATTCGTTTTATAACTAAATAAATAGTAGGCCTATTACGTGTTTTTTTTCCTAATGTATTTACTGCAGCTTTTTCCAGGAGATGAGACTCTTCATCTTCGCTTCAACCCCGTTCCGGCAGCTGAACCTGGGGCAAGCCCATTCCCTCTTCCGCTCTCCTGACCCGCTTTCCTTCTCCCACTTGGTTTGCTTGTCTGTCACTTCGAACTGAACACCCAACCGTTCTTTAGCCAGGCTATTTATAGTTGAAAAACTGCCAATTAAAATGATCCACAAGTGGGAATGTTACCTTTTTTTTTGTAAAAAAAAAAATATAGCGTCCATTACATAGTGCTTTATGCATGGTTAATTCACGGAAGGTTACATTTTTACTTCACTATATGTGCATTATAGAGAGGGAGTTATTTTGTTTCGTATTTTAGTCAGATATGTGTGCTCTCTGGTTATAATGCTCATATTGTGTGTCCCCCAAGACTCATGTTACAGCGAGGGAGCACTGTAGTATAATGAAGTATATGTCTGTATAGTGTTCACTCTACGCGGAAACAGGTGTTTTTTTTAGTGATAAATACATCAATTGTTTTTTGAATGAGAATGTATGCAGTAGCCCCATAAGTTAATGAATAAAATATTAATTCTCTTAAGTATATTAACTATACTGGAAATACTATTGCATAACAAAACAAGGGAAATGCTCTCAGTACCTGAATATATTTCACTACTGATGGATTCCACTGCTGCATTATCTACCAGCAAGGAGGATACTAATATACAGCTAATAGATGTAGGTGTTGTATACTGCACAGTCAATCTGCTCACAGTAATGTGGCAATACCTCGTAGATGCCAGCTATGGCAGATGTATTTTAAAAGAATAAAATCTGCACACCCCTAGTGGTCATTTTTAAAACCTCCTTACTACTTTTGACTTGCCGCGTGACGCATATCTGATTATTTCATTTTGGCCTATTCTAACCCTTGTCCATTTTTCAGGGAACATGAAAAATATACAATATCAAAAATACATAGCTGAAAGGACTGTTTTAAAATAAGCAGGCTTCCATTTAGATGTACTGTATTGGTTTTGTTGGTACAGTACTATATTTTCATCAGAAGAAGTATTTGAATTCAGAACGATATGATTCTGAAAATATCACTTGCCAAAAGAGACAACACATGGACTTAATACAGTACATACTTTTAAATCCGGTACGTATTGTAGCAGTATGTAAAATTCACCACTTATGACTCAACAGCAAAATGAAATCAAAATGTTACCCATGCACAGAACTACATACAGCATAAAAGGTAATACAATTTAGCAAAATATTTAAAAATAATAAAAAAAAACCCAACAACACAGTTTTCAGAATTAAAACATCTAAAGTCAGAATTCAAAATTGCAGAATATTGCTCGATAAGTCCCTAATGTCACAGTTCACTTGCAAATTAAAATGCAGAAAAACAACTAAAGATCACATATTTAACAAAAAAATACATTGCAGCATCTATGCAACTGTTACATTATCTTAGCTTGTCTAGTTTGCTTTATTTTTGCTGCATTTTCGTCATGTAAAATTGTAGTAAGCGCTGTATAATTGCACATTAAAAACAGACTGATTTGGCATGCAAAAACAAAAAAAAGAAAAAACACAGGCTCTGACAGATATTCAAATAAATTCTAACATTGAAGAGATGGATGGGCTTTGTATCAGAAAACTGGTGACTGAGTCAGAAATCACGTGTGACAGGCAAGTGCATTAATATGTTACACACACACACACACACACACACACACATATATATATATATATATATATATATATATATATATTATATATATATATATAGATATATAGAGAGAGAGAGAGAGAGAGAGAGAGAGAGAGAGAGAGAGAGAGAGAGAGAGAGAGAGAGAATTGATTTGTTTCTTAATACAAGAACAGTAAAACGTGACTGACGTGTATCTGAGTGTCGTATATCTGAGTGCTGACTCACCTTCTCAGAAGCTATGCCAGTGTGTAATAAGGACATTTATGCTTGATAGCTACAGTAGATAAGCATGGAAAACAATAACAAAGAGATATACTAAGAAAAAGTTCAATATTATTACAATGTAGATGATATAAAGTTAAGTTTATTTTTAAACAGTATGTCACCATCAAGGATTATACTATTTACATACTGTTTCTACTGGGAAAAGAAGAACAATATTGTTTAATTCATCTAGTATGAATAATATGTATAGTAATCACTTTTGTATGCTAAAATCATTAAAGTAAACACCTTGTTTAAATTGGGAAAAATTAACCAGATTGAAAGTAAACAATACTTTTACAATCCATGAAATTCCCTTTTAGCTGTAGCATCAGCACTGGAAATCTATGCAAAGGGTGCATTCTAATTAATCTTGTCAATTAAAAATGATATACTCAGGTGTGACTAAGGTCATAATAAAACCTAAAATGGTGAACTACTATGCAGGTCTTAATTTCATTATTGCACTGTTATAACCAGTACATGTTTTCACCCTTAAACATGTTTATAACTGTATTATTAGGCATAAGTAACCTAAATAATGCATTATGGGCTTGATTCACAGTTTTTATTGGCGTTAGTAGCATTTCTGACTTAATATCAGTGGTAATACCCTTCTTCAGCAAATGATCCAACCCACAAAGGTCAGTCTGTGAGCTTAAATTAGTGCTATTAACACGTTTTCTTGGTAGTGTCAAAGTGATACTTTGTTAACTCAGTAAACAAATTATTAGTTACAGAAAATCATATCATTGTAAAAAGGATGGTATTAACAATTTTTTTCTTTTTTTTTTAAAAATGTAGTCATTGCCAATTTATATTTTCCCCCATTTTTCCCCCATTTGGGATAATCAATTATATATATTGATCTCGGTCGACCGCTGCAACCCCTGCTCCAACACACGGCAGCAGACACATGCATCCTGCCAAGCCGTCTTTTTCCACACTGCAGGTCCACAGAGAAGCCATCAGACCTATAGTGTCAGAGGACAACACATATCTGAATGGATCCACAGCAGACCAGTAGGCACCCTTCCTGCCACAGGAGTCGATGGTGTGGTGAACCGATGATTACCCTGCTAACCTGAGCCCTCCCTACCTGTGCGGCGCTCTGCTAATTGAGCACTGTCCCCTGGGAACTCCCAGTCACGTTCAGCGGGGTATAGGGGGCATCCTGCACTCCACGCGGAGCGCCTTTACTGGATGCGCCACTTGGGAGCCCCTGTATTAAAGCAAATTGGTTATTCAAGAGCCAGAGCCTGCTAGAATAGATATCCTAGGCTTTGAAACGTGGACAGCAAACTTAGCAAGTGTCTTTTGAAATGGAACAATGCACTAAACATTAAACACAAGAACAAGGAGTTATAAATTGTTTCTCGCACCTCTCCCGGCAGTTGAAATTATATAACCCTATGATAGTTTAAAGGGTCACTTCTTAGTGGCAACCAAGATGCAGCTAATAAGGAGTTTACAATGTGTATCATTAGCACTATCCATAGTATGAGATTGCAGGAGCGAGGTGTAGATGAAGAAAATGACAGTCTTGTTAAATCACTGCAATGGATCTAGAGGGGCAAAATGTTTCATGTAATTATTAGGATTTCTCTAGCAGTCTAAGAATCATATGTATTTCTGTACCTTGTACCTTATAAAAATCTTCCAGCTTTAATGATTCCTTCTTTTACTTAATTAATTCATTTTTTTAGACCTGCTGTTATTATTTTCAAAGGAATGCTAATGTGAGAATACTGAAACAACCAGGAGATATCTTTCAATTTTGCCTTGAGTCAGTGATAACAGTGTAAAACATTTACTGTCATGTATTATTGCATTTTAAATATTAGCTGTATCTTATGACCCCTGACAAAGTCAGACTATGGTAACTTTTTTTTTCTTTTTGGTGTTAACGACCCTAGAGGCTATTTAACAAATATTCTTGGAAAACTGTTATTCAGAATTAAATGTAGTGATTCACAATCTACAGTTTGAATCACATCTCCAGATGTACGCTTTGTGTTTGTATTTCCAGGAAGCAGTCCGTTCAGTTGACAAACGGCCCTCTAATGTAAAGTCTGAGTGCTACGACTGTTCAAAGGTGAAAGAGCTAGACTTTTCCAAATTCTGTTTCCTTATGTCTTGAAAGGGGACATTGTAAACAAACTCCAAAGAGGGTCTGGTGACACCGTAAAGGCCTCCAAAGGCCTTTGATGGAAAATACGATGAATTTCAAATATGAAAACTAATTTCATATTAAGGCCTTTTTCTTTCAGAATGCTACATTAACGGTTGATGATGCTTAAATGTTTTCCTTCATAAATTCATAAAGTGCCAATATGCTGCCAAATTCTTTAATGCAGACCCATTGCTTTCTTTGAAAATTCATATTTTGTTATTCACCAATGAGTTATCTTTCCTCACAAGTACATTTTTGTATTTCCTTATAAAGAACCACTACACTGTTAAAACTGTGGCCGTTATGCTAAAGGTAGTAGCTGATGCACTGTAACATTTTGTTTTGTTTTACTTGTTGAAATTGATTAAACTCTGCTATGTTGGACCTGTGATGTTTTACAATAAAGCAATAAATAAATTAAAAAAAAGACTTTTATTTATACTATAGTTTGCAAGCAGCATGAGCCACATACTCATAATCAGGTGATACCTTCATTAAATGTTATGAACACTATCATTAATACCTATGTATGCTTTATATTTAAAAAGACTCTAGAGACAGGGTATTCAAATTCAGGACATTGCCTATAATAGGGAATCTTTAGTTACAGACTTCTGAGGCAGATGTTGTCCATTATTTCAATAATTATTCAGAATGATCTTATGATCTTAGATAACAGAAATCTAATTTTAGAAAAGGTCAAGAAATTTGAATACCATGTTACATTTGATACAGCATGCAACAACAAAAAAATTGCATACAACAGAAAACAAAAAAATATATATATTATAATCTGTATTTATTTCTCATATTATTTTTTCCCATTGAAAACTCTAGCCGCTAATAAAAACTGCAGTGTAAGACAAAAAAAAAAAAAAACTGTTATTTGAATCTGTTTGTAATGTAAGAAATGTATTCCCTCAAAGATAATTAAACACATTTCTAGTGCAAGTAAAACAATGTCACCAATTGGAGCTTCAAAAGGAGAGTAATAGTAATAGTGAGGTAGGGTAACCCAAGGTCAGGTTGTTTATAAAGGTTTTTATTTATACCAACAAACATATGTAGTCTGGCTTTAAATTCTATTTTCACCATTTGTTGTGAAGATGGCAGATTTAATAACAGTAAGAGCTGTTTTGTAATGGCATTATCTTGGAATTATCAGCCAGAGTATTGCAGTAAAGAGATTTTGTTCTCCATGCGAAATTTATCTTCTAGACTGAATCATCTTTAGTTAAATTACATTACCAAAACTACTAATAATAAATCAGAGGGAGAATCTTCCAGGCAGTATGGAATAGAGATAAAATTGATAAGCATTTCTTCAAAAGACTTTCATCAATCTAGCATATACCTCCTGAGAGCCAAATATTTATATAATCCTCTTATATAGCATTATAGCACAATAGATTTAAATCCTGCCCTTTAACTATTTTACCTGAATTCAATTTTTTTTTTTTTTTACCTGAATCTGTGCCCTAAATTGAAATCTTCTACAAGCCAGAGCTTCTCTGACTAGAGTGAACAGTTCAACCAGTTCCTAAACTAACCCTTTAGTTCTCTGCACACTGGATCACTGAGATTAACTCTCCATGCTGGAGAAAAAAAAAAAACTTGAAGTGCAGTAGGGTTTTTCTACACTGCAAGAATAAAGGTCAAGCTAGTTTTGATATTGGCAGCTGGGGCACTGTTGGAAGCTGATAGGATTTACTCTGTCCTTAGGAAGGTTGTCTACAGTGTCTCTAAAGCCATTAGAGCAAGGACAGTGGCTTGCTCATGTTGTATCAAATCTGTGTCACGGCATGTCTACACCTTATATTTAAGTACAGGGAGAGAGTGAGAAGCCATTTAGTGGTAGTCATAGTTCTACTAAAATGAAAAAGTGAATCAAATAAATACATCCAAAATACCCTGTATACATACAGGAGAAGAGAACTATTCCCACAAATATAATTATCGAAGAGGTGCTCAGAATCTCATGACCCGTTAAATACTCAATAATTAAATTGGAATTTCGAACATGTATTTTACATCATTATTATGAACCCAAATTTTACCAACATGATCTGCCAACTTACCAGAGGTTGTACAGACAGTAACCTACTCTATACTAACATTGTGTGGGTTAGTGTTTGACCCTTTCCCCATAGTAAAAGCTACAACAAAAAAGACTCTCACAGCAGCTGTTTCCTCCTCTATAGCAGGTAACTATCTTTGCAGCCTGCTTTGTAGCTTCAACAACAGTCTTAATTGCAGGCTGTCCAATGAACTCTATTGATAGTTCTGTCTGGACAGAAGACACTTGAAATTGATGAAAATTAGGTTGCACTAATAACCAAGAACATGTTTAACAAAGAACAGGGGGGGAACAAAAGAAATCTAGAGGACTTTTTAAGGTTGATGGCGAAAATTAAAGCCCTCACTATTATCTCAATCATATGGCGGAATAATAAGACAACAAAAGCTCTTCCACTCCACAATGGAATCTGGTCAAGAACATCAATTTAAAAAGTATGCTAATCATCCCATACTGTCAGTGACCCATACCACAATCTCAAGAACTGATCACAACCGCAACAGGGAACGTCTAAACTACATGCTCATACACATTTCCAATCATTATCGTAAATGACTGGTGTAGTTCATTTTATTATTACAGAAGTTTTAGCTACCAGGATCGTTTGCATTTAACATTGGCCACTTCATTTCTCTTGTGTACCAGAAGATGAAATGCTTATTATTTCAAGCCGTTATCTTCTTTTGCATTCTTAATTATTCCCCTCACCTGGCAGGAAAAATTTATTGGGTCTTTTTTTTTTTTTTTAAAGGCTGTTATCAACACATATGATACATGCTATATAAATATTTAATAATTTGCAAGACAGAAACATCTTTCAAGTTGAACTTAAATATTTATAACTGTAGACTATTGACCTTAGGGCTGTATGGACAAGGTTCAAGTATTTTTGACATGGGGATTCATGCTAGATTGTTCTCATTTATTCAGATAACTGCAATATGCCGTAAATTGTTGCAAAGTTTTTACATTTTACAATTCCCTTTACTACAAATCATTGTGTCTCTAAAATACAGTAGTGTGGTTAATATTCCTCAGGCTTATATGTAAATGCATTATTAGAGACTGCAGCATATCATGAATTAAAAGAAAAGCATGCTTCTTATTTATATTGCCTCTGTAAATGTGAGTGTCATGTGGATGGCATAGGCTCAGTGCCAGCACCAAAGCCTTAAACTGATCTGCCACTGTGCTTGAAGGTAAACTTAAAGAAGCTTCAATGAAAGGAGTTCACGTCCATTTCTAATTTAATCAGTGCCTCTTTACAGCATTGTTTCTCAACCATTTTTAAATCAGTGATTTACTCAAACCTGGCAGAGCACTTGTAAAGCAAGGACCGCTGTAATATAGATCTTATGGGGCTGTTTTTATATTCTGATTTTGTAAAAAAATATATACTGGTCGTAGTTATTATTATTATTATTATTATTATTATTATTATTATTATTATTATTATTATTATTATTATTATTAGGTGCTCAGAATGTAATGAACTGTTACATACTCAATCCATTAAATTGGAATTTTGACCATGAATTCTATATTATCACTGTGAACCCAAATCTTTCCAAAATGATCTGCCAATTAACCAGAGGTTGTACAGACAGTAACCTACTATATACTAACATTGTGTGGGTTAGTGTTTGACCCTTTCCCATTGTAAAAGCTACAACAAAAAAGAGTCTCTCACAGCAGCTGTTTCTTCCTTTATAGCAGGTAACTGTCTTTGCAGCCTGCTTTGTAGCACTGATGCGTAAAATAAAAGGTTTTTAACAAAACAGAAACACAGAACAAACAAAACGGCGTGGTGGAAAAACAAATAGACCAACAAACAACAAGTAGCAATTATTATTATCTTTTAGTTTACAGATATACCTCCTCTGTACTCTCGTTCTCCACTCATGAACACTCTACCCCATGTGCGTGCACTCACTCGTTTATGCAGCTGTGGTGAGACTCGATTGCTAATCAATCATTCACTTGAATTTCGGCAGTCTGCAGGTGAACTAATTGTGCACTCCCAGTGTCCCCATACAATACCACTTTAATCTTCACATGAAGTGATTGTGCAATCCCTGGGCTTAAATACAAATATACATTTGAAAAAACCTGAAATCACTCCATGCACTAATACATACACACAACATAAAGACGTCACGTACAACATAAAATGCATAAATACGCATAGGAGCGGGACACCCCGCCACAGGCCCATACCACAATCTCAAGAACTGATCACAATTGCAGGAGGGAACATTGTAAAAAATATACTGGTCACAGTTATTATTATTATTCATTATTATTCTTATTATTATTATTATTATTAATAACAATAATACTGAAGGTCATCACTAGTAGAAAGTTTGGAACTAGGTACCAGTCCTGAAAAATTTGGAAAAAGAGGTCAAGGACAGGATTCAGATCTTTTTACTACAGCCCTCGGGTACCTGTGCCTACCTCTTAAAAATATTTTTTATAAAGGTTTTTATAGGTTTCATCCCTAATTTATATCCATTACTTTTCCCAATAGACAGCTTTAATTATACCTTACAAGCCATCCACTGTCATGTCACTGTGGCGCACACACTTTTGGAACAGCATGGTGTTATTCCATAAATATCTTTGCACTTTTGACTCCTGAAACCTGCTTCCTGAAGTGTTCTTCTGGCTCATTCCTTTTGTTATAAAAGAAAATGATTTACAGTAAGCAGGAGCTGGGCGAAGTTGGCATTTGATATTATTGTAAAATGAAAGGTTTTAACAAAACAGAAACACAGAACAAACAAAAAGGCATGGTGGCCAAAACCAATAGACAAACAAAACATTAACAAACAACAAGTAGCAATTATTATTGTCTTTTAGTTTACAGACATACCTCCTCTCTGTACTCCTGTTCTCCACTCACAACCACTCAACCCTGTGTGTGTGAAGCACTCACTCTATATATATTCATTCAATTGCAGCTCAGGAAAGTAGCTCCTTGATGTCCTCCGGAAACTCTGCCAGCATTTTGAAATGTACAAGCAAGACAAATTTACATTGTTTAGTTTAATATGTCCAATTGGTAGGTTTGGCGCTTCACCTACAGCTTTTATATGTGTTATTTCTGTTAACACATATACACTAATTAACAAAGAAGCTGTGGTTTAATAGTAATTACATTGTAAAACCATGTGTGTAAATATAGTTTAACTACAACAGACTAGCAACTGCCTAATTTTAATATTGTAATAGCATGTAGTGGCATTGTAACTACACAACCATCTATGTAATTACTCTCATATGAAATATCCAGTAAAATATCCATCTCTCAGTACTGTAAGAGTAAAATAAAATGAAAACTAACATCTTTTCCAGGTACTCAAATCTGTATATACACCACAGTTACTGTAGTTGGCAAGCGTCATCATCTAGGGCAGTGGTTTTCAACCTCTTTATCTCAACTACCAGTGTTTCCAGCAGGGACCATCAGGTGTACCAGTAACTATGTCCAAAAACAGCTGCTGTAAAACAGAGACCTACCCCATTATAGCATGGTTTGCTTTGTCTGTACTCACTTCTCTGTTGCCTCATTCTGTTGAATGGTTAATCAATGCAGCTCATGACTGCAATTAACTCAGCATGTTTATATTTTAAATATTTTGCAAATGTTGTATATTGAATTGGTGACCACACCTTTAATTGTGTACAGTTTTAATATAGGGAATAGCACGCTGCAGCTCCCATGCTCAGTGTTGGTGAAGTCCTGATCTGGCAGCATGTAACGCATTATGATTACATGTTTTTCAGTAAAAAACAGTTTAAATTGCAGCAGGTTCCTTCTGCTATATGTATGATATTAAATACACCACATCAAGAACATTGTCATATATTTTAGATATTTTCATTTGCACAGTCTGAGAGATACATTTAGAGAATGTCATTTTTTGTTTTACTGGAATCAAGTAAGCTGCAGTACATTTATTTCAGTAAAGTTTTTTTGTGTGTATTTATGTGTGTTCAGCTTTCACATTTCTTAAAATGATCAGTTTGAGACATACACTTTGTTTTCCCTGCAACAGTTAACCCTGCTTTAGTACAAAACATGTGCTACGTTAATATTTTTCATTATGGTAATGGTACTTAATTTACTGTGCCTGCTTCTTTGGCTGTAAAGATACTATCAGCTCATCATCTAACTGCATTTTAAATCATCATTACACTCCTGACAGCAAACAATGTAACTAAATCTATTATATCTGGGATGAAATGCAACAGATGAAAAAATCTGTTTGTGTTGCCTTAAAACTTTATTTAGCCACTCTATGATTTGACTGGCGAAAGATAACGTTGGAGTTTGCAAACAAAACAGCTTGGTTCGGAAACCTTTTCACTTAGTTTGTTGTTTTATTTTCAAGCTTTTTGCTCAGTTACAGCCCTTAATAAAAGTTTCTTTGTTTTAAGTTTCCAGGGCATTCTGTTAATGACAAGTGTATTTTTTTTGTTTGTTTTTCGCTGTTCTTGTTCTACATTTCTTAAATACAACTGTTCATTTTAAGCTACATTTTTACACTCAGACACGTTTGGTCACGATCACTGTTGCAAGAAATCGGGGTTCCCGTATTCTGCTGGTGTTAAACAGCACCTCTCTGCACTTACAAGCATTTGTATGCGATCAAATTGTTACCGTCCTTCAGTTTATTAAAACGTGTGTGTGGCAGGAAATGGCTGAGTGTTGACATCAGACCAGAAAAAGGAACTGAACACACAGGCAAGGTAACTGCAGTTTCAAAAAGACGCGGCGTGCGCCGTTTATTAAATAACAAAAGCAAATAAAATATTTAAACAAAAATAAACACTGTTCACAGAGCATAAAAATAAGTAATCAAACAAAAATAATCACGAACAAAAAACGCTAAGGTCAGGCTGAGCGATCGCCTTCACTGAACCTTAGTTCTTTATAAATTCCTTCTCTTCTCTTTGCTCTCATTCTGCTTCTCCAACACCCCACCCGGAGTGCCGAGAGCTGCAGGTATTTACGCAGGTGGCCATCTCCTGATTAGCAACAAATTAATTAGAGAGATGGCCACCTTCTGCATGAGTTTTTAATATGGATGGGGCTTCCCATCCATGCTACAAAACATATACAAAACAATAACAAAACAAAACGCACAGCCACGCCGTCATATATACAAATACATACATACATCATAATAAACAAACCACACGGCTTTCGCCTTCATTTACGAATATATAAACAAATAAATAAATCATAATACAAACACGAAATAAGACAGGGGTGGAGAGGGACACCCCATTCTAAAATAATCAAATACCTATAAATAGCAGGGCTTTCCTACAGCCCTGCTACAGTGTGATACACTTTTTTTGTTGTTTTTTTTTAGTGATACAGGCCGAAGTCATAAATACTGATGCATGCTTTTAAACGGAAAGCAGAATTCTGGTGCCTAACTCACAGTTGTCAAAACTTTGTTTGTGGCATTTTAGCCCTGTATCATCATTTTTCATTTGTCTGTGACTCAGTGGTACAGACAGATTGATACATTACGATGGTGCGATTGAGGGAGCATTGTGGTTGAGGAATCAGGTCGTCATAAAAAACAACTGCCAGTGTGTACCAGTTGTTGTACCACAGGTTGAAAATCCAGGGTTATTATTTCCATTTATTCCAATGAGCTATTAAGCATGGAAATACATATGTTTTCAGGTTGAAACCATTATGGAAGGTGGCTATAAAGAGAAACGTGGGGAGCAATGTAATAATATATGGCTGGACTCTACATTGAAAAACCTAAACTATAATATAATACCTGAAATATGGAATATTCATAAACAAGTAAAACATATGTCAGAAACAAACAATAAATACATTCTTGTTGCTAATTATTTGACCTACCTGCTTACTATTGGGTATTACATTATCTACACTAACTGATTTATATCTAGATCCATATAATAGGTTTCTCTATTGAATAAATAATTGCTTTTAATTAGTTGACACCTTCGTTAGCTTAGTCCTACAGACAGTAGTCATAGAGGCTGGACTGCCTCCCATATTGCCTAAGGGTTGCATTGAGTTAATTAATGTATGTTCAGGTATACGATCCTCAAGCTGTAACCGCTAGAGTGGCTTAATTCCATCAGTCTGGCACCTTTCACAGGTACTAACATTCATGGAGGACAAATATATTTGTAAATGATAAATGTAAATTGCTTTATGACCAACATTTTACATAGAGGTAGAAAATGCCTGCACGCTCAATAGCTGGTTAAATAGCATGCTGTTCCCAACATTTCAGTTATAATTTACTCATGTGAATGGACACCGCTGAATGCGGCCCATGACAGATGATTAATAAACATTTTTAGACAGGGGACACGTAAAGCCATGCTGACAACAATGTTAGGGACTGGAAACTAAAGGGAAACAATACTGTACATTGCCAGCAGCTGGGAAAAAAAATAAATACTGGTGCTACAGATCTTATTTATCCAGTGGGGAAAAAATGAAGAGACACTTATATAATTAAACATCTAATTTATTTTCAAATTTGGGGAAGATACCCTGCTCTTGTTGGAATTAGTCTTTTTGGTCCCCTAGCTCCCTATGCCCTTTCTAATTTATTTCAAGAGTCTGTTTGATTAAAAACCTCAAATTTCTTTAGCACATGAAATAGCATAATTAAATTAATATTGGATGTAATAATTACTTTGTGATTTCAAATTTTTCATACAAGCAGCTGCTTTGTTGCTTAAATCATTAACATTTGTCTGCTGCCATTAGTAATTTCTCTAATGACATTTGTGTGTTGTGCTGATGAAAATGTGCAAGTGTAATACATTTTGAATTTCCCGTTAAAGGCAATTCCTCTGGCTTTCACTGGGGAGCTCAGCAATCCATAATCTCTCATTTTAATCCATGAATTTACAAACTGAGAAAGTAGTTCTTACCTTTTATCATTGTTATAACTGGTGGTCAGCGTGTCAGAATGGTTTATATTCTAAAGCCTCACCTTTTACCATTTCAAATATTCTATGTATGATTGTGTCCTGCTGTTATAAACGAAAAGGGATGAGTGCTAAAGCATAGCAGCAAAACACCAGACTGGGGCAGTATTTTATTAGTATAAGACATGCAGCAACCCAATCTTTATTTTATAGTTGCACAATGGATTGCTCTGTAAGGGGATTTTTAAATTAAAGAAAAAGGCTAATTTGTAGAATCAGAATGTCTACTGGGTAATTTATATTTAGTATACCTTTACATTTCATTCAAACAGTTTTGGTTTCACTACACTAACACCAGCACTGATCCTTTACTGTAAGGATCTAGCTGCTGTAAAACTCACTGTGTTTACAGAAGAAAGCCAGCTTTCACTGTTTATCATTAAGCTCTTTCATTGTAATTGGTTTCTTGTTTGACAGATTAAAAAACTGTAACTGTGTGCCTGGTCCAGCAGATTAAATAAATAGGTTTCAGGGTAGGAAAGTCATGGCTTTTTAAAAATGAGATGTTACACATTGTTTCTTTACACAGCAACATGAAACAAACACAAGAGGCTGTTGTTCAGAATCAGTAATACCGATACTAATGATATCTTGAAGACTGAGTTAATTGCCAAGGTTTGTTTGTTGGTTTTGTTGAAAAACAATCCACTTCTGTTGCAGCTCTCTCTTCATTTTGTAACCCAACATATTTGCTTGGAATATTAAATACAGTTGTGGCAGACTTGTAATAGAAGCTAATCAAATGGATTCAGCTTTTTTGTTTACGTTAGACACCATTACCAGTGAGTTAATGATCTGGAATGCAACCCTCTGATTGGCCGATGCAGTGTTAAATGTTAAATGCAGTGTTAAATTTGGTTTATAATTAAGTTTAATTCAAACTGCTAAAGCCATTTTAGAGCTGTAAAGGAAAAGGAAAAAATATGACTCCTGTGCTGTTACATTTTATATGAGGCAAACTATAAAAAAGCAGATTGCAAAGTTACTCACAATCATTTGAATTGTTTTTTTTCATTAACGCTATATCTGTTTTCAGGTCACCAGTACCAGAAGTGATGCTATGCCTCACAGAATGTACTAAAGCATGACAGACAGGATAGTAAATACTGGTGATATCCTCATGGGACATTATAAACCCACAAACATTTCTATCAGTACCTCTGATAATGTGGGCTGAGAAGTCAATGTCTATATATGTATTGCTTGTGTATTTATAATTTTAAAGTTGTGCTATCACACTTTTGATTGACAAAACTACTTTTCCCATAATGCCAGTTGTAAACCACAACAGAAATGACAATAAACTTTGGCAGACCTTCCTAAATGTGACCCAAAGAAGATAAAACAAAATCTTGTTTTGCCAAAAAGTAGGTTGGAAGAGTAAAATGTGAACTCACCAATCAGATCTGGGACACCTGAGAGATGTTTGCAAGCAGGTCAGACCAGTATCTGTGAGATTATGTTTACTGCAGTATCCACTGGTTCTTGATATTGTTGCCTGGTGTAATAAAAAAAAAAAGTGTGTTCTAGAAAGTTCTAGAAATGAGTTCGAGTTCATCTTTGCCCTTGCCCTATAATAACCCCATATCTTATATAACTTGTTTTTGTCACGTTTTTATAACTTGTTTTGGTTAGAATGTTCTAGGGAAAGGAATGGTTTATTCAGAGGGCCGAGCCTCGAGGGAGTGATCTGGCCAATCACTCTCTTGCATGCAAAAGCCTAACTTGGTAAGTTATAAAGGACGGGGTTCTCCTCTGCTCTGATGAGAGTCAGCCGTGAGGATTAGCGCGCAGTCCTGCTTGGTAATTTCTTGGAGACAGCTGCTTTCTCTTACCAGGGTCGAAGGGCTCTCCCGATCCGCTTGGAAGGGTAAGAATTAGTTCAGTTGCGTCTCATGGATTGTATTGATCTGTGATTAATATAATCTTCGTATGTAACCTTGTTGGGTTGTGTCCCGTTAGGGATATCGTTATTCGCAGTATAGCATCTGTGTATGTAACTGCGTGTGTGTGTGAAATAATAAAGGACCTTTTAAAATTACTCTGTGAAGTAATTGTCTTATTTACTTCCACATCAACTTCCTTTTAAATTTAAAGTAATTAAATTTCACACAACACCTGGTAATATAATTTAACAACATAGTACCAGATTTCCAGCCTAACATCAATTATAAAAATACTGATACAAGTAAATAAGATCTCCCTGGTTCTTATCCTACAGCAAGCAATGTATACCCATGAAAAACAATTACGAAATGGTGTGTATGTTAATGTATTTTACCAGAGGTGTGCAACCCATGCAGATGGGCCACGTGCAGTACCCTGTAAACTCATCCTACAGGGAACACAGCCAGAAGTGGAAGCACCTGGCACTAATCTAATCAGGAACACCTGCCTAACAAGAAGGCAGGTGTGTATATGTAGCAGTTCTAAATGTTTGTGGCCTGTCTGGATTAAGGCTGTGACCTGAACGTAGACCGGAAGACAACTCATGTGAGTGAGAAACATTGTATGGACATGTGTGTGTGTACATTCTATATTGTAAATACAACGTGTTGAATCGGTAAATGGCGTAGCCTTCCGATTAATACATAAGGTTAACTCTAAAGTTTAGTTAGTGCTCATAAGAGGAGTTAGGTTTTGTTTTGGTGGGGTTTTTTTGTGTTTCTGTAAATGAATAAAATTACAGTCACCGCCCTGTTTGGAGTCGTTTTTTTACACTAGAAGATGTTGAAACATGGCCGAACATGGCAGACAAAGCCTGGTTTGCCAAAAAATGTGCAGACAAATACGGTGTATATCTATATATATATATAATATAAATATTATATATTGATATATATATATTATATATATATATATATATATATATATATATATATATATATATATATATGAAATAGAACATTTCTTATGAAAATCCATGTGTTCAACTTTTTATAACTGAGGCATGTCATGCGGTCCTCAAGTGGGTTTAGTTGCTGACATGTGTATTCTATAGTGAAATAACATTGCAGCAATAACAACTAAAGCCATCATGTTACATGTTGAATGAACAGAAGAAGGCAAAGTATGTATGGCCCCTAGTCAGACTGAGAACCAGAACAAAAAAACTAGAACAAAAAGTTGCAATCAGCATGTCAAAAAAACATGTTTTCACTGCTTCAGAAAGTAGTACTTCTCAATTTCCTGTAGAACATTAACTGAGCCTGAATGCCTTGTGATTAAATGTGTCGCGGAAATTTAGGTTAAGCTGGATGCCATGTAACTTAAGCACCTCCAGTAGAAAAAACATGGAATGGGCAAGTGAAGTTCTCATCTGTGCACGTGCTGCTAAGGATAAATAGAAAGCATTACATATGCTTATCAGTATGCTTGCCCTTAGAAAAATGCAAAACGGATAGCATACATGAGTATATATTTGTAAGTGTTTACCAAGCCAACAACTATTTGATGTATAAAATGGACAGAAACTCAGTTTGTGTAGTACATGCTAAAGGATAAGGATAGCTTTTAGATTATAACGAAGGCAATTCAGGGTAAAAGACTGACAGGGTACTCCCCACCCCTGTGCGTATTTCATGTTTTGTGTTATTTTTATTATTATTATTATTATTATTATTATTATTATTATTATTATTATTATTATTATTATTAAATGTAATAATAATCCCCTGGCTACTATATAAAAACAAGCAGCTTTGGCTGAATGGAGGGTTTGTGTTCAGAGGTAGAAACGAGTGACGTGAGTCATGAGAAAAGAGAGTCGATAATATTAGAAAGCAATTGCTACCCGTGCTGGTTTACACCAGCACAATACTTGTTTTTTGTTTTGTGTCTGTTTTGTGTCTCTCTATTTATTTTGGCCACTGTGCCGTTTTGTTTTCGTAAAGTGTTTTGTTTCTGTTTAATAAATCTGCGCACCAGCACATACTCCGGTGCTGTCTGTGTTCATTATCATTCCTGGTCTGGATGTCAGCACAAGCCATCCAGGTCAGAAAAACATAGAGCACTAAGATTATGGAGCTTTTAACAGAAAGGGAAGAGAACCTTGTTTACCATGAAACAAAAAATGCAGCTTTAGAAGCAACACATATATGTAGGATTTGGAACTGTAAATGCCTATTCCTAGTTGTTAACTGGATGTAGCAGATGTAAAATTGGTAAAAAGTGGTAAAATCCTGAGTGCTTCTAAAGCAAATAATATGTGTAATATTGGCCTAGGCTTACCAAGGTAATCAAGGCATATAAAAATAAAAGCTACCTTGAGAACTGGCCATGTATTTTACAGCTGCACCTTAGAGGTAATACCACATGTTAATGGAAATGTGTCAGGATAGCTGAGTAGTGACGTTCCCAGACCTGAAAGCTGACAGAGAAACACATAGACATACTGTGGCAAAGTGCCCGTGCCTGTGTGTATTTTGTGTTGTATGTTGTGTGTATAGTGGTGTATAGTCATTGGTACACGGGATATAAAAGGGTCTGTGTAATACAAGTGTTTAAAATGTATATTTGTATTTAGGCACGAGGATTGCACAGCACTTCATGTGCAAGTAAAAAGTAATAATATATGAGCACGGGAAATTGCACTTTATTAATTCACATGCAGTTGTACCGCGACTCCAATTGAATGATTGATTAGCAGATTACAGCTGCATAAAAGCTGCATGTTTTCACTCACTCGGGGTTGTGTGTTCGGTGAGTGGAGAACGGGATTGGAGACGGAGGTAATTGTAGTAATAGTTAAAAATAGAAGCTCACCGTGTTTTGTCTGTATATTCCATTTTGTTTGTCTTTTTATTTTGGCGATGAGTGCCGTGTCCTGTGTCTTGTTTGTCTTTGCAACCATTTATTTTCTACTTGTTTAAATTATTAAATGCTGAGCGGTACAAATTGCTCAGCTCCACCCAGCTCCACCTCGTTTATTTCCTGGTTCCTGTTTCTGGTCTGGTGTCATCCACTCCAGCAGTCTTTGTGACACATACACACCCACACAAAATAAAAGGTTTAAACAAAACAAATTTTGCAACACAAAGCAAATCCCTCCACCCAAAACAAGTACAGTGCTGGTCTTTCCAGCACGCGTAGCATTTGTTTACTTTCATTTTCCTTCACCCGTCTCTTTCCAGTTGTCTCCTCTGAACACTTATCCCGACCAGCAAAACCTGCAGGTTTTTATACACGTAACCATCTCCAGATTAGTAGTAAATTCATCAACCTGTAGATGGTCACATTCTATGTGAGAGTCTTTTAGTTTGCATGGCTGACAAAAGAGAGAGTGTTGCAGGAACGTATTGACCCGGAAGGTAAACGAGGTAGCAGCTGCAAGCTATAGACGCAGCTGAAATCGTTTACCAAGGGATCATGCAGGGTGGCATAAAAGGGGCCAGAGAAATGATAATCTTTTCCTTCGCTTGGGGTTTGCGCTTTAAACCTGGAAGGACTGAGAGCTGCAGTAGAAACTGCCGAGGATTATTCATGAATGTTTGTTTGTTTTGTGTGTTAGTAATTGTCTTGTTTATTGTATCACTAGTTGGCTAAACACGTTCCAGAGCTGTCGCTTTTGGGCCAGCACAAGCCAGAACTGCACTGCATGAACTGTCACTAATTAACCTGTTATCACCCACCACAAGCACTACTACACGCACCCGAGACTGGTGATTGTGTGTTTTAGTATTGTGGGGCGGATAACGTTTATTGTTTGGGACTGTAAACCCGTTTGTTTGGCTCCGGGCATTACACATTGTTGTGTATAGCTGGAGCATTTTTCTTTTGTTGGTCACCAGACTCGGATTACAATTGTTTGCGATTCCTTTTGCACAGCATCACCTCTACGCTTGTTCACAATCACCGGTCAAATTGCCACACTGGCCCATGTCAAAAAATTAGTTTGGTGGTCTAAGCATAGCCCACCAGAGAACACTAGTTTTTATCACAAAAACCAGTACTCAGTATTGTCACAGTTTGCCACAACTGGCAGCCTCTGCTTGAGAGAGCCCCAGCACTGGATGGATGGGGGTGTTCCAAGGCCTGCAAAGCTGTTAAGGGAACTGTCAACACTGAAAGCCAATGCCATTGTCCCTTTAGATTTATGAACACTAAATTCACAAGCATCCCAAAAATAATTAAACATGCAGAATTCAGTATGCAATGCATTCTAGAGAATCCTTGCACCAGTCTAGTAAAGTGGCAAATGAAAATATTAGGCTGTTAAAGATGAGGTTTGCTTGTGTGTGTGTGTGTGTGTGTGTGTGTGTGTTTTTAAATGTAACCTTAAGCATACAGTATGTAATGAATAATAAAGCGTGATTTTGGTTCTCTTTGTTTCTCCAGCCAACCTTCCACATTTTCTTTTCTGTGCAAGAGACACAGCACATATCTCGCCATGCGTCCAATTATTGTTGTAGGCTCTGGGATCATGTTTGATATTGTCAGATGGCCTGGAAAATTAAAAACCCAATTACAGGCTCAGCACGAGGGTCAGCTCTTCTGCATATCAAAAGGCCTCCTCTGGCTATTCTGCTCAAATTATATCTGTTAACAGCTCACTTTGCAGAAAGTGCAGCAGCACAGTTGTATTTATGAGTAATAACTACTTTCTCCTGATACATTTTAAACATAAACCTCTTCCATGGCAGCAGAAGAATGAACAAGTCATTTTTTTTTTTTCCGAGTGAGATTGTAAGTTCTATTGTGAGTGTAATTATCAGGAAAGAAAACACTTTATTTATGCATGCAGCATTAACACATTTTCCTTACAATAAGAGACAGAAAAAATGACAACGTTGTTCTGAAATTTTTGTTTTTTATTACACATGATTCATTCATTTATTCAATAGGATAGATCGTCGAGACATTAATATTCAGCTTAATGTTTCTGATGACGGGGCTCTAAGCTATAAAAGTATGAAGGCTAGATGTGAATTAAAAGAAAATAAGTGGAAGCACAGTCTGTTTAACTATTGGTCTTTTCAGGCTATTGAAAGTTTCTTTCAAAATCACCTAAAAATGAAACTCAGTTTTGACATAGAACATAAGTTTTTTAACCAAACTTCTATTGAATACAACTAAAATTAATACACTAAAAAATAATAATAATAATAATAATAATAATAATAATAATAATAATAATAATAATATAATAATAATTTGGAGTTACTTGGAGTTGGTGTTTTGATGCCAATCGCACATTTTTCCATAATACATGCCTACCTGTACACTATAAATGCATAAAGACATACTTTTTGATATATTTATGTTAATGTTATATTTTACATAGATATATTGCTAATGCCAAACAATTTTTGTGTAAAATCTTTAATATATATATATATATCTATCATATATATATCTATATATTATATATATACATTAAATATATATATTATATACTTTTTTTCCGTTCAAGATGAGTCATGCTCTAGGCAATTTTAAAACCCTGCCTGCTTCTTTTACTAAATCCCAGGGTTGCAACGTTGAACTCCCAAGAATCGATATGTGAAGTACATGTAAATTAGCATAATAATAGACATTAACAGACCATTTAAAATAATTACACACTTGAATCTTTTTCTTTATGAAAGTACTGTTACTTGCCTTTTTAAAACTTTCATATTGATAACAGCAATAAATGAAACTGCCCCCCACAGAAACAATATATAATATGTCAGTGGAGATTGAGCAATTTTGAGTGGTGACGGGTGAATTGGACATTATGTTCTTTTTTCTTGTCATGGTCGGTATTTTTTCTGTCAGTTGGGAAGGGCTGCGCTCAGCAAGAAGAAGCTAAAGACCTGCATTGAAAGACAGGAGGGTGACAGCTAACCTGACAGGTCAGACGATGACTGCAGAATTAGCCATCCTTTAATTCGCACTCAAATTCACAGCTCCAATGGAGGAGATGGGGAAAGAGAAATGTTCTTACACATTTTCTTTTCATTTCAGCTTTTGATTATATATGCTATTCCCATTAACCAGAAAGAGCCTGTACTTTATGCAGCTCTGCGTTTAAGTGAAAAGCTGATGACAGACGTGACCCCTCACTTGTCATGTGATCAGTGCCAATGTCACGTGACATGACACTCATTGGCCTGCTTTCAGCACAACCTACTTAGCTATACATGTTTACTGCACAAATACAATAAAATAATAAACACAATTAAATAATAGTGTTTCAGATTGCAAGTCGTCTTTCCAAGGATGAGTATTCCATTATTGTTTTATACATTGTTGTGGTTGTTGTAATGTTTTACTACTTATGTAGGTATGTGTATATTTATTCATTGATTATTAGTTATGATAATACATTTGGTACACACAATTTTAAACAAGATTTAGACACAGCAATTGCTACACCTTTACATCAATTCCAAACAAGAAGGCTGTTCAAAATCTTGAAATGTCTTGCAATATGAATAACTCCAATCAAATCAGAACTTACAAATATCAACGTGCATTTATTTGTTTTCCTTTTCTGATACAGTGGACAAAATCCTGTGGAAGAAACAACTTCAATCAGATTCTTAAATAAAAAAGAAACACTATGGAGGTGTCAACTACAGGCTCAGGGAAGACATTATTTTGAGCAGAATGAATTCTGTCATGTGGGATCAAAATGCAGAGAATATTTACATTCTTCCCACTCAAGAAGACTCCAATTTTCATATCTCATTCTGGACATCTTTTTAAAGATTTACGTTGTTAAAAATGGGCAAAATAACAAATACTCAAACACAAATAAAGCAAAAACAAAACTCACAAAAATAAAGGTTTCCAGGCTGGGCAATGCCTTCACTGGATTCAAAATTTCTATACAACCAAAAAAAACCAACCTGCTTCCTCAGCTCCCTCTCTCCCAAATGAGAAGCAGAGGCCTCCTTTTATATCAGGTGGCTGGGCGCTGATTGATCGTTAATCAACCTAATCAACTAATCAACCCCAGCCACCTGAACATAATAAACCCACTTCCAATAATGCCCAATAAACACATCGCTATATAATACGTTTAGTAAAGAATACAATTAAATAACAATATTTACATTATTGACCAAATTATTGGTCATTAAAGCAACAGCAAACACTATTGCTTTAAAACCTTAATATTTTCTGGGCTGTCATGGAAAGGTAAGAGCTGCAGACAATAATCTACATTCTTGTATTTAGTTTGAAATCCTGACTGGATTAGCCCACCACACTTCCAGTACATCTTGTTCCTGCAGTACTAGAAAAAAATATTTCAAGTTATGGTAACCATTTTCTGACTTGTCTCCAAACTGGAGGTTATTTTAAAACAAAGGTTATTTATAAAGACATATATATATATATATAGATATATCTATATATATATATATATATATATATATATATAAATTATATATATATATATATTAATTGTCAAAGATTTTTCTTATTATATATATATATATATATTATATATATATATATATATATCTATATAATTATATATAATATTATATAAATAATGTCATAATTTTGTTGTTGTCCTATCAGCTTTAATATTAGGATCAAGTTATCTACTATTATACTGCAATCATTCATGATGAAATTTTAAAAATGTTTTTTTTTCTGTATTTGTCACTCGAGAGACATGCATCAAATAATGCCACAAAACAATACCATGCATTACAGAGTCCGGCAGTAAAATATTGCACCACGCTTGACAAGTTGAAACAAAAAGATATTCAAGAGGGAGACTTTATAAATGAATCCAGATCTTTACAGAAAGGTTTATAGAGTGTTACTGTTGTTAATTTTCCTAGTGTAATATTCTGTGAAATAATTATCCATCTGGAAGAATAAGCAGTAGTCCCTCATCTGCCTTGCTGTATCTATTTTTCACAGTGGCACTGTACTGGTCAAACAAATTAAATTACTGCAGCAGTATGTAAGTAATTTTATGTAAATTATAGTGTTAATGTTCTGCAACGCATTCCTGGCTGTAGGCTGGTTTTGTTCTGGTGCTGCCTGTCTTATATTACAGTAATACAAATGATAAATCCATATATCTATGGGACTAAACTAGCATTTTGCATATATGAATTATCCTGAGATGAAATATGGGTGAGTGGGGGGTAGTTAATAAATTCAGATTTGTTTTTATATATGCAAATGAATATTCACTATATCTGGTGTGCCCGATTAATGCCTTTGGGTATCACATTTCTGAGAAAATTAAGATTGACATTTTTTTAAACATATTTGTATACATTAGGGGAACATAATTTGAATGTAAATATCTAAATTCCAGGTGCGTGTTTTCTATAAGTATAATATTTTCTATTCTGTGAGATCACCAATAGTGTAAGTGGAACTGGTTTTAACTATAGCATACACTAAAATATTGCCATTTAAGCATTTTCAATGTATTTTTTTTAAAGCATTTTTAACAATATAGAAATGTCCTTCTCTGCAATTATATACAAAAAGGGATTTACAGCACAAACTGTTCTTGTCTTAATCAATGAAGTCAAATGCAACTTGGCTGTATTAAGGGTGAGCAGCTTTTATACTGACCAAATTCACATTTTAATGAGGTTTGTCTCTTGTTTGTCCCTATTGAACTAAAGCATTGTACATTGTACTGTAACTAAATGAACAAGTCAGATTTACTCAGACAACTTGTCATCTGATGATGATGATAATGCAGTATTGTATGCAAACTGTACACCCCAGTCAAACACCCACTGGCTAAAAGTGCAGTATTGAACAAATCAAAAGATCCAGTTTTTCAATGATCTATTTCCTGCTTTCAAGTTGTTCCTTTGGTTTGCTGGCAGAATTTATGAAGACCCAGGCTAGCCTGAGATTTACACCTGATTTTTGTTTCAGTAATCTCTGAAATTAAGAAGTGCATCCTTGCATTTCATTAAATCCTGGCTAATGAGATGACTGTCTTCCCAAAGAGGGGA